>NC_079291.1:11345579-11655579 GCF_023638135.1 Falco biarmicus
GGCCCTGCCAAGTTTCAGGACAGTATTTTTTCCTCCCCTGCCACTGCAATTTCATTTTCTTTGCAGTGTAAATAAAAAGCAAAGGAAAAAGCAGCGGCCTTGACAGCCATGCCACCTGCTTCCTATTTCGTTATGATTCTCAACAGCAATATGGGAATCTGCCTTTTCCTCTCCTCTCAGTTAACAAACAACAATTGTTCTCCTTTTTACAGGACATGAAAACATACTTTGGTGTAAACTATTTCACATCAAACATCAACAAACCCAACTTACCATAACCCTCCAAAAAGGGAGTAGTACACCCTCCCAAGATGCTAGAAGATGAGTATTTCAAATAAACATACACATCACCAGCCTGCAAGCGGTGGAGAGCGTAAGGGGTACATGACCCATTCTGCCAAACATCTGGGCTCCCGATTTCACTTCTGGGCCCTTGACCACCCACTGCATATGTATTGGGTCCCTTCCAGCCTCTAACCAAGCAATCCAAACACCTCCAACCAAAACCAAACCTCAGGTGTGTTTCCAAGGGTAAAACCATGCCAAGGACCCTTCTTGAAGAGGCTACTGGCAAGAAAACGCTCCCCGTTTGACCCCCTCTGCCTTACACTGCCATCTTGTGTGTCATGTCCCCTCCCACCTCCCAAGTCAAACCGCCTGCCACCCCTATGCTCTCCTGTCATCCCCAGGCACAGGGCATGTACACCAGGCAGCCTGCACTGGAGGGAGCCAGCCCTGACTGATCCAGGCGCAGTTACCAGTGTGGCTCAGCTAGCAACGCAGATGCTGCTTAAGTCACCCCTCTTAACCAGGAACAAAACTTGTTTAAAAGTTTTCCATGAAACACTCTGGAGTACACCGCAAGACAGACAAGGCTACAGGAACTAAACCAATTTATTTCTCACCCTTCTCCCACACTCCATACCTTATGCAGGACCATCCCAGGGGAGCTCAGAGGTCGCTCCTGAGCAACCAACAAGAAAATTCTGGCACAAACCAATCCGGCTAGAATCAAAGTGGCTCAAATGATGCCAGGTGCAGACCAACAAGCTGTCCTCCATTGCAAGAATTCTGCTTTCCTCTCTAATTCTTCACTGTGTTTACTTTTTCCCTTTCCCAAAAGCAAGGGCTATTTACAGCAGGCAGAGAGCCACTCTTCAATCATGACCACACTCGCTTTCCCCCACTGCAGCCCCAGCTTGCGATTCTAAGTCGGACCAAAGCTCAGTTCAGTCCTTTTGGATCCCATGGATAACGAAATAGAAGCTGTCAAACTTTTATTCATCATTTAGTTCTTTTCAAAGAAAACTTGTAAACATGGGGAAAAAAATCCTAGGCACAACGGTTCAAACACAGTCTTAACAGATACATTGTAAGTCAACATACCACAACTGCAAAAAAAGATAACTGCTCTCTGCTAACATACATGCCCATGTGCTCTCTCCTGTGTATTATTTACACACGTACAGCCTTTTACAGGCTAGTAATTTTTACAAGTTTAGCTATAAATCAAGCAGAGTTCCATCTGCAATATTCCTCTGACTCTACTCCGTAAGCCTTGAGGACTCTGCGTGGTCTCTATTACCAACCTAATGAGGCCCCAAAAGATGCAGCAGGACCTTAATTTTACAGTACACTTGGCAAACAACTGCATGCTAAAGACAGCCAACGGTCCCCATGGTGGTATGATAGTGAGGCGCTGAGGAGATTGTTTTTTCAAAGTTAAATCTAAAACTCTGGAAGGCAAAGTGGAAAGGCAGGAGATTTTCTTAGGGTATTTTTAGCTCTTTAAACAATTCTGTCTTCCTTGCAGCATTCTCATTCTGACCAAATAGTTATTATCTTATACAATCTTAAAAAAATGCAATTCAGCATTACTGACCCTCAATACAGAATCTCATTTTAATACAAAGTGTACACTCAAAGATCAGGTTATCAAAGGGGAAACTGACAGCAAAACATAGAAAAATAAACCATCACTTCTGCCTAGAAATATTAGTAATAACCATCATGAGTTCACTGCACAGACCTGAAAGGGCAGAGAAACTCATCTGAATAAACAGCACTTGCATCTCATTATATCCAAGTGTGCGTCTCTCTCTAAAAAGAGCATGCTTTATTAGCACAAATGGAGGAGAAGAAAATTACAGACCATAATTAAGATCATGCAAATTTTATTGTACAATATTAAGATTGCTGTGGTTTCATCCTGTTGACTTGATCACATAGTCCTCATATCTACTCTCTCAAGTACTAGCTGTGTGCTTTGCAGCTATGTACTTAACGTAACTCCACCAACATAGCCACTTAATGCAACGTTAAGAATCACCGGACTCTTATTATTAAATTTCAAGCATCAATTTAAAATCTGAGTAAAGCTTGAACCCCACCTCAAATGATCTTGCTTTAAAAGCCCAAACAAAATGGAAACTACATCCTGAACTGCAGCAGGAAAGGACCCACTGCAAAACGCAGAATTGAATTGTCTGCACAAAAGGAGGCAGAACTGTGTATGAAAAATACATCGGTTTACAGCTTACACAATTCCAGTATTACAAAATATGCCTAGAAAACATTGCCTTTTAACAAATAATCTCATAGACTTGAAGTTTTAATATGCAACACCACCACACGCTAACATAGTTAAAAAACCCCACAGGTTTTGGTTGGTTTTTTTTTTTTAAATTGGCCTTATCTTGGTTTCTGCAGAAATAAGCAAAATAGAAACAAACAAAATTGGAAGCATACGGCATCCCTCTTGCCAGTGTTGGACTGTCATGCACTTGCGCTAGTACTCTACCTTCCAAAGGACTGAGGTTTTCAAACCTTCTGCAGCCAAACAGAATGCACGGTGCAGAAAAATACACTTCAGGACCTATGTTTTTTATATTGGTTTTGGACTGGACTACTGTAGAGGAACGAAGGCAGGGGGTTGATTAGCATTGATAACATGCAGCTGTGGCCTGGCCTCAGAGGCAGTGGGTTGATGGACATGGATGATGTGCAGCTGTAGCTCGTTCCTGCTAAGTGGTTAAATAGCCCTGAGGATGGGGGGAGAGGGGGTCAGTTGGAGGAGCAGTGTGGTCTGACCTCTGGAGGAAGGCGATACAGCACAGACAGTAGAATCAGACCAATGGTAATGCCTTGTTGCAGTCTACTAGTTTGACGGTGCTGCAACAGACTACAATTTTTTTTAATATAATTGCATAAAAATTCAAAACTACCTGATTTTTTGCCAAGGAGAAAAAGCTGGCACAAGAACTAAACAGACAAAAGAATCTCTCCAGAATAAATATGAAGTTGCTTAAGTCTGAAGCTAAAAATCTCTTGGTTGCATTCTAAAATGTTAGAATAATCTCTGTTCTTTCTCAGACCTCAGGTGAAAAGGAAGCAGCTTAACAGCCATTCCTCTATTTTCACTGAGGTTAAAGACAGGATATTGATTTGAAGCTTGATCATAATTTCCTAGGTTTGAATTCACTTATACTTGATTAGATCTGAATGCAACTGAGAAAATTAAGAGCAGGGGTATTTATCCCTGCTACTATTTACTGTGAGGCAAAACATGAGTGTCAGCATGATTCCCTACCCTTTTCAGAAATCTGACCAAGGTACCCCATGCTGAGATGTCCTTCTCTTAGAGCAGGGGTCCTCAAACCACATCCCACGGGCTGCATAGGGCCCCCCAGGGTCCTCAATCCAGCCCCCGGTATTTACAGAACCCCCCCGCCGGGGGTTGGGGGGGGAAAACCAAGCAGCCACAGATGACTGCCTGCCACTTCATCCGTGCGCTGGCCCCCTGGTTAAAAAGGACCCCTTTTTTTTGAGGACCCCTGTCTTAGAGGTACAAAAGCTTTCTGCTGTCATCTGTGTCACTGCGGGAATAAAACAAGCTATTTTCACCCCACTTATATTTTAAAGTTCCAAGGTAAAAGTATATTGACAAGCAAATTAAAAACTTATGACGTTGTGACCATACAACAATATTAATTTACAACAGGTTGACAGTCTGCAGAATTACTGGCAGCCCTTTATTTTTAGCACGTATTAACTGCGTAGGCAAGATAAGGGAATGCAGGGGAGCGATCACCCATCTGTACAAACTGTTAGCATTAATTGCAACCCATTAGATGCCATTTGCCAACAAATTTGTCAGGCTGTCAGTGGTTTTTGGTGCTGTTTTCCATTTTTTGAAAGTCCAAAGAACAAACAATTTTAAAACTTTTTTTTTCCCCCCCAGCAATTCCAATTTTAAATGAATTTTTAAAGTCTTGGCCCAGACCAAGGCATCAGTTTTGTACTACATTCTGCTGCTGTGATCAGCTCCCCCACCTGACTCTCTCTAGCAGCTATTGAAGTCTGTTTGGCCACCACCAAGTCTAGCCTGTTCTAGCAAATGCCTGTGCAGATTTAATACTTCCTTGCAGGTGTTTTCCTTCACAGTAGATTCCTACTGTTCAACTCCTCATTAAAAGGCACGGCAGCACAAAAGTTTCAGAATTGAAGCACCTTTGCCGCACTGAACATGGTCATCATCACGGTGGGAAACTGATGTCAGCGCAGGCAAGGCCAAGACTAACAGAAGCAAAACCCGCAGGAAAAGGAAAAAAAGCTGTTTCCTCTGATGTGATACATGAAGGTAATGACTATGCATCCAGAACCCAAAGTCACCAAGGGCTCAAAAAAGCTGTTTGTCCATGTGTGCGTCACATTACAATCCATAGCTCACAAAATGAACCAAGGAAACAACCGTAGGAAGGCAGCACAGGAAAATGGAAACATATAAAACCTCCTCTGATGTTAGCAACTACTTTGCCACAACCACTTCCAGCAGAAGCTGACTAGCATCAAGGCTATCTGAAATCTGACTTTCAGATGAATAATGAAAAATGAGAAGACGTGCAGCCAACAAACCAGGCTTTATCATCGCACATGTGTGGCCCTAAGGGCCTCATGTCAGTAAGCAAAGTTAATAAAAAGAGCAGCCAGCTGTCTTGTATTTTTTTTTTATTTTTAATCCTCAAAATGATCAGAAAAGTCATGTGCACATGTGGCACGTCTCATTAATACTCATCATATGTGTATTCGTGCATCACACAGACTAGAGATGGATCTAACTCTGCCATATGCCTGTTCCTCTGTTCAGTCTGTGGGTATTATACACACACGCTCATGCATGCTAATATCTTGCCATACTATAGATCTGATAATATGCATCACTATCCTCAATGACCGTGTTCTGAGAACAGTATGTAAGAAATAGGTTATCATATATATTTACCTTCCAACTTTTCTTGTAAGTGTCTACACTTATTTACAGTAATTTCTCTTATTTACATAACCATGTGTCTTTGGGGTTTTGCCTCCTCTGCTGTGACAAAAAGATGACATTGGAAATCGGGGAAGAAAAATCTTGTTCATACCAAAGACAAAATGTTTCGAAGATGCAAGAACAACAGATGAGGAATCTTAGTCTAGTTTAAACATTATGGACTCAGCCAGCGTTAGCAAACCAACATAGAAAAGAGGAAGAACTATGAAAAATTGAGGAATGTAAGAAAAACAAAACCAAAAATGAATGGTATATAACCCCAGACATACTAAGTGACAGGTATAAATTATTCACAAATGAAATTATGAAAATTTTGTTATATTTAGAACAAAACATTAATTTCTGTGCAGCTATTCAACAGCTATACTTAGTAACACATCACGGGATTGTTCAGTCTCAAAAATGTATTTTTAAATACTCTCAATTGTTCCAGAGGAAGCAGAAAAGACTGTACTGAGGAAGCCTTATTTTGCAGAGAAAGTGATAGTAAAAATAGATTTTGACTAATACGTAAGATCAAAAGGAAAACAGATGAACTCTTCAGAATATCAAAATGCCCCTGAGAAGAATCTCCTGCAAGCTACTCCACGCAAAAAAAAAAAATTATCTGGTCATTCCAAACTTTTTTTTTATTTGTGGAGGGTGTGCCAGAATGAACTCTTCTTACTTGTAGGCAGTGAGTTATAGGGGGGTTGTTTTTTTTTAAAGCAGAAAACCTTTGTGGAAGGAAAGGGTATTACATGTCTTTACAAAAACCCACTTTTTTATTAAACTCCATAAGAAGGTTTCACTGGAATGCAGAACTATTCAAAAAGAGGCATTCCCTCCTTCCAGAACATCTACCTCATTTCCAGAGGTTTGTTTTCTCATACACCGTAACTTCTCTGACCATCTCAGTATGGATAAGCTCGTAACAGTTCTGGTTCCATAACCAGAAGGTTGCACAGAAGTTTAAAATGGTGAACTGCTTAGCACAGACAAGAACAGTGAAGACTGATTTCTTTACCATCATGGATTTTTTTGAAGCCGCCAAGTAATTAAATGGAATCCAATTCACAAAGCAGTAACTTGAGCACATACCTCCTTCATCCATACAATTGCCATTATTCTTCCACAAACACTCAGTGCACCCTGACTTAACATACATGTGGGACACGTACACAACATAAACGTACATGTGGGATACATACACAACGTACACTGCATAAAATGAGAAATATTTCATCTCACTTTGAAAGATCTACAAAAAAATAAGGAAGAGTTTTGGGGCTTTTCCTTCTTTTTTCTTGCCCTTCCCCCCACCCCATCTCTAGAACATCTGATGTGGTAAAACTTTGCGTGAAAGCCTGCCTAGCAGGAGACAGCACTCCATAGCTGTCTGGAAACACACCTTTACAAAGAGGCAAACCTCCCTGTACACAGGGGCAAAACGTGCTCACAGGAATCACATGCATGTGGATGCATGCACACACACACAGAGAAGGATGAAAAGAAGAAAAAATAATGAACAATTATAAAAGAGGTAACAGTGTCCGTACCCTGGTAAGGTCCATGCCAAGTTTGAGCTGAGAGATGAGATGCAGAATTACACTACGTTGATCATCCATTACTCCTAAATCCTCCTCTTCATTATCTTCAGTATCTGTCATTTCATCTTCAACTAGGATCAAGTCAGAAGCTGAATGCTGAAATGAAAAGAAACATCACCATCTGGACAAAAATATGTATGTGTCTGGTTTTTCTCCACTGTATCTGTTTAAAAATGGAGCTGTCTCAATGGAACCAAAGACAGCCTCTGTTAAAACCAAGAAAGGATACAAATCCAAAAAAAAAAAATAATCCAGTGATGGGTTCACAGAGAATTTTGATCCTGTCCTCTGAACAAGACTGGTAAGTACCAGATGCTAATTTACAGATTGTCTTCTCATATTTATATTGCAGTGATGTCAGACAAAAATCATAGCATATTAAAGTATCAGGTCTTCTATTTATTAAATCGAAGTACGCAGTTGGAAATGAGTCTTGCAAGAGTTTTTTTCATAAATGTCTCCAGCAAATATTCATACTTCATACCAAGATGTTGCATGACCTGATTTCACACCTTCTTCTTCCCTTTCCTCCATCCAACTTCCAAATCAGATATCTAAGAAAGTCAAGACTATTAACTGAAGATTTTAAAAAAAAAAAAAAAAAAAAAAAAAAGACTGTAATTAAAGTACACACCTTTGGGGGAAAAAACCCAAAGACATGAGATTTTGGGGTGGTAAGGCAGTGCCATGAGTCTTTATGACATGTGCCACAACACGCTGCTTCACAGCACAACAATGCCAATACTGCCCAGCGTCCAGCATACAAGCTGAGGCTTAAGAGAGAGACACCTTGCCATTCCCCTTCAAGGGGGACTTCACAGCTGAAAGGGATAATGGGTTGTGGTATTTTACTTCTCCACAGGGTTTACAATATGTTACTAACAATAACCCAAACAGGTGGTAGCTATTTTGTTCAATCCATTGAAACCACTCTGCAACCCTTCCAAATATGTTTTCAGGTAAGCTTTTTGTACTTTTGAAAAGAAGAAAAAAAAAAAAAAGAAAGTAAAAAGTTGGGTTATGTAGCTGGAAAATTTACAGCCCAGCATTTCATTATTGCCCAAGGATTCCATGCTGTAAATGAGAGAACGCTACCTGCAAGAGTTAGCATTCTTTCACGCTAAATAGCATTTCTGCAGAAACAGCTGGTTCACTGCATAAAATGAGAAATAGTCTTTGCAACTGAAAAGTTTCATTAAAACCAGCAGCTATTCAGAATTAGGTTTCAAAGAAGTATTTCTGAATGATGACAGTAGAGACCCCTCGGGTGAACATCAGCTTGTATAAGGAGAGTGTCTCTGAAATTTACTTACTAGAGATGTTTCCAAAATTTTAATACACTGTTTTCCTCCCTTTTTTAAAAATTAAATACATTTTTAGGTAGCTTTTCCCAAAAGAATAACTATTTGGTGAAATCCAAGGACATCTGAAAAACATTTTACAATTACTTTATTTAGAAAGTAGAATATATAGATTACATAAAACAGAATCTGATTATCTGTAACCTCAACAGTTTGGAGCTTTTCAAAAGGACTAAACCACTTTCTTCTTCCCACTCCCTCAGAAAATAAAAGGATATAACAATAAGCCCGTTCCTCCCAAAATGCACAACATAATTACCCAACTGACACCTTACTGACAAGTTTAATTAACATAAAACCTGAGAACCTCATACAAAATTATCAGTCGGGGAGACATAAAGCACCAAAGCCTGGCACAGTTGTACAGGCTACGATTCATCTGGAAGGAGTGTGGAAAAAGCAGTATCAGAACTTACAGTAGATGCTTCCACAGGAGGTTTCCCTTTGATCCAGCTTGACCTCATTGAGAGCACTGAGCTACCGTATAAGCACTGCCGCGTCTGCTACTGCCATGAGCCAAGCTCGTAGCAAACGAGCTCCAGCAGGAATTAAGAGCACTAGAAAAAAAGCAAGGGCACCTCCCCTCCTCACTCCCACCCCCTCTTCCTTTTTTCCTTTTTTTTTTTTTTTTTTTTTTGGCTATCAGACGAGTTGGAGAGTGTGCACCAGATGTCAATCTGCTCCTTGGGTTTCTAGTCACAGGGCACTGAAATCAGTGAGCTTAACTGCACACAGCTCCAACTGGGAAATTGTGCTGCTGCTTCCCAAAGGATATCCTGGTGGGCTGTTCTCCAGGTGGGGGGCGGGGGAGGGAGAAGGGGCGGGGGGGAGAGAGAGACAGAACATGCTAGCAGGTAACGTACTTCCAAGTGAACATATAACAGCTACAACATACTTCCAAGTGAACATATAACAGCTACATAGGCTTTAGTTCTTAACAGCATCAGAAAACAAACAAATTACACATCGACAAGTTCACAGGCTAAATCATATATTAGGAATTTTCTTTTTCTCCTGAAGATCGCACATTCAGGCAGCGCCAGAAATCCTTCCTTCTTTCCGGATAAAGTAGGTATTAGGTTTTCCACGCCTTTGAAAGCTTTACTAAGAAAATAGCAACCACCTCTCATTGCTACTCTATAAAACATGCATGGTGAGGGCAAGTTACCGTAGAAACAGTTTAGGTACTCAGGAAAGTAGTATTTGCGCTGTTTTAAATGAAAAACTTTCTGCTCATCAGGGAGGATAAGCACAATGTATCTTTAAGATCAAGGATGTTTAATGATCATTCTGCAAGAAGGGCTGTAATTCTAATTATCTTAACTATCGCCTATTTTAAGAACACGTGTAAGGGCACCAAAAATCCCACAACTGTACTATTAGAGTTATCAACATACTAGTGATGTTCAGTGCATGTAGAATGACATCAGTTCTCTGCATCTTTTCTTGCTTTCCAAGAAAATAGGAACTTAAATACAATTTACGTCACAGGAACTGAACAGCAGCCATCTTCAGTAAGCAATACCCTTTCTGTATTTCTCTCTCTCTTCATTAGCTGTTCTAGATAATTATCAAATCGCTTTTTAAGAGCACAACACAGGGTTTGTTGCGGACATACAGCCACAAAATACAAAGCTACTGTATCTTTAAAGAGAGTCATAAAAGTCCAATCCTGTTTTTAATTCTTTTTCTTTCCACAGAAATAGCATGCAGTTCAGTAGTAACCAACGTGTAAGCATTCCATAGAATGCAAAATATTATGTTGAGTGATTATCCTTTAATGACAGCTTTTCTGAATTATGAGACACAGACATACTACCCCACCCCCCCCCAAAAAAAAAAAAAAAAAACAAAAAACTGCAAAGCTGAATTAGGAAAGCAGCGATTTGCTCCATTCCTGTGGTCGGAGCATAACATAAAAGCTATTGAGCTGTACACAGCTCAGCCTGCCAATGAACAGCGTGGCTAGGCTCGGCGCTAGCCCTCGGAATCAAATACCGAGCCAGTGACAAACAAGCACCAAAAAGGGGCTTATATTTAAAATCATTTCAATTAAAATGAGTTGGTAAGTTCCATCTCTGGGATGAAGCACCAGGATTTTTCAGAGAAATCTGAATAGAAAACAACAGGTCATTTCTAGAAATCCCATGAAGGGATTCACTTTAAAGGGCAAGACCTGAAAACACACCCTGGCAGAGATCTATTTTAAACAGGTCACTTCATTAGAACGGGGATTGATTAATTTAGAGAGGTCATCTGCTGGGATACAAAACTGATGTTCTAGTCAGCAGTCTTCATCAGAAAACATGCCAACTTTTTTTAACAGATTAAACCTGTAAAGAAAATAAGTTGTTTCTGAAGAAAATATTCTGCATTTTTAAAAATGCCTTCAGGAAAAAGACATTTTAACAAGCCTGGGATAGAATCATAGAGTTAAAAGCCATATTTCTGTCAAAGGGCAAACCCGCCCCTGTTTTTCCAAGGCTTCCAAAGCTTCTTCCACAAGTTAATTTTTCAAATTAACTGCTGTGCTGGAAATTAATTTTTAGATAATTAGTTCAGTTACAAGGCTCAGAGCTTGGTTTTCCAACATACTTCACAAACCACATCACGCAACAGTACTGTCAAACATGACATGGATCTCATCTTGTTAATTTGCTGGAGAGGAGAGAAAGGAATATACAGAATCACAGCATCATTTAGGTTGGAGTGAACCTCTTGAGATCATCTTGTCCCAAACTCTACTCAAGTAAGGACACCTAGTTGCCAAGGTCCGAGTCCAGGTAGGTTTTGAATATCTCCAAGGATGAGGACTCCACAACCCCTCTAGGCAACCTGTGCCAGCATTCAACTACCTTCACAGCAAAAAAAGCCTCTTCTGATGTCCAGATTGAAGATCATGTGCCCATTGCCTCTTGCCCTGTCACTGAAGACCCCAGCTCCCTGTTATTCACTCACTCCTCTCAGGTATCTATAAACATTTGTGGACTTCTCCGAGCCTTCTCTTCTCCAGGCTGAACAGTCACAGCTTTCTCAGACTCTCCACTTGTGAAGGATGCTCCAGAACCTTCACCGTCTTTGTGCACCTGTGCTGGATTTGCTCCAGTAAGTTCGTGTCTCTCTTGCATTGGGGGAGCCTAGAACTGCACACAACACTGCAGATGTGGCCTCACCGCTGCCAACACCCTTCCTAAAGCAGCCCAGGATGCTGTTGGCCTTCGTTACCACAGGAGTGCATTGCCAGCTCATGGTCAGCTTGTTGTCCACCAAGGTCCCAAGGTCTTCTCTGCAAAACTACCTTCCATCCAGTTGGCCCCCAGCCTGTAGTGGTGCAGGGGCTTACTCTCAGATATCCCTGGATGCACGACTTTGCATCTCCCTCTGTTGCACTGGATGAGATTCCTCTCTGTCCAGCCTGTCAAGGTCCCTCTCCATGGCAGCACAACCCTCTGGCTCATCAGCCATTCCTCCCAGCCTTTTTACCACCTACAAATTTGCTGAAGGGTGCACTCTGCCCCATCACCCATGTCATTAATGAAGATGCTGAACAGTACCAGCTCCAGTATTGACCCCTGTGGTACACCACTGGTGACTGGCCTCCAACTGGACTTCGTACCACCTATCACAATGCTCTGGGCCTGGCCATTCAGACAGTTCTTAATTCACCTCACCGCACACTTATCTAATCCATACTCTGTCAGCTTGTCTATGAGGATGTTACAGAAAACAGGGTCAAAAACCCTACCCAGGTCAAAGCAAACATCCCCTGCTCTCTCCACGTGCACCAAGCTAGTCACTTAATTGTAGAGGGCTCTCATGTTGGTCAAGCATGACTTCTCCTTTGTAAATCCATGCTCACTACTCCTGATCACCTTCTTGTCCTTCATGTGTTTGGAAATGCTTTCCAGGGTTAGTTGCTCCACCACCTTCCTAGGGATCAAGGAGAGGCTGACCAACCTGCAGCTCCCCAGATGTTACCAGAACGTCCCCAGATGTTCCTTCTTGCCCTTCTTGAAGACAGAGGTGACATCTGCTTTCTTTTAGTCTTCATGAACCTCTCCCAAACACCACGACCCTTTAAAGACAATAGATGTTGGCCTTGCAATGACACTGTCCAACTCTCTCTGTGCTCATAGGTGTACCCCATCAGGCCCCAAGGAATTATGTCTGTGCAGTTTAAGTGCTGCCTAACCTGTTCCTGCTCCACCAAGGGTTAAGTCTTCCTCCAGACTTTCCCTCTGATCTCAGAGGTCTGAAGGCTGATGTCACCCGTAAAGACTGAGGCTAAAGTTGTGTAACTCAACCTCTTCTAAGCAGAGGCCACATGTATCCCGACAAGGACACACAGAGAACTCTAAAGGCAAATCTTCATATAATTACACCAAAATATTCTAAGAATTTTCATTAAGGCATGAAAAAGTTTTTATGCAGTACAGAAAAAACTGTAGTCAGGAGCAAGAAGATGAATCTTAGGAATTTAAAACATCCAGATAAAAAGAAATCACAAAATTCCAAGGGCAGTAGTCCTTATGTCTTTCCATATTCAAAAAAAAGGCAAAAGATACTAAAAAAAAAAAATAACACTGCATGAAACATTTCTGTGTTGAAAGATGGAATAAATTACTTGCAGGGCTCGTTCAGAAGCAACATTAAACAGAATTAGCATTTTCAGACTAGGCAAGGATTACCATATTTATTGTAGAGTCATCTAATTACAATTAATTCCACTAGTGCACGTAAGTCAAAGTTCTCATTTTGATTCTCAGATTCTCTTAAGATTCTCTTCATTAATGATATGGGTTTGCAAGCATAATTTACGCTTGCACTTATGCAACTTCAGAGCTTGCAAACAGGTTTTCTGTGGGAGTAAAATTAAATATAACTCTGTAAGGTCAGAGAGCTTTAGCACATTTACACTTGACGTGACAAATTGGCCCCATAAGATTGTCACCAGTCTCAATACCAAAGTTAGAATTCTCTTTGTTAAATAGATACAGTAAGAAAACCCCCAAAGTAGTAATATATACAAGCTGTTAGCTTCTTGCAGGGCTTGTCACTGTATCAGAATCAACAGAACTGCACTAACTTGCATGAGTTACTTGCCTTTTCTTCTTCCAGCATGTACACCTTCAAAATATTTAACTGCATTTACTACCAGCATACACCTGATAGAAAAACATGCAAGCTTATTGCACCCATCCCTCATTAACAGTGATTTGAATCTCAAACACAGCTTGTCCAGTAAGTTGTACTTATCAAGCTATTTTATATACAGTCTAGCATATTAGCATGCTGTTGTGGTGGGTTGACCCTGGCTGGATGACAAATGCCCACGAAAGCCACTCTATCACTCCCCCTCCTCAGCTGGACTGGGAAAGAAAAAAAAAAAAAAAAAGGCTCACAGGTCAAGACAAGGACAGGGAGAGATCACTCACCAATTACCATCATGGGCAAAACAGACCTGACTTGGGAAAATTAGTTTAATTTATTACCAATCAAACCAGAGTAGGATAATGAGAAATAAAACCAAATCTTAAGAACACTGTCCCCCCATCCCCTCCTTATTCCCAGTCTCAACTTTCTCCTGATTTTCTCTACCTCTTACCTCCTCCGCTCTAGCGGCTCAGGGGAATGGGGACTGCGGTCAGCTCATCACACACTGTCTCTGCCGCTCCCACAGGAAACAGTTCCCCACAAACTTCTCTAACATGAGTCCTTCCCATGGGCTGCTGCGGTTCTTCATAACTGCTCCAGCGTGGGTCCCCCGCAGGGTCACAAGTCCTGCCAGCAAACCTGCTCCACGGGACCACAGGTCCTGCCAGGAGCCTGCTCCAGCACAGGCTCTCCACAGAGTCCCAGCCTCCTTCAGGCACATCCACCTGCTCCAGTGTGAGGTCCTCCATGGGCTGCAGGTGGAGACTTGCTCCACCATTAACCTCCACAGGCTGCAGGGGGACAGCCTGCCTCACCACGGTCTTCACCGCGGGCTGCAGGGGAATCTGTTCCAGCATGTGGAGCCTCCTGTCCCTCCTGCACCGCCCTTGGTGTCTGCAGAGCGCTCTCTCACATATTCTCACTCCTCCCTCCAGCTACTGTTTTTGTAGGTGTTTTTTCTCCCCTCTTAAATACATTATCTCAGAGGTGCTACCACCATCGCTGATGGGCTTGACCTTGGCCAGCAGCAGGTCTGTCTTCGAGCCAGCTGGCATTATCTCTGTTAGGCATAAGGGAAGCTTCTGGCATCTTCTCATAGAAGCCACCCCTGTAGCCCCCTCAACTACCAAAACCTTGCCACACAAACCCAATATAGCTGTCAAAGGAGGAGTAATTCCCATATGGAAAACTGAAATGGATATAGCAAATTTCTGTTCATTTCAACTTCAGTCTTGAAACAGAACAAATAAAAACTCAAATACATTTACTTCACACTCCCTGGAAAGACTGAAATCATTATCATCCATGCACTTCTCCTCTAACTTCCAGATGCATTGTCATTTACAGATTAGCAACTTTAAACTGAACTATAAGGTGGCGACACTTTTTAATATCAAACAAGCTCCTGTATCTCTATATAACCTTTACTCTTCAAGAACAGTTTAAATAGAATAGAAAATACTCTTCTCAGTATTTACCACCACACCATCACAGAGTGTGAACAGAGGAACAGAAAAAAGAGGATTGGAAAAGCAATTGTAGAGTGAACTCGGGTCATTGCTTGAGCGCTGGCCTCCATCTCACTGTAGTACTATTTATGCTTTGCTCCTGGTAGCCCTGTGACTGATCACTGCCAATAAAGTCGATCAAAGATAAAACCGCAAACACATTGACATCCCATACACCTATTGTAATGTGGGCACCTGGATACCAAAGTTCCACAGTGACTTAAGGCTCTCCAGTGTTCAAGGTTTGATTTTATATATATATTTTTTAAAGAGACTTAATGAGCTCAAAACCAAAGAAGAGCTTAAATGGGAGAATTTAGAAAGCAAAACTTATTATAGTGCACACATCTCAATTCAGCCTGAAAAAGGTCTCTTAAAGGTAGCAAAGTAGGTGGCTCAGCTCAGTTGACTGTCATAATTTACCCAGAGTATTTCATAGGAGCTGTCTCCTCTGCTGCCATTGTCAGTTGCTTTTGCTTTGATTGCTGGAAAAAATTTTGCCATAGTATTAATATGTAAAAAGTCTACCACCTCAAGGGGGAACCCAAAACCCCAACACATGCCCCCCCACCCCCCCCGCCCCTTCCTAGCATTCAGACATTATAGCTTAGATGAATTTTGGTTTATCATTGTTACAAGTGAAAGTAACTTTGAAAATATCAAAGCAAGTAACAAACGATGACAACCAAATGAGAAGGATTTTACAATTAAAAAGTGAGCACGTTGTAACTTAGATACAACAATTCTATGGCAAGCAAAAACATCACTTTCTTCTCACTTTGCTACTGTTGTCTACAAACATCCAATCGGCAAGAGAGTTTTTCCTTCATACAAGTGGATGAAGGAAGACTGGCATAATAGGCAAATTTTCTACTTACCTTAAACTATATATAGCAAGAAAAATAATCCAGGCATATCTGTCTGGATAGGTAAGTAACTGCTGCACCTGGGTTTGGGGGGTGAGAGAGGAGGGTTCAAAGCTTTTATGTAATCCTGGATATACCATTCATCACTGATAGATCAAACCACAGAATATTTGGTAAAAAAACCTTGCATCAGGAAAGAACGTCTACAAAGTGCCCAGAAATTAATTTCTTAGCAAATCTGTTACTTGTGTTTGGTAATTCAGGTCTCCAGAGAAAATAAAATTCTTCTGAATTGCACTATCAGTGATTAAAACACCTATTTTTTTTCCTGTAAGGATAATTTATATGCATTTTATGGTTTGGTTTATTTTTTTAACTGAGTATGCTAAACACATTCAGAAAATCTCTCTATTTAGGGAAAGTGCAAGGATCTAAGTGTGGCAATGTGAGCAATCTGTCTATCACACAAGATTAATTGGATACAACACTTAATAGAGTCATTCACTGAACCAAGTAATACCTAGCTCTCTTTAGGAGAACCTTCCTTCACTGCGAAGCAATCGAGCAAAGTAGAAACACATCTTGATACTAATACTTCATAAAAATAGACAGGTTGACATATAGGTGATGCAAGCAAAAAAAAAAATCACAAAATCAGTCTCATAGGTGACAAATAGGTCTGCAACCTTCTTCCCAACAAAACCAATCTGCCAGGCATCTGGAGACAAGCACATTATCCAGATAGTCACTATTCTGAGAGCTTCACTAATGCTTTTTTGTTAGTGTTTTGCAGCAGTATCTCTGGGAACAGAAGTCTTTTCATCCTTAAAGAACAAGCTCAGAAAGCTTCCTTTTCCTAAACTGCAGATGTGTTTAATTCTGACCTGTGACCATTATTTAGGGGTAAACACAATATAGCAGTGATGAGGACCACATAACATAAGAGATTTAAGAAGAAAAAGGGTTGTTTTGTTGTTTAAAGAACAGGGAAAAATGCACGTAACATGAAACAAAGGGCATCTGTGTTTATGTCGCATTACAGTCTGTGTGAGCCTTCAGAAAAAATTACTAGAAACAAACCATGAAAGTGATTATGTTTAAAAATAATGAATCAATCACTGACAACATCATTTTAATGGATGGGATCCTCATTTGGGTTACCTAAAGCATTTTAATCCTGTTACACACCAAATAATATCTGTTGGACAACATTTCCCCTACATGTTCATCTCTCCTTCATAAGACAACTCCTCCTGCAAATTTTGATTTTAATAAACCTAAGGGAGTCAGTTCTGAAAGTCAGCTGAAAAGTAGTTAATTCCTAAGCACAGGCTCCACAGGAAAAAATTATTAAGTACCAGCACCAGTCCACACATCTTGCGAGCATCTTTCATGAAATGAGGGCTACTGAAGTATAGCACTGTTTAATCTGAATCCTAAAACACAAGAGGACTTTGCAGTATTGCATAAATTCAGTGAGAACTGGGAATAAATATTTTTCATCGCTGGTATCACCAGAAAGGAACAGCAGCATGAGACTACAAAAAAAAAAAAAAATGCACACAGAAAAAAGCCCCATGGACTTGTCCTAAATTAAAGCAAAAAACCTTGAAGGCTAGCATAAATCACAACAGTATATTTTATGCTAACCTAAACTCACATGAAATACAGTATCACATCATAAACAATTTTAAAAAAACCTATTCCTAATTCAATACAGATATCAGTGAAGAACAGTTTCCTGAAAGATACTCAGTTCTGTTTTGAGAATCAAAATTTTCAGAAACAAGGTGGCTATAAATACAGCATCTGACACTACACAAAATAAGTTGCTCAGAATTTACAAGCTTAGAAACCACACAGTCTGGCAGGACAGCTTCTGATCACTGGCCAGGCACAACTTCAGAGATTGTGAGGGGTCTGAAAGTCACACGCTTGTAACTTTTGAGGAGCTAAAGAGTGCACTGAGCTGCAGACTGGTGAGGGAAACTAACATGGAGGAAGGTATGGCAGAAGGCTATAATCTCTAGACATCCCCCTGTATTATAAGGGATCCTCTCTAGAATGAGGTCGTTTGGGAGAAACATGAAGAACTACAAGCAACTTGCCTCACACTCCCAGAAAGAAGGGACAAACACTTTCGGTAAGGGACCCAGCAGGTAATTTTAGTCACCCACCAGACACTACAGCACACTGATAAGGAAGGCATCACACTCAAACGAACCTTTGCTCCCTTTGATAAAATCCCTAGAGAAACTGCAACAGTTTGTGCAGTGAGGTTGTAGGACCTCCACTTGTTGTTCAAGACTTGACTGGACACGACCCTGAACAAACTGGCCTGATCAGCTCTGCTTTGAGCAGTGTTGAGCTGCAAGACCTCTGGAGGTCCCTTTCCAACAGAGTGCTCTGTGGTTCCGTAACGATTCTGCTTGCAAAACCCACTAACTGAAAAGTTAGGAAGTAACAGAAATGAAGTCGTTCAGCCAGCTATAATTCTCTCTTTTTTTCTCCTTTACGTTGCTTTGTACGTTACCTAAGCAAATTTATGGCAGAAAAATTCTACCATGTTAGTCAATAACGTACCATTCACATACGCAAAGAGGGTACAAAACTATGGACAACTACAAACTTAACCCTTACAATCATCTGGTCTTGCAATACTATTCTATATGTAAATCCAGTTCTTGCAGTACTATTTCTCCTATGCAGTATCACATGCCAGCATATTTATAAGAGGAGAAAAATGGTAAAGACATCTTAATACAAGCAGTATCAACAATCTTTCCTCAAGGCAACATGCTTAATTAAATCATCTTGACTCTTCCTGCAATTTCCTGTCCCATCCACTATACACATTCTCATTGCTACCACACACACACACACTCAAAATAATAATAAAAAATAATTAAAAAAAAAAGACAGGCTCAAGTCTTTCAAAATAAAAATAAATCATTATAAATCATACCAGGAGAACATTCAATATATATATATGAAACAAATTAAGCCTAGAAGATTGTAATCTTTTATAAAGCTAACTTCTGGAGGCCAGTAGCATGCTCTACTTGAACAGCCTCTTAGGATTTCTTCTCAGCTTGATGAACCACTTGGTCCATCTCAGACTGTGAAGATGACTGTCCAGTCTCTCTATGCCATAATGTTTTACATAAAGTTTTACAATTAAACACTTTCAGCTGTTTTCACATTCAAGGCTTTTCAAAGAAAGAATCACTAGAATTTATCACCACAAGCAAAAAACTCTAGGTTTTTTTCTAGCAAGACTAGATGGAACAGCTGAAGCCAGTTTGGCTGATGCTTCACTAAGCAAGATAAAGTAATTCCAATCGGAGACAAGTACTAATTGTAGAAGAGTTCAGCCCAACTTAAAGTCTAGCTAAGTTACAGTCTTAATGAGATAGGTGAGCTTACTAACGGGCTGTACTGCCAAATCCACATATATAAGCACACTAAGAAACAGAACTGACAGCAAAAAGCAAACAACTGGCATGCAACAGATCAATTAGTACACAATCCTGAAATAAAATTAACATTGGCTTCAGTTTGCTTTGCAGAGGGCACAGGTTTTATAATGAACAGAGTAAGCAACAGATCCATTTTAACTCAATTTTTGAGCCTTATTGCAAGAGAACTTGAGTTCTTTATATTCCAACAATTATTCTTCACTGGATTTCACTAGTAATTCTGGAATGCCACAGGATTCAGAGTCTCATATTTATTTAAATTAGATGCAAATTTTGTATTAAAAGCTTCATATTTTTATTTGAAGTAAAGTATTACTGAAATCCAGCTGCTATCTACAGAATGTAACACATGCATTTTGTAGGTGAGAGTGACTTAAAATACAATGGCTTTGGCTGGATCTAAATTTTTTATTAATTATTTGCATAAACAGTTTTACTAGTGATTGCTTGTTGACAGTAACTACTCCAGAAAGCTAGAAAAAAAAAAAATAACCAAAATTAGCTAGATTAACGTAGTCATTGTCAGTGCTGCTGTAGCAGGCTTAGGGTCACTTAATTCTACTTTTAGTGTAATTGTACATTTAATCCTTAAATATACCTTCCCTTGATTATCCTTAAATATACCTTCAATTGATTATCGCAGATTTCATTTTTTAGATGGCCTGCTAGTGAATGGATTAACTGGTACCATCCTTGCCTACAGATTAATTTATCTATCCAAGTCATTACAGGCCATTTACTGCGCTCTTCAGCCCAAAAAGTACTTAATCATGCAGAAGGCAAAAAGCAGAGAACATCCAGAAATCCTGTAATGTCTGTACTAAACAGTGAAAAGTGACTCTGTAATACTGCAAATGTTACTCTCCCACCCTGATCTGTTCTCTTTTCATTACTGCACTTGTGGCTAGCACAAGTCTGTTCACGGCTTAGCTGATCTCCCAACGTCAATTACACAGATGTATGTCAAGTCCAAAAAGGAACTAGGGAACACTACGAACAATTTACACTCGGGAACAATCCACAGTTCTGGGCAAGTCTGACAGATATATAAGGAGAAGGTAATATTGAATAAGAAATAATTTCTTCTATCTACCTTAGATTCTAAAATTGCAGGAGCACTTTTAAAATTATTTCTTAGCATCTCTAACGCATTCTGTAATAGCTTTAACATCTATTACATCCTCTGTAAATGATGAAGTATCATCATATTAGGATGTATACTAACCTACAGATAGAAAACAACTTCAGCTTGAAAGCAACTATCACCTGAAAAGATTGGACAAAACCACAAAACGTTTTAGAATTAAGAACTAAACAATTCAACACCTCCTGTAAATAGCACAGTTCCTTCTTACAGTTGAAAACATCAAGGTTCAGATCATCTAGGGGATCAAAATATCTTTAATAACCCGGACCTGACTGCCCTCGCAATCACTATCACAATTAAGACCTGGTTTAGCAGTTAGATAATCAGAGCTAAAGCCCCAATCCTACAGAGCTAAAACTTCAATCCTATTAAAAAGACACTTCAAATGGAGCATGTGTACAGCTTCTCATACACACAAGCAAGGGAAAGTTCGGGACAGGAAAGCAGAGAGACTACATAGATACCAGATTCACAGGATGGAAATGAGCTGGCATGGCATTTTAAGGCATAAAACCCACATTAAAAGAGCTAAATCACAGATGTAGCTACAGCATAATTTTTGAAATAATTCTTACCTAAACTGTCAGATCAAAAGAAAATTATTCCTTCCCTCTCAGGTCCCACATAGGAACAGCCTGTTTCCCATTCGTATTTGGCTGTCAGGGAAAGCATTTAGCCTGCAGTTGCATTTTATCATCTCAGAAGGGGAATTCTGACACCCAAAATGACAATTAGTTGAACTGAAATGGTATCTCACACATGGAAAGTGATTCACACCTTTATTCCACTTTGGCACCAAGTTTATTACAACTGAACTTACTATAAGACTCAGTATTTAAAAACTGATCAATTCCACCATTTCTTGAAAAGACTTTCAAAATTATAAACCCATAAATAAAGGAAGCAGAGTCCCCTTTACTGCAGACTGGACACGACATCACAGCCCTGAAGAGTGTACTCTGGCATATTCCATACCAGATTTATCCTGTTCTGTTTTAAGGGGAAAACCCTAAACAGTACCTTGAAATTATAACATAGTCCAAAGGGGTTCACTAGAGGATGCACAAAAGTATTTTATATCAACTCACATCAGGATGGACAATAGTTCTGTTCAGTTCAGGCCTTACCCGTGCTTCCACCTGATGTTTCAGGTGGACAGAGAAAAAAAATCCAAAAAAGGAAACTAACTTAAAACTTGGAGACTTATACAAAAAGAAACACAACGCAACCACAACCCCACAAAAGTGTTTGATCAGCATTTCACTGATGGACATTACTTCTTTCAGTGAAGATAAAAGGCTTTAACTTCACACTATCCTATATGATAACCCTTAAAGAAAACTCATCTGGGAAGATGAAACAACAACATCAAGAAAGGACAATAGGCAAGGAATAGGTAAGAAAATAATCTCTGCCAGGAAATCTTGTATTTTCTGAACTAGTTTAAGAAATATCTCAAATGATAACCCTGCATTTGGAAGTTAGAAACACCCTAAATAACAGAAGAAAATAAACACCAACACATTATCTAAAGAAAAGCATCTTTTGCTGCTATATTATTTCACCAGGGGAGAAACTGTGCATTTCTGAAACCCTGACGGTGTGACAAACCAAAAATAAAGGGTTTATTTTAGTTATCTGCAGCACTGAAACTCAATTCCAGAATTTACTATATCCCTCAAGAATGCTTAAGTATTCAAAGAAAACTGCATCAGATGAACTTTGTTATTCCAAAGGAGAATTATAAAGATCCAGGCTTCTTCGTAAACACAGAAAAAAACACAGCAGAGAGCAAGTCATTGGTGTGTTAATGAAATTGCTAAATGCACTGCTGCTAAGTGTCTACATGCTGTGCTGAGAATTAACACAACTATCATGGAACATTCAGCCACTTGGTCATGTTGCCAGGGCACTGCTGCCACTGGCAGCCTGCTATATGGCAAAGATTCCTCAACAGTCACACACACACACACACACCCCCAATATAACATCTTTGTTTTCCTTGTAAAATCACTACTGATCCCCCTGCCTAAAATGATCTTTTCCCTATAAACAACATTCTGTGAAACAAGCAGCTGACTCGGTTGTTCCTTAAGGGTAGTAATTTAATGGCTCTTTCTATTTCAGACTACAGGTCAATTCACAATTTCTTCTGTCAGTACATCTACTATATTACGCTGAGCATTAGCCAGAAAGCTCTCTCCAAGTCCATTGGGGAATAGCTTCTAAGAGATAGAGGTCATAAAAAATACATATTTTTTAAAATAAAAATCTAGGCCCAGTCAAAGAAGAAAACAGAATTTGTTCTAATAGCCCTGATAGAGGAATCAGCCCTCTCTTCTCATAACTTCTCTAACAAGAGTCACTTCTTCCAGCAGGTATATTTTGAAAGCTGAGCCCCATTAATACAGTACAAACCTCTTCAGAAATGAGGATCATCCAGTGCCTAGTTGTTTGTTGTTGTTTTTTTTTTAAAAAAAAGAAAATCATTAAGAAAAATAAGCTTCATCTGAATGACACTTGCGAATTTCTCCTTTCTTCTACATCTAAAAGAAACTACCAGATAAATAAAATAAATCAGGGTCTTCAATGTCAAAAAAGTATCAAACAATGACGTCTAGATGCATTTTCTCTTTCTCTGCTGATGCCTCCACAGTTATTAACAACAATGTATCTGGACTACAAAACAAGTGGAGTGTGATGATTTGCAGTTGCTTTTATATATAATTACACATACTAAGTAATGACCACACTCAGTGCTTTTATACCTTTGAAAATGAACTGACTACTCAGTGCCAAATGCAGGCTCCTGCCTTAGACACACAACAGGCCAGAATATATTTTAAAATATGCTTAAATCCTGCACACAGAATTGTTAGTGTGTTAAGTCAAACACCTTTGATAACTTAGGGGGGTGTCAGACATCACCTTGTGGGTGACTACCTGGGCCGGATTACCTTACCAGGTTACCCTGCTAAGGATGCCATGTTACTCAAAAGATTTTTCTCTTCTTCAAAACCTGTTTTCTCACCTTCCTTTCTCTAGTCACAACAGCAAGAAACTCCACCTTCCTGTTCAACACTTCGTTCAGCTTTGACAGCTGGGCAGAACCTGCAGCACTCAAGGAAAACTTTGCCTCCTCCTCTCCCAGACAAGGGCCTGACGACAGCAGATGAGAGGTGTAGCCTCTATAACGGGGTAATGACAACCTGCTTGATCTGAAGGTGAATATGAAAACACAAAAGCTCCAACTTATGTTACATGCAAATGTTCACCTCTTCCACAATTCCTGTTTTGTGCTTCAGCCTTCCAATGGGGCACTGGTATCTCACCCAAAATGATCAAAACTGAAAAACTGATCAGCTACGTCTAAAAGAGCACTTCAAACTGAGAACCAACAGTATCAGTCTGGGACAACATGAAGCACACAAGGACTCGGTGAAAAGGAAGACACAGGTCTGGAAAGAGCATCCAGGAATGAACCCTGATTCAGGCCACTTTCTCAGGGCAAAACCAAATTTCTGCTTAATAAACTGCACTACCATAATAAAAATTACACACATGACTCCAGCAGCTTCTTGTTGCTCCACCAATCCACAAACTCCCACTTACTGCTTCTGCCAAAAATGCTATATTCAGCTGAGCTTTTTATAACTTAAAAATCTTATTTCTTCTTTTCCCCACACACACATCTTTCTTCTTTTTTAAGGGCTAGTGCCCCAGGGCCTTCAAACGCAGACTGCTGATTGCAAGACTGCCCACAAAGCACTGGGGATTCTGTACTACAAACAGTGCTGTGCTCCCTTGTTTATATCCACCTCTTAAGAGGGTACTCCCTTCTCAATAAATCCTAAGTTCCACAGGCAAAGCAGTACCTGAAGCTACATGCGCAACATCTCTCAGCAAGTGCAGTGGAGGAGACCGGACTTAAAAAAAAATAACTGTCATTTTAAAAAAATCATAAATGGCTAAACTGGACTGCAAAATGACACCCTGAGATGAGTTGTATCAGCTGCTGCTCTTTATGTTTTTGCTTCAAAGCCCATCCTTCCACATCCTATTTGGCTTTACCAGGTGGTCAAGAATAAAAACATCTAGAAAAACTAATGAAACTGCAGTGTATAAGTGAATAAAGTAGAAACTTCCAAAATAATATTCATAGACAGCCTCATCTTAAAAACACACTAAGAACTGCAGTTGGCTTATCTGCAAAAGAAGTTACACAACTTCCTAATAAAAAGTAATTACTGGTAATTTTAACATTGTGATTAATAGACATTAGGTGTCTTATAATAACACTGTTCAAAACAGAATATAAAATTACTTTCTAAAGGACAGATCTGAAGAGGACCTAAATAACACATAACATTAAAAAAAAAAATCTGGTTTAACCTTGGGTTTTTTTGAACTATATTCAATTCATGATACTACAAAAGAACTGGAAAAACAAACAGCTTTATTGATATCCCCAGCCATTACACATTTTGTTAAAGGCGGTATGATTAAATTTAAGCCATTCCAGTTGCCAAAAAGCATTCACTAGTAGAAAAGGGTTTCTTCAGCTCTCATAAACTTCTTCCCAGTTCGCCAAGTCTCACGTGCTCTCGGTGCCCTACAATCTGTGGGGTCTCAGAGTGAAGTGTTTTCCTGATGGGCAGCACAGGTAACCGAAGAAGATGGTAGAATCTGGAGAAGTTTGGCATGGTGACAGACTTTCAGTGCCTGAGATGCCTGACACGCAGCTGTGAGCCTCCTCAAAGAGTCGATGCTTCAGAACTGCCCTTTACCAAGTAAATGCCACAAAAGCACAAATCAACAGGCTGGCGCAGGAAGATGTGGACAAGTTCTGCCCATAATCACTTAACAGAAAAAGGGGTCAGAAAACAATATGGTTTTTCAACTCAAAGAATAATCAGCTACACTCAAGAGACACCCAAGAGCAAAGAGCGACATGGAAGGAGGAAGTAGCAAGCAAATGTTGTGGTCCTAGTGCCTCCTGTCTGTCTCAAACCAGTATAAAAAACAAATAGCATTTTCTGTCACCAGAAGACAGAAATATGTACTGACAGTCTTATGACTAGAAAAGAGACTGCACCCTTGCCGTAGTCCGCTGTCCAAAGTACCTCACAGAAGCAGAAGCACACAACAATATCATCAATGTATTTTTCTAGCTTTTAGCGTGCACTTCTGCATGAAACTTAGCATTTTCACAACTGATTTCAAACAAAGGGGATACTATAAAGAAAAAAGTAATTGATGAAAGGATCCACCACTGTACATGGTTTTCATCTAGCCAATGTCAAGTCTCAGATACAACAGAAATGGTCTATAGAGACATAGTATGCTTACCTCTGTATTTGGTTGTAGTGCCTGTCCGTCCTGGGCTGCAGATGGTACTATTGCCCATGTAATGTTGGCACTAGCAGATGATAGGGAGCTGAGGGCACCATTTTTCAGTTGCTCTGCAGAGTGTGACTTGGGTCCAGGCCATCCCAGGATACCTTCTGAAGCAGAAAATTGGTGTCAACTTACAAGAAACAGATTACAGATTTGTTCTGTTCATCTCATCATTCTACTAATATAAATGAACTGCTATTTCTTCTCTGCTTCCATGCACAGTCTTACTCTAGTAACAAAAATACTCAGCATCTTCTATGTCAATTTATCTGTGATAATATTTTAAAAAAAAAGAAAGTCAATGAAGGAAGTTTTTTAAATGTTAGTCCTACCACCAGACAGAATTAAACATAAATACTATATAATCTGGCACATCTTGGTAATTGAGCAAGTATTCCCTGTCCACTGTTTTCATAATTACAAAGTTATACAAGTAAACCTTCCATTTCTTCTGTCTGAAATCAGAGTTTTAAGCTTAGCAGCTGTATTTTATTTCTGTCTGTACTATTAAAAGCTCTTTCTAGATTAAGCGCTAAAATGCTTTACTGGTCCCAGGGCCACAGTTTAAAAGAGGTCTCATTAGAAAGATACACATTAAACATGAATCAAACGGAACTAGACATCAGAACAAACCTTATTTCTGGGGTACCTGATTTCCAGGATGGGCCAGTATTTAAGGATGCCAAGACAGACAGAACAATCAGCTAAGGCGACCACACAGTTGTTCCTCCCTTACTGCTCCAAATCACAGTATCAACAATCAAATCAGTAGCCCTCAGCATTGCGCTTAAATTTCAACTATTAATTACACATTACTATAAAATGCAGAGATACAGATAAGAAAATTGCAGCTCTTCAGTCTTTACCATAATTTATATATGAAAATACAACTAGTGGCACAGGGAGGATCACCTTTTCTCATTACTGACAACTTTTAAGATGACCCAAATCAACACAAAGTACATTAAAGAACATGCAATTTCTCCTCTCCATACCACCAGGAGTTACCAGAGGTTGCCTCCTAATTAAAGCAAACAGTTTGATCTGGTGAAGTCATGCTGTGTACTATTTATTATATTGACACATATTTAAAAATGGGCCACGAATCCTATAGCTGACCTCTTACCAAATTCTGAAGAGAAAATAATTATAGAACATTCAGTAAAATGAGACTTTTTATATTTTCCATAAAATGGAAGTTATGATGACATGACAAATCTTCATTCTACTTGCTTAGTGTGATTTTTGTAGCTAAGTATAACATTATTTTCAAATATCTGAATTTTTCAAACAGTGAAAAAAATCCAGCTTTTTTTTTTTTTAATGTCTACTGCACACAACTCCTCAGATTTCCCACTGCCAAAGGAAGAACAACACTGTGGCTCTGCTGTCAGACCACGTATTGCAAAGCTTTTTGAGTTTCAACGACTCTGAGGACTATGCCTGTAGATGTTACAAGTCCCAGTAGAGTTATGTGAATCATACAAGAGTAAATGCAAGTATCAAACAAAAGGTCATTTTCTTGGATTGGGCTCTACACATTGGACCTACACATCAGGAAGTTAACACCTGCCCCCATTCCAAAGATGTGAGTTAAATCAACACATGATCTTGGTATACATGGCAAGGAATGGACAGCACAGTGACTGTAGTCATAGTATGTCTTTGCTTGCTCCTCAGGTCTTGAGCAATCTGCTGCTAGGAAAAAAGAATAATCCCAGATCCCTCAAAACAAGCTCCGATTCAGAAGATAACCTGAAGATTGTTTTGGCAGATCCAAAATGGATTCTTGCTGCATGGGAGGAAGGAAGGATGCCATCAGCATGAACAATAAAATTAAATTGTAAAATTTCAAATAAAAATGCTAGTTTGACAGAATACACACGTCTGTAAAACATTATTATTTTTTTTTTTTTACTTTTTGATGTTAATTGGGGGGGTGGAGGGGGTGGTGGGGTGGTGTGTGAAGCAAGAAGTTAAAATGAACTTGTTTTCATTTTTGAATAGTCACACTAAGTTTTATGGAGCATGCCTGTGCTTCTTGCTCTTTGTTACTTTGTAGTAACAATCCATTTTTCTATATCTCCTTGTCAAAACAGCTGAATACTGGATTTTTGCTGCTATTTTCCTATTACATAGGTACTGAAAAAAAAAGGTAAAATTTTGAACTGACTTCTCTTTATGCCAATCTTTGAAAATAAGTCATCCAATCATTTCCTTGGGTTATCCATTTTCTCTCTGCACACACAATCTGTTTGGCCATCATTGTAAACAATTTTTTTAAAATTAATTTTTTAAAAAAAACTGATTTCTGTAAATAAGCACAAGAAAAAGCTCCTACCTGAATAAATACCTCGCTTCAGGAGAAATTTTTAAGCATGAGCGCTTACTTCACCATCACTTACACATTTTTAAAAACACTATTCTGTTTCCCCATTCAATACAAACACACTGTAAAAAGACTATTTACTTCATCTTTCTCCACACATATTAGAGACTCTCTTACAGAAATAGAAACTGTTAGAACTAGGCAAGCACATTTTTCTACCCATCCCAAGGGCAATGCTACCCTCACAAAACTACAAAACTTGTCAGCTTCATCGATTTCCAAACAGATCTTAACACATTATGACCTAGCCAACACCAACAGGATGCCTAGAGTTAAGGTCGAAAGGATAAACCACATCTATTTCCCCAACACCTCTGCATATGAGAAAAATTGTTTTGTTAAATTCTGTCTGCCTGGAACTTGGCTACTTTACAGATGAGACATACGCAATAAAAGACACTAGTCATACGCTACAGAAACCTAAATAAATAAAAAGTCAGCTCTCTGAACAAGTTACAAAAATTCCATGCCTAGTTTCAAAGTGCCATCAGGGAACCTCTGATGATCTTTAATCTATAAATCTTACTCTGAGATGTCAGCATTTTCGTATCATTCCAAGGGAGTTGCCATATACCTAATATAGCAGCCTACTTTTCAGGCAAAAGCGAAGTATGAAGAGAGAATTCATGAGGAAATCTTAAAATCACTTAAGATCAGAATACAATCTCTATATAGAAGGTGAAAGGACACAACAACATAGCTCCTACTTCACTCACATTGCTAGCTGTGCATCCAAAACATTCTCATCTGCAGTAGCAAGACATTACTCATCACAAAATAGTACAGAAGTTGTTCTCTATCCTGTATCAGATCAAATAATTTTATTGGAATTTACTCTCTGCAGACTAAGCTGCCATTTGTAAACAACCTGATCCACTCTAATGGAGTCACCATCTTTGCCACTTTATGGCACTCAATTTTCTATCACTATTTCAATTCCTGTTCTTTTAAAGACTTCAAGAAGAAGGAAAAAAAATATATACAAATTAAACATACTATGAAAAAGAAAAGTTCATCCTCAGAGTTGGATAATAACAGGAAGAAACTGCTGTCACTGTTTTCTTAAGCCAGATTTTTGCTCTGTTCTCAGTCACAGCCATAGGCAGCTGACAGAAGGGTATACAATTCTTATTTTAATACATTTCATAATTCTAAAGAAATTCTCCAGAAAGGCAGTCACAAATGATATAAAAGCATTCACAGCTACAGAACTACTTTACTATTTGCTTTAATACTATGCAAAGCACTATACTAATTAAAATAAATTAAATCATTTCTATTTTATTATATATAATTATTTATTATATATATTATATATATAATAAATAAAATTAAAATAAAACACCTGTTTCTGCAGTAAACTATGCAAAAAAAAGAGATCAGCCAGATCTCTTCTACCTGCACAGTGTTAGATCTGTGGTTCCAAGAGTGAAAACCCAAGCCCAATTCCTCTGAAGTTCAGTGCACATGTACACACAAAAAAAGAGAGTTCTTACAGAAAATACCCAAAAATGAGCTGTTTTCCCTGCTTCCACTCAACAGCGATTTCCCCTGCGATGAACACGCAGCAGACAAACACACCAAGGCACAGGAGAATGCTTCTACATGAAAGTACAGCATCCAGACACAACCTACTCTCCTTTCCCTACAGCAACGCTCTGGTGCACAAACCCCCATCTATTTCAGAAGGCACAGTACACTGTACCCCACACAAATACCCTCAGGAGAAATGCGTTTCCCTTTCACACAGCAGGAGGGAGGGAAATTCTCCCCAAAGAAAAGGTTTACAGGAGATTTCTTCAGTTAAGCAGTGTTGGTGATTTTGTTTTGTTGGTTCCCATTTTCTAGGTACCTGATGTACTTCAAACTATGTTTTTGCATGATAATCACAGAATCCTAATCACAAAATCATAGAACTGTTTGGGTTGGAAGGCACTTTAAAGAGTAAAAACGTAACTGATGCATGAAATATGCTAAACACCTACCTCAATTCTATAACAAAAACCTTTCTATTTTTAAGTCCTCAGGTCTTGGTTTGCAATCTAAAAAAAACCCACTTGCGCTTTTTCCTGGCACAGCTATAAGCCAACATCTATTGATAAAACTCTTACAGCATAGTGTAACTATACTCTAGCAAATATCCCCTCAATGCAACGGTGGGCCTCGAGGAAAGATGAAGATTAGATCTGGATTCTTTCCCCTGCCAGGGATGGGTGTGACCGTTTTGTGTCTCTGCTGAATCTTGCAGCAGGCTGAACCAGCAACAGCAAGTGGCAGCTGCGTATCTGCTTTTCAGATTAGAAAGACAATGTTGTATTTACTAATGCTGTGCAGGGACTAGAAAATAAGGCTACCTTGCAAAGAAAGAAGAACATACGAGGAATAATGTATTAGCATTTAGATAGAACAGCAAATTGTTTTGGTCATTCTTGACAGAAGCAAGTCTAGCAATGATGCATTTAAGACAGACATGACTGACCATGCCAGATTTCATGAATTACACCAGTAACAAAGAATTTGTTCTCCTTATTTCTTTCCTCACCCTTCCCTGCCCACAAGGACTGGGGGGTGGGAGGAGTGCTAAGCAAGAAAGAGGAGTCCTTTGCTCATTTTTCTCTCCTGCCATCTCAGCTGCAGGAGAATCCCATTTGTCACCAAACTGAAAGCATTTAGATTTTTTTCTTGTCCATTTATCTTCTCCAAAAAGAAGGAAACAGAGAATCTTCTAAAACCAAGTTCAAGTACATTCCCCGCCCCCACCCCAGCTCCAGATCACCTTCAATCCATTTGCTGTTACGGGAGACAAAATGAGAAGCATTTACACATTCAAATGATCATCACAAAATCCACAGTGAGGAGGGGTTTGGTTTTTTATTTTTAAAAAATCATCAAAAAAAGGAGAAACATTCTATTTTACACTTTGGAGAAGTAGCCAAGTGAGAAACAGAAAAATATAGGAGAGAACTCTATCAGGGAGTGCTTTATTCAGTAAATGAACAGCTAATATGAAACACAGACTAAAATAATGGATTCATCTGTGCAGGCTGCTACTACAAGACAGGATTCTGTCTGCCAAAACACTAAAATAAAAAAAAACAGAGTTAAAACAACATAAGCTGGTAAAGCTACTTTAAAACAAACATTCAAGTTTGCTCTGTTCACAGTTTGAGAGGGAGGGATGTTAACCATAGCAGTCAATAGGTTCTAGAGACACTCTTGTGCCAAAGACTACACAGGTAGAAAAAATAACACTAAAAGTTTTAAAAGGTTGAAGTGAAGACAAAAGTTTCTTCTCCAAATTTTTATTTTAAAAGGCACCTTTTTTCATGTCTGCATGCTAAATGATCTCAAGCTTGTCACAAGGCACTTAATGCTGATTATCAAATACTCTACATGTACTTAAGCGGTGACATTCTTGGCCAACAAGAAAATCCTTGACATCTTTCTCCCTCTTACAAAACGAGCAAAATTCCCAAACCCAAGAAAGCCTGTATAGATGCAGTCCCTCATCCTCAACTCACAGTGTATGTAACCATCACTTTCAGCTAATATCATCCTTCTCCAGCATATTTTTCAATGTATGAAGAATTTAGCCAGTGATCAATGCACATACCCTTAGTAATGACAGCTGGAAATGAATTTGACGTTATTTTGACTCAAAAGTAGAAACACAGACAGGATTTTGTGTTACCGACTGTTCTTGTTAACACACTTCTAAAATCAAGCACTAACAAAAAAAAAAATCACAAGAGCCCTTTCTCGAATCTTCAGAGTGGAAATAAAACATGTATTGACTATTCTTCAAGACAAGATTGAAGACTTCAATTTAATCTTCATGTCTGCTTGTAGGCTTGAGGTCTAAGACTGACAACTCATGAGAAACATGAAAATGAAAAAAAATAAATCCTGTCATTCTTGAACTACTCCCATGACAAAGTGTACCATAAAAATATTTAAAGTCAAGACCCTACACAATCCTAGATTCCTGGTAAGATTCCACTAAACTGAATGCCACGCTGCTTTCTTCCTACTCACATTACTGGAAAACAAAGCAATAAAAATATTACATCAAAGGAAGGGAGACATTTTGTTTCTGTTTAAAACAATAAAGGTATGTAAGCCTGTTTAAAACATCTACTACAGAGGAACATACAGCTTTTAAGCTAACAAGAGTAATTTTCACCTGACAGTATCAACAGGCATTCATTAAGGTCATCTTTTGGTTGCACCTTCTGGATATGAAATTAAACAAATTCACCTGGAGGACACAGAATCGAAATGAGATTTATCATCTCTCAGAATTAGTTTTCTAGGGGATTACTTAAAGGCATTGGTCTGATTAGGTATGAGTTTATGCAGCTTTGATGACTCAAACTCTACCGACTCAGCAGAAATGTTAAGTCTTTCAAAGTACGCCTGCGTAAGATTAAGTGCGTAGGAAAATCAGTAATCAAGATTTGTAGGCCAGGTTCTTTCAGGCAACTGTGTTGTGTAACAAGGCCTGGGGAAAACGTTTCACAGACTCTTTCAGTCAGGGAGAAGGGACTAAGTATCTTAGCAGCTTTTAGTTCCCTTCTTTTTTCTTTTTCTTTCTTTTAAATGACATACCGAAGAATAAGCACACTGAAGAGTTAACTGTTTGCATTCAGGTTCTCTCAGTTACACCAAAGATGCTGGTGTGAACCAGAATTTTGATTCCTTGAAAGATTCTTGTACAAGTTTAAAGTCTTAGGAGGAACAAACAAAAATACTTACTAAATTTTATTAAGAATTTTATAGTTGTGGCTTTCCACTCTTTTCCAAAAAATATGGGATTCCCTTTCCACAATTACTAATGTTATGCTTGCTTTTCTCTGTTCTTGTGCACAGATTCTCAGAAATCATTATCAAGTCAAAATACAGACAGTGATTTAACAAAATTATTTGGACACAGATTCAAGGATATGTACAACTCATCTATCTCTGGCACTTCACTTGGATCGCATGGACATGAAAAACAACCTTCAGGGACTTTGAAACTAGAAGGTGACTTTTCTCTGAAGGATGCTTTTCATCCTTCCTCCAAACCATTCCCTCCTTTGAAATGAAATTATATCAAAGAAATAAATTAAATGCAATGTATTAAATGCGATACATTACAGATATCCACAAGTTGGTTGGTTGTTTTTTTTTTTTATTTTCTACAAGAAAACAGGATACGGAAAGTAAGAAAAAATTTCATTTCTGTTCCTTTAAGAAATATACCAGAATCAGGAAGCAGGAAAGGCATGATGATATACCATAGTATAGGTGTCAAAGTTTTTACACTCATTTTTTCCAAGAACCCTCTTACTGTCATTTACCTACTTCTCAGCTGACCCTCTCAATGTTTCTATTCTCCCCACAATGGGAATTCTTCAGAAGGCTTCCTACCTAGCTGTCTCAGCAACCCTGAGGGCATATCCTGCCCTGGAGTACACGTACTGTAAGTAAGGACAGGTGGGGGGGATGCTGTTGAAGCACCTGATGAAAACTTAAAAAGCCACCCCATATCCAGAATTCTGCTGCTGCCGCTCTTTTTGTATCAAGTCCTGCTCCTGCTCTAGACTAGGCAGTGCAGTTTGTGTACAGAAAAAAACTGACCACCCTTTCAGAAGGCTAAAGGTCCAACTTCAGACAATAAAAACAGAGATCTAGAACTAGGTGAAGAAACAGTTGAGCTACGTGGGGACCGAGAGGTTCATGCCTGCACAGCTCAGTGCAGAATCACACTGTTTGACATTTTAGGCTTATAAAAATTTGCCACAGATTTCTTTTTTTTTTTTTTTAATTTTCTCTTTCTTAAATAGCAGCATGGAGAACTCATTCCAGATTTAAAGAAAACCAGACTGGAATAAATCTGCCTCAGCAGCATACTTCCATGTAGAAAACTAGAAATATGATTTTCACTGTAGCATTGTATAATATTAGATGTATTTTTATCAAACAAATTTGTATTGTGATTTCAGTCTTGGAGGGGTGGGCAGAATAAAACCACCAAGCAGTTCTGCACTGGCATTAATACAAGCTTATCTACCTGTTCTCCATGCCTCCCTTTTTTTTTGTCTTGCTGTCTTCTAAACCTGATTTCTCTGACAAGACTTTGGACACCCCCTCTTTTCCTCCTCTCTTCTGATGTTAATAGATGTCGCAGTTTAATGCCAGCCTGCAGCTAAGCACCACACAGCCACTCACTCCCCACCACCTCCCTTGGTGCGATGGGGAAGAGAATTGGGAAAAAGGCAAAACTCATGGGTTCAGACAATTTAATTAATATAATTAAAAAAAAAAGAAATATAATAATAACAACTGTAATGAAAAGGAAAGAGAAGGAGAGAGGAATAAAATCCAAAAGGAAAAAAAACACCCCAGTGATGCAGAATATAATTGCTCACCACCCCACTGACTGATGCCCAGGCAGACCCTGAGCAGCAAATTCCAAGGCCCTGGCCAACTCCCCTAGTTTTTACACTCAGCGTGACGTTCTATAGTATGGAATATCCCTTTGGCTAGTTCAGGTTAGCTGTCCTGGATGTGTCCCCTCCCAATTTCTTGTGCCACTCCAGTCCTCTTGCTGGCAGGACCCAAGAAATGGAAAAGTCCTTGACTTGGTACAAACTACCTAGGAACAACTAAAAACGTCAGTGTGTTATCAACACTATTCTCATACTAAATCCAAAACACAGCACTGCACCAGCTACTGAAAAGAGAATTAACTCTATCCCAGCCAAACTAGGACAACAGATTTTGCAACTTTTTTTAGACCAAGAAAAAAATTATGATATTTCAGGCTGTAGAAGCCTAAAAACTCCTCACTTCAACTTGTCTCTCTGAGGATGGTTCATTTTGCCTGCTTCAATATCATCATAAAAAATCCTAAAGCACATTAAATAATACCAAAGAGAGCTTGTGCTCACCTGATGACAGTGTCCTGTTATGGTGCTGGCCCACTTGATGCATGCTTTGCTGTAACAGAGTCAGGCATTCTCCAAGGCAGCTCAGGGTGGCAGCAGAGGTAGCTTTTAAAAGCAGCAAGTCCTGATCCAAGGCAGAAAGAGGCCCAGAACTTGGGAGAGCTTCAATGGCTTGTACAAGATTCTTCTGTTGTCCCTCAACTTGGCTCATGATCTGTAAAAGTCCAAAAACACCTGCTGTCATAGGAAATATCACTATGTAGCTGTTAAATTCTTATGGGTTGATATAGTGACTAAATGTGAAGAACTACCACAAATGGATGTTAATGTTCTGATCCAAACATACCATATACTTACCTACAAAAACGAAGGGCTTGAGACTACCAATGGCCTGTAAAAATGTCAAGACTATGTTAGAGAAGAACATCTCTTAAAATAGTAGGTTCATAGTAGGTTTAATAGTGTGACTCATACTTTCTCAAAGTCTTCGTAAAGAAAAGTATGAAAATTCTAGTTCATTCTCCATTATTTATTTAGGCTTAGATTTTCTTTCTTTTTGTATGTGACCTGAGACACCCAAGGAAGCAACGCTTCCCCTCCTCCTCCTTTCCTGCATGAAATATCACAGTTTGAGAACGGACATTTTTCATTTCTCAAGCATCAGTAAGGAACTCCTTTTACAGAATAAGGTAACTTTTAAGTTTACAAACATTAGCATAGGATGCAACTTAGAGTACTTATTTACTATCAGATATGAATACCAGCTGCAGGGAGAAAGTTAATCTGTTTCTAGATTTGGACCATCCAGATGAAGATGAAATGCGTGCTTGTATAGCAGACAACAACGTTATTTGAGCAGGCTGTTCTTTAACACAAATTGGCAAGCTTCCAAAATCCTTCCTAAAGCCAAAAGAAAAAGGACATGTTTAAAATTTCTCTGTTTCTACAACCTGTAGGAAATTATACATGCACATGACAAGCCTCTTTTCTTACACTTACCTTGCAAAAAACTTCTTGCAAAACCTTAAAGGTTCAGTTTTGAGGTATTCAAAGCTTTCAGAAAAAATATCTGAAGACTTTGTAAGCAACAAAGATTCAAGCTCCATTTGCCCAAGCTACTATACTGTAAAAATGTATTATGAACTCATGACTTTTTTATTATCATGATTTTATTTTCAAAGTACGGTGTGCTTCCTGTATCCTCCCTATGCTGTGGTAAATAAACTGATTTTAAAAGTATACATTGAGTTCACTGAAAAGCAAGAAAGGAAACTGAACTCAAAGATGCAAATAACCATCCTTGCACACAAGTTAAGTAGAATTAGGTGAAAACCTGTTGTTGCAAGGTTAGTAAGGAAATGTAGCTAAATGTCTTGCTGAAGGTTACAATAATGACATTTTCATAGTCAACATTTGAAACAGAGGCCAAAGCTTCAGCAGAAGCCACAGACAATTTTAATTTCCTTTGACAGAAAACAAGATCAGTCAGAAGGTGACACAGACCACCATAATATGCAGCTTTAGGGACATGCTAGAAGCCCAGGCAGTGCTCTGCTTTAAGAAGTCACACACCATGTGACTGAGCTCCACAGCACAGACAGAGGATTGCTTCGAAGCTAAAACAAAAACATCACAGACACACACTCACGCAAATATTCCTCCCCCAGGAAAAGAGCTCAGGAAGGCAAATTAAAGGAACGGCTAAGAGGAAAAAAAAAAAAAATCATCTTCTCCCTGGAAGGTTGCACATTATAATTGCATGGAAAACTGCTTCTTTCCTTTTCCCATCCTGAATAAGATTGTGAAGTCAAAAACTTGATATTCTCATGCTTCACATTAACAGAGATGTTCTATTTTCACTTAAGTGACTAGCTTTCCTACCCTCCTTTTTCTTTTTTTTTTTTTTTTTTTTTTGAGTAACAGTTTACCTTTCCAAATGTTTGCCTCCATAGGAAATAAAATCCAAAATAAAACTTTGCAAACTTCAAACATTTTCATTTGTCCCTCCCCCTTAATAACGAGCAACTGTATTCTTCTGCAGCTAAGACAGGAGCCTAAGATAAACTGACCGGAGAGCTTAAGAAACATTTGGAAAATTAACTGAGTGTCTGCATCTATCACCCAGACCAAAGCTTTACAGGCTTTCGTCAACTATATCCATCTGAGATTAGGAGAAATTTAAATAAAATCAATGATTTATTCTTCCTTTATCCAAAATAAGGTATTGCTTTGAGTCTCACTATTTTCTAGCTGACTTAAGACAGTTTAAACCAGCTTTTTTTGACTCATCCTTTTTGTGCTACCTAGCTTCCTTCATGTTATAGCTATGACACCAGCAGCTATTCTACAGACCTGGCAAAGCAGAAGACACCAGGAACAGTAACTTCTGCGTAGGTTTCAAAGTATTAGAACTGCTGATTTGTTACTGCTTGAGCACAGACCAACACCACTCTGTTTAAGGTGCTGAATGAACAGAACAGAAAGGAAGAACCTACCCTTATCCTAAAGCATCACAGAACAACTCTGTGGCAAAAGGGGAAGGAAATAACATATATTACTGAAATAATGGAACTTTTTTTACATGCTTGCCAATATATTTTTTTTAAGTAATTGACAAAATATTTTAAAAGAGTTTTAAGTGTGGTTGCTCCCAAAAAAGGTAAATCAAAGAGCAGCTAACACAAAAAAAGCAAACCATGCAAGACAAAACTCATTACACACATTAACCCTTAAAAGGACAGACACTAGGCCTTGCAGCTACAGCATCACCCTCTAGCTTACTTGCGACCTGCTTTTTCCTGTCTCAGGGGGAGATGAGGCAGAGCGCTTGATTTATCAGCACTCTAAACTCATTTCAAAATCAGAATGAAAAGCTTTGATTTTGCGAAAGTTAAATTGTAACTTTCATTTTTCAAAGAGAAACAACTTACTTAATTTTGAATGACTTTGCTTTTACACATGGTTATTTTAATACCTTACAGCTCTCCATCCTCCCTATTTGCAAATACAGACAGCTCAAAGTAGTATTGTCTGTTTTACAACAGCGAAGAATATTTGTCACCATTTCCTCACAAAATCTCAACCTGCTTATCTTTCCACTCTTGTTTCAGCTTTGGTACCCCCTCTTCACCTACAAATAGCTCCTTATAATATGGAAAAGAAACTATATATACCCACAAATGCATTCAAACTTCAGAAACATGGCTCTGGGCTAGATATAAAATAGAAAAACTGAAAGAAATATCAGGACTACATGTATTAAAAGGAATTATATGCACGCATATAACTAGCACTTGTAGGCCTGCATTTAACTAACTGCAAAAAGTTCAGTATGAGGAAGCCTCAGGCTGGGAAGAGACCAGCTCATATGCATGGTTTGCTCCTTTCTCCACCTTCACCAGGAGAACAAGCACACCACGTTATGTGTTCCCTATTTAAGAGCTGCTGCTGAAGCCAGAAGGAGATTCATTCCTTTTAACCTGCCAGAAATTCTCAGGTATTGTCCGTATTCTTGTAGTGGGATGACCTTGGCTGGATGCCAGGTGCCCACCAAGCCGCTCTATCATTCCCCCTCCTCAACTGGGCAGAGGGAGAAAACATACAACGGAAGGCTCATGAATCAAAATAAGGACAGGGAGCGATCACTCACCAATTACCATCATGGGCAAAACAGACCTGACTTGGGAAAATTAATTTATTTTATTACCAATCAAAATCTGAGTAGGGTAATAAGAAAGTAAAACCAAACCTTAAAACACTTTCCCCCCACCCCTCCCTAACTCCAGAGGTGCTACCACCATTGCTGACGGGCTCAGCCTTGGCCAGCGGCAGGTCCATCTTGGAGCCAGCTGGCATTGGCTCTATGGGACATGGGGGAAGCTTCTAGCAGCTTCTCATAGAAGCCACCCCTGTAGCCCTCCCACTACCAAAACCTTGCCATGCAAACCCAATACAATTCTCCCAAATAACACCACCCTCAAAGAAACCTGCCACCCAATGACACCCTCACAGAAGACAGAATGCAACGGGAATAATCTCTGATGTTTTCCTCAGCAGGTCATCCACTCCCTACCATGTGCTTCAAAACAGCCAATTCAAGGCTTCTGTGGCTGCCTGCTTCCTCCTCTCCCCGGCTGATCTTAAAATCCTGCATGATTGCTTTCCCTGCTTGCCACAGCAACTGCTAAATACTCCTTCACAGCTGGAATTGCACCTTCTGGATCCTCCTGTTGTGAACCCACTGCCAATCATGATGTATGGTACCAAACGGTTATGAGACAACATCCCAAACAAGCGTGTAAGAAATTACTCTGTTCTTGGGTTCACCCCCACAGTACGTGAAAGTTAGGCAGAAAAAGCTGTGAGATACATTCCTTTGCAACCCTAGGGTATTTCAGACATACTAAGAAGAAACAACACTCTTTCATACAGTAAATAAGCAAAAATTAGTTGTTAGAAATTAATTTAAGAAATAATAATGAAAACCTGAAGTGCTGATTTCTGAGCTAAAAGAAAAAAACTACAGTAATTCAATATTTTATTAAAATACTAGATGATATATTAACCTTTCCCATCAGAGAAAAAAAAAATCTTAAAAAACTTGAATGTCATTTTTTATTTAAGGCTTCAATTTATTTCTGAAATGAGAAAGAGGGAGATTCCCAATTATTAAGTATAAGAATGAACCCTCTGTTAAAGATTTGTCCTGCCATCCTCAAAGGTAAATAGAAACTTCAAAGGAAGAAAACTGAATAGCCACACCTGAATGGAAGGGCATGACTACTTTTGACATTATTTTATTTACACTGGAAATGCTCTTGTTATCCAGACTCCAGGACTAACAGGCCTAAGTCTGTCTGTCCAGCCCAGACAGCTATTATGATAATCAAAACATCGTTCTCTGTAGAATTACTGATCCTACAGGATTTCACTGAACCAACACAGTTAAGCCACATACCGAACTACCTGATCCACAGCTGTTTCAGGGGCATCATCCATGACACAGTGATTTCCACCTCCCTGAAGCACAGGAAGAATGACTTTAGCCATATTACCTCAAAGGGCAAGCAGACACTCTCCGTTTGTCATACAGGCCTTGTAGAGCTGGCCAAGAAAACAAGTAATGTCACCAATCCTGTCTTTCTGTATAATGATATCAATGGCTTCACACCTTCCTGCTCTTCTTCTGGAATATAAAACCTGTAGAAGATTCTTCAGACCTCCCCAGCCACAACCTGATACACACATGAGCAATTTAAATTTTAACATATGGAATTTTTCTTTTTTGGTATTGATCTTGACACATATTCAAATCCTTTTATATTATTAACTATTAAGATACGCCTACCAATTTGTATGAAAAAATCCAAAACACTCCAAAGGAAAAGAAAAATATTCTTTTAGCACTGAGAACCCACAGAAATTCTGTATTGTCAAGTTCCTCTGTGACATACTGGAAATCATTCATCAAGGAGACATTCGGCTCCATCAGTTAATAACACTTTTTCTCTGCTGTAGTATTCTCTGGGCACCACCACTAGCAGCGTATTGTCTGCCTACTTCTCTCTAGGCAATTCTTCTGAAAGATTGAATGCAGTGATTTTTATTTTTAAACCCTTTCCATTGCTGACTGCATGCAAGTTGAACACAATTATTAAAAACATGGGAAAATAAACAACACTGCTTATATGAAAAACAGAGCATCTGTAAAAATAAACACTTGTGTGGGAAAAGCTTTAGACTTTTAAATAGTAACAGAAATGCAATATGGATCACTTTTTTACTAAGTTGGCTTGCCCTTGTGAGATGTTTACTGCCTTCAAAGGCTTGGAAATAGCCAGTTTGCTTTTTCACTTTCGGAGGGTTTTGTTGGTTGGTTTGTTGGTGTTTTTTTAAAAATTAATTGTTATATGAAAACACAGTATCTCCCTCTCTCTTTCTATTACATACACATATACAGTTTCTGGAACTATTAGTTTTAGACAAAAGCACTAAAACAAAAGGATATTGGAAAAAGACACGAGACCAGCTTTTCAAACCACCTTAGAATAAGTCATAAGGGGTATGAGTCAGGACCTTGGTTCTCATCGTTAAACAAGCATATACCACAGGGATTTGGTTCTTTTCTTGTAACATAAAACACGGCTTTTCTTAAAAGCAAAAGCAGAGAAGAAAGTCCACACACAAAAAATAAAAACCTTCGAAGACATTGTAAACCCAATGCGTTGAGTTGCCATCTAAACATAATATAGTCATCAATTCTGACCTTGAGCAAGGACTCCCATTGCAATCTTGACCTGTATATCATCAACACCACCACAAACAGTCATATTGTAAAAATTAAAAGTTAAACCAGACAACCAATACATGTAAAAGTAAAATATATAAATACACATGTACCAAATATGTATCAAAATGTGAGATATAGATACCTGGAACTCCATTGTCACTAATCATACTAGTCATTAATTTGACACACTAGCTACCAATTCAGATCAAGTTCACAATTCTCACTTAGCATTACCATGAAACTTCCCTGCTTTCAACTATTTGTTCTGAAAAAGGAAAGAGCATAAACATACATGCAAAAAGACTACTGCAAATACTGTTAATCACCAGCTCAAAAGGTATACCTCTCCAACTGAGAAGTCTGACAAATTAAGGTAAATCCTACAACTGCAGTAAAAGTGATCTTTTCTTTATTTCCCCAATTTAATGCATTTTTATTTTGAGTTAAGCATTTATACCTAACCACTGCAGAGCAAGAGAATTTTTGCCTTGGCTTAACTTCCAAAAAGTCTTCTCAAACTACTCAAGGTCACCTGTTACGTGCATGTTACTACTTGACAAAATAAGTTTTCTGATAAGGATTTATAGACTTCTCCCTCTTCTTCAGTAAAGTCACATCCATAAATCTTTTAATGGGATTCCATCAACAGCATGCAAGCTAGGAAGGCAAAATTACAGCTTAATATATAACTAAAGTGAAAGAGATATACACAAGGTTACTGCAATATGTAACACAAATCTCTTATAAAGAGAATTCTGCATTTCAGCCTTAAAAGTGTGTAATGTAGAAACACGTACAAGACCAGATGACCACAAGCATGCTTGAGTTCACAAGAAACGTATCTGTACACTTTGCTTACTATAAAACCTTGTCTTTTGACAAAAAAAGAACCTCCCTGAGCTGCAAACAGAAGTAAATTCTACCCACAAAGCTTCGGTCTGGATCAAGACCCACAGTAGCCTCTGTGAACATTACTATGCTAATGAGAAAAAGTATTTTAAGAAAGGATCCTAGAACATACCACGTGAGATACTCTGAAAGTATCTTGGAAAGATGGAACCAGATAATGACATCCATATCAATTGCCCCTTCTTGATTACTGCTTCCTTCCCATTACAGAGAACAAGCACTTAATTTTCCATTGTTGTCACCTCAGGGTAGCAGCTGGCTTGACCTCAATTATTTTAAAGAAGCAAACAATGAACAGTAAAATTGGAATTACTTGTTATATAATAGTTATTAAGGCTTAGACACATACATCCTAGCAATAAAGCTTCAAAGGAGCAAGTTAATTTTCACTTGGCATCTAATTTGCAGACAGAAACACAAAAGGTGACGGAACAAACCGAACTATACCTCTGACAATCAGGATGGCAGCTAATCACCATTTCTTTTCTTTTCAGTCCTTGCCTCTGCTTTCACAATTCTATTTCTTCCCTCGGAGGAGAATGAGAATAAGCTCCCCCCACCCCCATCTGCTATTTTGTTCTCATTTCTCTAACCAGGAATCCACATAATGTCTGTTAAGGGAACAACTGAAAAGCAAGTTGCTACCTTATCTTCATTGTCTCGGCTAACAAAACATTATTTCCTTCGGGGTTTTGCTTTGGCTTTTTTTGCTCAGCCTTCTCATCGGCACTCCACAGGGTGGTTCCTTGTGAGGAAAACGTTACAGAACAGAGAGCAAATGTCATTAGGATTGATTCTAAATACCAAGTCTAAGACAACCAGGAGAAAAACAGGTGCGGAGGAGGCAGTCCAGCTCAATTGTTTCCCGCTCTTGGCTACTCTTTCCAATCTGCTGTTTCCATTGATGATGATGCTGTCCCATTGGTCGCCATCAGCACCTTCAGTGGCTATGAGATCTGCAGGGACCTCAGCACAGGATTTACATGCCAGGGAGAAGCTGTTATTTACCAACTCCTGTCATACAATTTTTAAATTGGCTAGTTAATTTATTATACATGTGATCCTTTGCTCCATTCTTTACACATTCATTTCCTATTTTTTATTTTTAAATTCTGTAAGTTCGACACTTGCTGCATATTACTCACAACATACTATCATTCTGTTTTGTGAAGACAACATTCATTCATCATTTGATGGACTACAGACTTGCTCATTGGTCTGCTGTCCAGTAGCTTACTAGTCTCACCACTAAACTCCCTTGCAGTTAGTTGCACAGCTATAATAATCACACTTAGTACTTTGTAGGTCTGCAAACTATTGCTTTAGCCCATAAGGTTGTTGGATTTGGGGGAAGGAGGAAAAAGGGAAGAAGGGTCTTTTTTGCTGATGGGTTTTAGAAGTCTTAAATTTTCCTTCCAGTACCAAAGGAGGAAAAGTAATCTACCTTCCCAAGAAATTCTCAGTCTGTTGCACCTCAAATATACGGGAGGAAGCTCCTCCTTTCCTTCAGTGCTTCAAAACAGGCAGAAGCTCAGCAAGAAAAGAAGCTGAATTAACTACCTGTTTTACAAAAATATCTCTTTGTTCAGAATAACGAAAGACAGATCTATCTTCAAATACTGAAGAGCTATGACATCTGTAATTGTCCATGTTCTCTGGGACTTTATACAGACATTTTATTTGGATACAAAACACTCCCAAGGACAACCTGACTGTCCACTGTGAGTTTCTACAGAATTCTGCTTCTTACATCAGGCAAATAGAGAGACATCAGAGAGGTTCACAGTCGTTGCAACACATGTTAGTAGTGAGGTTCTAGCAGTTCTGGCAGGACCCCTGAGAATATCTCCAGAAACTCAGCAAAACAGCTCACCTACTTCAGGCCAAAAGAAATCAGATCCTTCTCTTTGCTACCTCAGGCAGACTCCTTATGACACTTCTTTATGACCACAATTCCAGACTTAAGGTTAAATTAAGGTTAAATTCATGCTCTCTGTACTCAATCTGTCCTCCCCACCTGAGAAATGTTAGTGAATGACAGAAAGGCAACAAGGAGTGGGGCAGAGCAGTGTTAAGAGAAATTACAGAAAAGACCTTGCGTCCACAGAGTTGAAGTAGGATGAAGAGTTCAAATACTGTCAGAGTGTTCTAGCAGATGGACAATTTTGCATTTTCTAAACTAGAGAATGCTTTTAATCTTAATCAATACTCTAAGATATTCAGCTTTCCTTGAATGGTTTCGTATTTTATGTCTGTAAAAAAAAACAAACACCAAAACCAAACAAACCCCTCAACAACAACAAAGCAGCCCCACACTACTTCTCCTGTCATCATCAAAAATTTGCTAGTTACTCTGAGAATTCCTTCTTGCTGCTTAAGATCTGAAGAGAACACTTCTCCCTTCCACACCAACATAAACATCAGGTTCTTCTCACTGTAGAAGAGAGTGATATACAAACAAACCAAAGTACTAAAACACTAGATGAAAATAAAATTCTTCTGATAGTGTCAGCTATCTTAAAGAGTCTTACACGGAGATACTGCACAAGCTTTTTAGTGAGAGCTGGCTGCCATAATAAATACTCAAATGAAAGCATGGTTCAGACAAACTCTATCCATAAGCACTACTTCTCCCTACAAAGAGGGAGTGGGCTATACACTTTCTGCAAAATGATCAGTACCAATCTAGCACGGGTCATTTTGCTACTGGAGGGAGATGTCTGGGGATCAGGGTCTATTGCAGGAGACATGACATTTTCTTTTTCACCTGTTGCGTTAAGAGTTCCATGACATTTGCTACCAGTATAAGGCTGTACTAAAACACAACTACTAAGTGCTAAGTTCCCCCCACCGTGAGCTCTTTACTTCAGCATTTGCTAATCTACCTGCTATATTAACCATATCCTATTAACAGTCACCTACTGAGACTTACTATTTACTATCAAAGATGATTCAAGGGGAGCGGGGTGTTGGGATCTTGAGGTAAAACCACAGAGAAGAGAAAAAGCAGACAGTGGCTGCCAAGGTTATTTCCCCCACCCCAAGTTGCTTCCAGCAACCCAGAACCAGAAATAAGAGAAGCAAAAGGAAGGAGAGAACACAACTTTATATATGCATATAAAATAGAACAATTGAATTCTGTTTTACACGTAGAATTAAGTGACTGTTTTGAAGGTATACAAAAGCTGGAGAGTGAATTCCCTTAAATCCGACTGCACTCCAGCTCCTTTGGGAACCTACCACTTACTTAAAATTTAATGAAATATTTTAATAACTGTAAAGAGTAATCTTAGCTTCTCTGCAATTGCTTAAGAAAATGAATGCCACAGCGGTCTCTGAATGTAGCTGTCATATGCACTGTGTTATCCCTAATTTAAAAATTGCCATTTATTAAATGACTGAAAATTAACATCTTTGCAAATACTCAATGACTATTAAACTACAGCCTGGAAAAACAATTTAATAAAAAGAAACCATGTTTGCATCATTTATATTTTTCAGATGGAGGCATCAGAAATAATGAGCCAAGTTCACTCTTGACATAACCTGCACAGACAGTGTAATTTTAGTAGAACATTTGCTCTACAATTCCCACAGCAACCTTAATTCTCCCTGCCTGTGTATCAGGAATCCAGGATGACTTAACGTTTGCATAAATACAAAATCAAATGCACAGAACAAGGTGCACTCTTAGTGACCTTAAAGATATTGCAAAGGCAAGGTAAAAATTCACAGAACACAAGTGTATTCAGCTCATGTTTATGTGATTTAGTAACTATTGGTTTATAGTATTAGAATAATTTACATTTCCTCATCACCAAAGTGAGACAGTTAATGCTACTTACTGAGTAATTTTTATAAGCACACACACATTTACTACTTCGGAATGTATTAGACTGACACTCCCAGAGATTCAAGGATCCCCTGAGGAGACATGTTTTTACTGATCTTCGCAGTACTAACTTGAGACAGAATAAACAGATGTAGGAGATGAGGCTTCTATAGCCAAGTCAAAGAACCTCCAAAGGAACTGCTACAGAAAATACCAAATAATTTCATCTGTTCTTCATGTTCTCAATTCATTTTTTGCCTATAAGGATATGGAGAGCAGCCAATCACACCAAAAATTGCTGTACAGCCAGAAGAACATTACTGCATGCTTGCGCTGGTATTTTTATACTGTACAAGGAACACATATTTCTAGAACTGGGGCCAATACCCATTCAGAAGAAAGTGCAATGATAAGATCTGCAGCTGCCCCTTTTAGCCCTCAGGTTTGAAACTGGTTTATACTGTTACAGGTTTAATAATAGAATCATTTAGGTTGGAACAAACCTTTGACGACATCAAGTCCATCTGTGAACCCAAGACTGCCAAGTCCACCCCTAAACCATGTCCCTAAGCACTGCATCTATGTGTTTTTTTAAAGACCTCCAGGGATGGTGATTCCATCACCTCCCTGGGCAGCCTGTTCCAGTGCTTGACCACCCTTTCCGTGAAGAAATTTTTCCTAACATCCAATCTAAACCTCCTCTGGTGTAACTTGAGGCTGTTTCCTCTTGTCCTGTTGCTTGTTACCTGGGAGAAGAGACAGACCCTCACCTGCCTACAGCCTCCTGTCACTTAGTTGTAGAGCGATAAGGTCTCCCCTCAGCTGCCTCCTTTCCAGACTAAACAACTCCAGTTCTCTCAGCTGCTCCTCACAAGACCTGTGCTCCAGACCCTTCACCAGCTCTGTTGCCCATCTCTGGACATGCTCCAGCACCTCAATGTCCCTCTTGAAGTGAAGGGCCCAAAACTGAACACAGGATTCGAGGTGCGGCCTCACCAGTGCCGAGTACAGGGAGACAGTCACTGCTTGGGTCCTGCTGGCCACACTGTTTCAGATACAAGCCAGGATGCTGCTGGCCTTCTTGGCCACGTGGGCACACTGCTGGCTCATGTTCAGCCTGCTGTGACCAGGATCCCCAGGTCCTTCTCTGCTGGGCAGCTTTCCAGCCACCCTTCCTCAAGCCTGCAGCACTGCCTGGGGTTGCTGTGACCCAAGTGCAGGGCCCGGCACTTCTCCTTGTTGAGCCTCATACAACTGACCTCAGCCCATCAGTCCAGCCTGTCCAGATCCCTCTGCAGAGCCTTCCTGGCCTCCAGCAGATCAACACTCCTGCCCAACTTGGTGTTGTCTGCAAACTTACTGAGGGTGCACTCGATCCCCTCATCCAGATCATCAATAAGGATACTGAACAGGTCTGGCCTCGGTACTGAGCCCTGGGGAACACCACTTGTGTCGGGCTGCCAGCTGGATGTAACTCCACTCACCACCACTCTTTGGGCTCAGCCAGCCAGTTTTTACCCAGTATAGAGTAGACCCATCCCAGCCATGAATAGCCAGTTTCTCCAGGACAACACTGTGGGAGATGGTGTCAAAGGCTTTACTAAGGTCCAGGTAGACAACATCCACAGCCTTTCCCTCATCCACTAGGCAGGTCATCTTGTCATAGAAGGAGACTGGGTTTGTCAAGCAAGACTGGCCTTTCATAAACACATGCCGGCTGGGCCTGATACCCTGGTTGTCCTGCACATGCCGCCTGATGGCACTCAGGATGATCTGCTCCATAACCTTCCCAAGCACCAAGGTCAGGCTGACAGGCCTGTAGCTGCCTGGATCCTCCTTCCTGCCCCTCTTGTAGATGGGTGTCACACTAACTTGCAATCTTCTGGAACCTCTCCAGTTTGCCAGGACTCTTGACAAATAAAGGCGAGCTGCTTGGCAAGCTCCTCTGGCAGCTCCCTCAGTACCCTTTGGGGAGATCCCATCAGCCCCATAGATCTGTGCACATTTAAGTGGAGCAGCAGGTCACTAACCATTTCCTCCTGGACTGTGGGGACTTCATTCTGCTCCTCCTCATCCCTGTCTTCCAGCTCAGGGGGCTGAGTACCCAGAGCTTGCTGTTAAAGACCAAGGCAAAGAAAGCATTAAGCACCTCAGCCTTTTCCTCATCCTTTGTGGCAATGTTTCCCGCCACATACAATAAAGGATGCAAGATTATCCTTGACCCTCCTTTTGTTTCCAATGTATTTGTAAAAGTATTTTTTGTTACCTTTTACAGCAGTGGCCAGCCAGAGTTCTAGCTGGGCTTTCGCCTCTCTAATCTGCCCCCTGCATAACCCAGCAACATCTTTATAGTCCTCCGAAGTTGCCTGCCCCTTCTTCCCAAGGTGGTAAACTCTCCTTTCTTCCCCCCAAGTTCCAGCCAAAGCTCTCTGTTTACATTTAGGGCTGATGTAATGTAATGCCCCTAAACAAATTATAATGGCTCCTGTTAACACACAGCTGGGAGCTGCCCTTTCAGTATCAGCCAGCTCAGCTGCAACTAAGCTGGCAAACATACCTGCAACACAAATTTTTATTATGATACTTCTCAATTCAAAAAGTGTTTCTAAGCACAGTTAAATAGTAGTAGCTGTAGTATAACTTCCACAAACATGTTCTATGCCAAATAAATACCAAAAGCTGAATTAAGACTTAAGGCCTCTTTCACTTTCTGTTGACTTCAGTGGATACAGAACTGCCCCAAAGGTTTTCTGCTGTCTTTTCTTCACTGCCACTAGCCAAGAAGAAATCATTGCTTTCTGAGAAACAGCTATGGTTTTGGTTTGAGTTTTCTGCAAGCACTTTTTCATTATCTGTTTTAGAGTGGAGATGTTAGTCCCCGTTTTGCACACCTTGCTAATTAAAATGAAAAAATTATGACAATGAGTTTGCAGACAAATGAAAATGTAATACATACAATACAAAAATAGTATAGATGTAGTGGTATTAAGATGTAACCTATTAAGTAACTTACCTAATTTTCTGAACAGCATTCGTCTATAGTTACAGACTACCTACTTTGTATATGATACGATGCACCTCACTAAAGATGATCAAAAGGATGACCCTTTACCTTTAATTTATTATGAGGGGTGGGCATGTGTGAGGTAATTTAAATACAAGCCCAGACAAAACTGGAGATCTGTAACTAGCAAAGGTTCCGCCTCTGTGTTCTTTCCCTTCTTTTTCCAAAATTGCCGCTCACTGTACCACCATTATTATTTCTCCACATGAACAGAACACAGGACACTAAGATTTCAGCAGTTAAATACTATGAACACTTTCTGCAGTGTCTATAAACTACCAAGATGAAATTCCTTGGTCAGCCAACTGAGAAATTTATAAAGTCTATTTACTATATTAGTTTTGAAATACAGGAAAACTCTAGTTAAAAGTATCAACCACAAACTGCCACAAAGAAAACACCACAAAGCTACCTCTCATACTAAAACATGTCTAGAAGGAAAAACCAGACATGATTTTAGGTAACTACTTTTAAATCTGCCTAGCAAAGGCACAGCAGCACAGACTTCAGCAGTGCTAGTGCAGCTACAGTCCATGGTTATCAGGCCTCTCCCTGATAAAGCACTGACACTTACTAGGTCAGAAAGACTGAAGTTAGCATAATTTAGCAGCCCATCCTACATCTACACCTTTTATTTAGATGAACGTGATGAGACCAGTTTCATCTTCTAAAAGCAAATATTTCATTTATTAGCTATACAGTCCTGAAGGTCATCTTTGTCACAAAGCTAGCTCTCATCTTCCTACACTCCAAAATCAAGATGAGAATTCTAAGTGAAAGCGACAGATCTAGTATGTAGCATTTCTCCCTACTTAGAAATTTATCAAACTAATCAAAATTATACACACTTACATAAATACTTGATTAGTGGTATTCTTTTCAATGTTCTTTGTGCATACTTCACACTGTTTATGCATGATCCTGTATACATCCTGTTAAAGGATCCAAATCAATTTTCTTACATGCGTGCTTATCATACTGCCTCACACAACCTCAATAATATGCCAAACAATAATATGCCAAAAATACAAAAATATGAAGTGCTACAGCATTCTTTTTGCTAGAACTGGCATTAGATTATCTTATCCACCGACCTTTCTTTTTATGTACATACTTCCAGAGAAACAAAAGGAGAATGAAAAAAAATGAAATTAAAAGCAAAACTTGACTTTTTCAAAGCTGAAAAGTAATATTTGTCACTGAAGCAAAATCATCGGGTTTTCCCCTACTGTCGGCTTAAACTTTTACCATCAACATACTCACAGCTTAGCTTATGTCTTTGTTCACATATGTGAAAGTCCTGCAGGTCTGAATGCTTCCCCAACTCATTCAAGTACTGCATCTGCTTTTTTACCTACAATGCTGCCTGTGCAGTGCTGCAATTCCGTTACAGAAAAACAGTTCTCCATGGACAACAGTATCCTTTTTCGCTAACAGTAGCTAGCCACAGTTCCTAATTTTGCTATCCAAATATTAGCGACCTGAAGACATTCACTTCTCACTTGAAAATCCCCAAAGTGTTTCAGAATCCTCTATTCTTCCTAGTAACCACATAAAACTGGACAATTGCAGCCCCACAAAATTGCAGGTAAACCTCACTCCATGAAGCCCTAGGTGCAAGTCCTAGATTTTCCTATATTGTAAGGGAGTATCAGCTAGTTGTATAATTCGTGCAGGAATCAAATGGTAACCACGTTTATATATGGCACAGGACATGCAAGAAGGAGTAGGACTGTCATCTTACCAAAAATCAGTCCTTTCCAAATTCTGGAACTGCCCATGGGCACATAATATAGATGTCACACTGGTAGAGGCCACATGAAATCTGGATCTCACTGTACCAGATGTTCAGAAACACATGCTGATGACTAGTCCACTGTAGACTATCAAAAGCTGTACCAAACACCACATTTCAAAGGGATCAGAAATTCCCTTGTCGACTTTTTAAATTTGTGGGGGCAAATTATTTCTCTAGACTTCTTTCAATTAACTCAATTTAATTTCTCTAAACTTCTGTAAATAATTAATGTAAGTTACTACAAAATGTTCACATACCGCCATACTTGGTTCTTAACATACCGCCATTCTTGGTTCTTTAAGAACAATGGTAACAGTGGTAGAGGTCATACAATAGTCAGACATCCTCAGCCAAAATAAACACCATTCTAAGATTAAGTGTGCCACTATAATTTTGTTCAGTGACAGCTAAAATTTAATGCGAAGTATGGTGTGGCCACTTGGCTTTACATTCAGTTAATTTTAACCACCTGCAGTAAAGAATTCTGCAAACATAATTCTTATCATAAATTGCTAAGACAATAATAAAATTCATAGTTTAAAAAACAGAATTTCATTTCAAGACCACACACACTTAGGTTACCATAAAATCTCTTACTAAAAAAATCAGATGAAACACCCCTTTAATGGTAAGTTATAGCCCAAATAAAGATGTAGGATCTCAAATAATACCACATAAAATGCAACACATAGCAGATCAGCTCTCCCAAATTAATGTATGGTGAATTTTAGTTTTGATATAACGTTCCATAAATCAGTATGGACTGGACTATTAACATCAAATTAATATAAGCAAAAACCCTATTTAAGAGAATATTGTTATTTTAAACAAAAATGTTACATTATGATGGGAAGTAATGCTCCTGAGCATCTTTTTAATTCCATGCTATTAGCTTGAGTAGTATTAGCAAGTAGCTTGAGTATATAAAAGTTTTTATAGCAGCCGAAAGCTCCATATTGATGCTCTATTTTAACCTACACATTTTTTAAAATGTGAAGTTCTAATTTCACAACAAACACTTATTATACGCATCATTTTGGAGACCTACACAGTTGATTCTACAACCTTTATAGAATTCTGCATGTCAGCTTGGTACTAAATAAACCTCTCTGCTATAATCTGTTTTACACTAAAATTCTCTATGCTGTCTCAAAAAAAACCCAAAAAACAAACCAACAAAAAAACCCAGCCAGAGCAAACAACAGGAGGAAACAATGTGTTGTTTATTCTTACTATGAAAGGAAAAAAAGAGAAAAAAGACCAACCAAATATTACCAAATACCATTGCTTGATGTCAAATGTAGGAGTACATTTTGTCCTATTTGCAACAAGGAGTTACACATACACTTCACTGTTTTCAAATAACATGGCCAAATCAAGAAAAACTGGTCCAGATTGAAGTAGCCATTTCAAGTTCAGCACTTGCCAGGGATGTTGTCCAAGCTAGTGAAGACTGTACGTCCCAAGCAAAGGATGCCCCTTCTGCAGCATTCCCTTTTTTCACAGGTCTCGTATTACATATGAGTAGTATTACCATAACATTGTTTTAAAACAATAAAAAAAATACTTCCTGCTTCTCATTTTCCAGAAGCATATAAAGTCTTTCCATTGATTCTACTACTGTATTTTAGAAGATATTTTAGCGCTATTTATAGTACAATAAAAAAAAGCTTATTTGCATGTCAAAGCTTCAGTAACTTCATTCTATAAAGGAAACACTAACAGATCTTTAATCCTTTTGCAGTCTCTTCCCTTCATCCAAACCATACCAAACAACTCCCAAACAAAAAGCGAAGATTTAAGTGTTGAGAAGAGGATTAACTCTCTTTTACTGCACTTTTAGTTCCTATTTCTCCTTGCTTCAGATTAAAAAAAAAGGACAAGAACAGACTTAAGTGCACTTTTCTGGAGGCCTCTAGACCAGTCTTTATTCATAAATTTAACAAGGGATGGTAGATCTAACAGTCAACGTTGACTCACATAGGGAACAAGAATATTCCCTGAAAAAAACAGGCAGCGTATACCGAAGTCCACTGCATTCACTCTGAAAAGAAAAAGCACGGAGCATGCCATTGAAATGAAATCTGCCTGCTTCCTTATCCTGAAAAAACAGACTTATCCTTTCATAAGATTGAAACAAGATCAGTGAAGCAGCCACTTTTTACATGAGACTGGGAAGGAGGGCAGGAGGACCGATTTTTCCATCGATACGCTCTTTGTTAAGCAGCAGCGCACACACACAAAAAAATTCAATACACAAAAAGGTAAAGTTCACACACCTCCTTATAATTTTTTTTTTATGCACTGTTTATCTTATTACCATTTTCCCCTCCCTGAAAAACACTCATTTCTTTTAACCTTCAATCACTACCATATGTTCAATATCTAGGATTTTTTTATTACAGCCCTCTAAGTGGTTCTCACAGGATTTGGTGCTGCAGCTGAGGTATCACTCACATCAAACATAGCAAAATAATTATCTTCCACCATTGCAGATTAAAGTACTATAATATTTACCTTTTTGGAATGACATCACATTGCAATACACTGCAAACAAATGAGCTGGCAACCCCTAGGCCTTTTCTGCAGGTATGATACCTAGCCACTTATTCTCTGTTTTACTATAGGCTAGTATTTATTCCTTCCCAAGTGCAGTTCTTTGCATCTGTTGACTTCTTCCCTTCCCAACTTACTATGATCAGCACATACACTAATTCTCTTTTACATTCCTTTCAGCCCTACCCAGCTTCATCTAACAAAGCTGCAACAGCTCCTACTGTTTGTTTTACTAATGGGTTTAATGCGCACTCTGAATTCAGCCTAAGAGAGCAAACACATTTAGTAAGGTAGAAACAACTTGGGGGAGATGATTGGTAAGCAAAGACAACATATTCTCATGAGAAACAAACAGATGTGTGTTTTCTATAATGTAAAGAAAACGTGGGTGACATTCAGACAGTGTCTCTTCAGAGCAAGGAATGATTGTTGTTAATACAATACAGGATTAATTAATACAAAAGGGAAGTTTTCACTTTTAATGTTACTAGAATAAAAACGAGCATTCTTCACTGGGATGTGTAATTTGAGGTTTCATTCTGAGCACACACTAAGAATTTACTCCATTCTTAATATGAAAGGTCTCTATTTATAAAGCATTTTGGGAGCATAAACTTAAAAGCAGACTCTTCAGATTGCAACATAAGGGACTGGGGTAGCTATTTTAAACCCATGTAATAAAAAAATGCTTTAAAACAGCTAGGCTGTCAACAGTTTCTTTTGTAGAAGGGGTGGGAGGGGGACCTACAAAGGTAGTATTAGAGAACAGCAAGAAATTCAGACAAAGCAAAAATACCAAGGGATGAAAGAAAAATAAAAGTGAGTTCTGTGGAAGTCCGCCAATACTACTTAAGCTTAAAACTCTGTATTATTTTTGTTGTCTGGAAGACAGACTTAAATCAGTATACAAGTTATACTTGCAAAACCCTGGTAAAGGCATTTTGAAAGAAACATACTTTTCATGTGTTTAATATGGCCCCGTGGTAGAATAATGCTTTGTCCAGCAATAGAAACTTGACAACAAAGTTAAAACTATAGCCATATAGAAACAAACCACTGAGTGTGGGGAGCTGTGCCTTCTTTCACATTAATTCATCAGACTTACATGGCATTTTTTTCTAGTTATATTTAAATGCTTCAGGGCCCTCTTTCCAATCTGAAAGGTTTTGCTGCATGCAGCTTAAGAAAGATATTCCTCCTGTACTGCAGCACCACTGCAAAGTCTGGGAGCTGTGGCCCATATACTTCCCCTTTTAAGCATGTGCACACACTAACTTTAACATTGACATAAAAAGGCCTGGTTACACCAGACTTTAAGCTCAACCAGAACTCAAGACTGCCTTTTTCTCAGCGAGGGGATCAAAACAAAGCAGTCATACGTAAAGTAGGAAACAAAGAGAGTTGTTAAATTGTCAGACTTAATTGCTTATCCTAAAGCAAAATAAGCATTTAGAAGTTACAGCAAAACAGCAGATTTTTTCTCTCTTACCTCTCTGACTTCATGGAGTTGACCAGAACGCTGGCTCTTCGCTCTTCGAGCAGCCGCAGGTGATTTGTGATGTGTGATGGTTACAACAGTTGGCCCACTTTGATTCATATGTTTCTGGCCACTAGGAGATGCAGAATTAACTGTCCCAGGCGGCAGCAGAGATGAGCTTCTGCTTCGTGAGGATGAAATGCTCTAGAAGAAGCAATGGGATGTTGATATTGGCAACCCTTACACAAGGAAATAATTTACAATTCAGGCTACAGGTTTGTGCTGTTCTACTTTCCTCACAAACCTAAATCTGGAGGTGTAACTGTACTCAGGACTGATTTATTCCTTCTGGACCATCTGCATTGCTCAGCAGGGATCCTCTTGGAAACACTGTGGCTACTGCCTTTGTTTCCTGGATTGTCTGAAATTGGCCTTTGCAAAAAGCTTCACAAACTCTTACAAATTAAGATGCTGCTAAATTCTTACAACCATGCTTTTTAGAGAAGATTAGGAAGATTTTGCAGACAGAGTAATAGCAATACCAACACAATTTCTTTTTTTTTAATAAAGCCATTGACCTCTAAGTCACCAAACTGGTGTGAACAGCAAGGAAGGAAAAAAAAAAAAATCTTAATGCTTTCACCTGATGAAATTTCTGAAACAGTGCAGTGCTGTTTACAACATTAGAGAAGCTGCAATTTTGGTAAGGCCAACTCACACACCAATAAAACATTAACAATTAATACAAAACATGGCTTTAAAAGTCAACATGTTTTGGAGTAAGCTTGGGATAAACCCTAAATACAGAAAAGGCCGGAAATAAATCTCCAACAGTATCTGCAGTGGGAATATTCTTAACATATAACTTACAAAATCAGTCTGAACATTCAAGAACTTTCTTTGTTCTGATCTAACCATTTGTTAGTGTTGCCATCTTGGTTTGTTTCCCGCAGCCCTCAAACCGGCATTTTCCTGAAGGTCTTTAGGGCAGCAATTCTCAATCAGGCTCAGATGTGCACTAGAGCACCATGGGACATCACAAATAAAAGTGCAATATAAAAGAGCTTTTTCCCTTCTATTGGAACTGCTGATTGCATCTGTAATGTTAAAACTGAAACAGAGTAACTCTTACCACATAAAACACAAAACACTTCAGAAAGTGACAGCAGTAAGAAAGTGAACTAAATATACAGCCCTATGGGTGAAATACCTTTACCCAAGTAATGATGGCAGCCTTCAACATTGCTAAGAGTTACCATCAACATGAGGTACTACTGTTGGGTCTGCCAGCAAGTGCACAAAAATATTACTTGGGTACAATCTCTCTTCTTATCCTTTACAGGTCAAACTTTGTAATTCTGTGGTAATTTCATTAAAAGTCTAAATTGGGCATCAGGTTACCGCTGCACTGACTGTAAATGACAAGGCAGATTATCTGGCATCTGCCAAAGAAGGAAAAGTAAGTTACATGATCCCTCTGCCACCCCCCCACAAAACTAGACTTCAGACTTTTTGAGGTATTTGAAGGTTTAAAAAAATGGGTTATCACATTCCCAGTGTGCAAAGAGCTGTTATAGAAATAAGCATTATTCCGTTGATCTGGATTTATGTTTACAAACACTTCCAGGAACGATGGCCTAGCTCTGTTTTTGCAATGAATATATTCTTTACTACCATGACTAATAAAATTATCATAATAAGCATCTGTAGAATCAGACATTCAAAAACTATCCATCCTGGCTGATAATTCACAATTGCATTAAAACTGGCTTTGACTCTAAGGTAAAAAAAAAAAAGCACTGGGGGTGGAACTTGTCAGAAGAGTACAGAACTTTTGCCAGGTTTTTAATTCATCTTCCATTTGAAAGAGCATTGCTTAGACATAGCTAAAATAAGAGCCAGAGGAAAAGGTCTTTGGAAAAAACAAGGGAATGAGGGAAATTAGGGGCAACTGAATTTCCTTTTCTAAAACCAACCTTAGTATATAACAACAGAATATGTTACTGATGAATAACTTAGTGATGTTTCTTTTTTAAACTGACATCAGAATACTTATCAACTAAATTTAGGGTACAGACAAAGAACAAGATAATTTCTTTTGTTTTCAGCATAAGATCAACTTCCAGTTTAAAAAATTTATTTTGATTTTAGAATAAAATCTTCCGAGAATCACTGACATTCTAGTATCATGCAATCACGATATTAAAAATACACCACTGCTACCTTCATCTAGCTGAACTGATCATAAAGATAAAGAGCACACATGTAAAACAGTGAGTTTAGCCATTAGTTTTGCTTGAAAGACAACATCATTCTGTGATAAATGAAATTTGATTATAGTTTTGTTTTGGGGTTTGTTTGTTTTGGTTTGGGTGTTTGTGGTTTGTTGGGTTTTGTGGTTTTGGGTTTTGGGGGTTTTTTTTGTTTTTTTCTTTTTGCGCGGGGGCATATGGGACAGGACAGCACCATGAAAGTACAGATCTGCAAATTACAAAAGTAACATAAAACAAATATGGAAAAAATCCATGCACTGTTTCTCTTCAAATACAGAATCAGGAAGGAATTCTAGGAGAGAGTTAGCTTTCAGAAAAAACTGCTGCCAAAATTATCTCATTCAACCTACACACTTTTGAGAGATACGTTCATAAATCGAAATGCATGTACATTCTAAGTTAATATCTATATCATTGATAGTATTTAGCAACTTAATGCTGTTTTTCTTCAAGACAGTGTTTCAAACTGCAATGAACTATCTGCAGCCAACCCATGGATCACAACAGACACCTTGACTGCAGCTCACACCTCACATTTTCTCTCATCCTGCCACCTAATATGATACGCCTTTCACCAAACACCAGTTACACTTGGGAGTTATAAATTTAATAGTGAACTATTAGTACAAAAGCTGCTAGCTAGCTACTTTTTTTTTAACTGGTTCTGTATCACAAATAATTAATGAACAAGTTTCCAAGAAACAAATACGCCCATCATTTTAGGAGTCTCTTAATCCAGACCAGGGTTGGTTTTTTTTCCCCTGCAAGATTTGCTCTAGCTCAGGGGTCCTCAAACTACATCCCACGGGCTGGATACGGCCCCCCAGGGTCCTGTCCTCAATCCGGTCCCCGGTATTTATAGAATCCCCCTGGCCCTCCCCCCCCCCCCCCCCCCCCCCCCCCCCGGGGGTTGTGGGGGGAAAACCAAGCAGCCGCAGATGACTGCCTGCCACGCGCCAGCCCCCTGGTTAAAAAGTTTGAGGATCCCCGGGCTAGTTCATATCACAAGTCACCGGGACACACCAGCTACACCTCTAAACTGTGACTCGAAGCAAAATAAACAGGCTGCAGGACCACAGTGCATTTAAGGTGGCTTTTCATTAAGTCTCACAAAGGCGGCTCACAGCAATTGTTGGTGGACAGCCATTTAGGGCATCGAGTTTGGGAGTCAGTGGAGCTGGAGCGAAAAATCAAGAAGAACAGGCCATCTATAGTTTCAGTAGCGGGTGGTCCTCAAGAAGGCTGTCCTGCTACAGGGACACTAGATAAACTCAAAGCTCTACATAGGAAGTGCACAGCCTGGCAAGGTCTGACCATATTGTGTCGCCTGGTGTGCCGGCGTGCCTTGCCCTACCGTAGTGCTACGTGATCTCTAGGAAGAGCTCACCTCTGCTGGTAAGCCTCTCCTAGAGTCCTCTCCTTCCCCTCTCAGTACAAGACAGTTACCAATCCTACGCAGCTCACTGAGTCAGGAAGATTGCCAATCTTGAGCTAGCACATACAGCCACAGTCTGTGCCAAGTATCAGAGCCAAATACATCAGTTTGAAAGGCTCCCACAGGTCTATAAGCATGTCTTTTCCTCATGTCTTCATTTTCTGTCCCTTTATACACTTTATCCATCTAGTGACCCAATGTTTCCAACCAGTGTGCCAGAAAACTACACCAGTCCACGACACAAATCCTTTTGCATCTAATTTGGGATAATTCTTTAGAGAATGTTTGTAACATAAAAACCCTAAATGAGCTCAGCACCAGGACCTCTGGCTATCCATGAAGCCACCCCTAGGCAAGGCCCCATGATAAATGTAAAAAATCCCAACCTACAACTTGCAAAAGCAGTCACACACAAAGTGCAGGTGAATGTCTGCAGGGGCAGTTTCTACAACCACTCAAAACCTTTTGAAGTGGGGCTGCGCTCCACAGTGCCGCAGAAAACAGCACCAGAGCAGTATGCCTGGCCGCCCAAGGAGACGGGGGCGACAGCTTATTCCTTCTGACAGCTTCTTCCTGCCACAGCCAGGAGAGGCCTCTCCAGGAACTACACACTCAGCCCCTTAGGCACTTCTCAATTTTACAACACCTTGTCAACACCTATGTCCCAGCCAAATACTTGACTCCTCTTTCGCAGAACTTTTTCAGCTTAAACACTGGGAATGACAAGCATCTCTTGCACTGACACATAACTGCGCAAAAATGAAAAATTTCCATTGTTGTTAAAATGTTGAAACCTATGTGATATTTTCTGCAGCTAAAAAAACTCTAATTACACATCGTACTACAACAGTCATTAAAGTCACTCCCAGGAAATTAAAGCAGTGACAGTAACTGATGGATCTTTCTTCATTCCTAATGCCCTGCTCTTCCCCCTAGCGCTACTGGTACAACTTATCTGCCCCTCTAACTATTATCATATCTCATTTTCTTGGTCCTACTACTTTCTGGTTTGCAAATAAATAAAAGATAGTGAAAAGTCTGATGAAAGGAAGACATAAGCTTTTCAACAATTAGTAATACATGGTGCTAATAATGAGTCAAGAAATCCACAGGCTGAAGCATCCCAAAAGGATTACAAATATTCTTTCCTGAGGCTACACTTTACCATTGCTCCAACAGTTTGCCTGCTAATAAAATGAAACTAGTAAAAGAATAATAAAGCAGCTAATAAAAGATTAATTTGTAACTTGCGTTCATCTTGGCTTTATGATCTAAAGCTAGCTAAAGTATACTTAGCTAACATAGATTTGGGTTAAGCTCTTTATTTTAGTAGACTGTCCATCTCCTAGATAAAAAAAAAAAAACCAAACCAAAAACTTATAATGAATGCTTCCATTTGGATATCAAAAATCCAAACAATTAATATAATGTAACTGTAGAACAATAAGTTCCAACTATACTAATGTTTTCATGACTCATTCTGCCTAGGGATTGCCCTACCTGCTCACAAAGAAGCTGAAATGTTTTTCACCATTTATCAGAAGCAAACAGTTTTGTTTATTTTGGAAAGTAAATGGTGTCTTCCAGAGATCAATAAACTAATTTCTGAAGTGAATTGTCATATCTGTTTATGGCTGATAAGGATCCTTTTCACAGGCACTGTGCCACAGATGTTTTCTACAGAATAATAAATACTGAAATGACATTCCTTTACTCCTCTGCGTATATATAGCACAGAACCAACCCCTGCATGCAGCTTTAGAGCAATAAGAAGTCACACACTATCAGAAAGTAATTACAATTTTGAGACATCACTGTTCAGTATTTTAATTCCCATCTACTTCTTTTCCAATGCACCCTAAGTAAACACTGCTAGAAGAAAAATATGGACAGAGATCTGTTTAATTTACATTCTAATAATTCACAAATATTAAAATGCAAATGACTGAATCTACATAACATCCAAACTTCAGCACTGCAAAGGGACCAGCTTGTGATACGCTTTGCACGTTTGTGAAAAGCACCATCTACGGTACTAACTTTTCTGACAGACTATTATAGTACTTCATCATCTGCTTTTAAGCAAGAGACTACGATAATCATTCCATCATAAAAATCTTTTCTTCATCAAGAATTGAGTGAGCTTATGTTCAGTCCTAAATGGAATTTTTTTCTATTTCCACAGGATTTTGAAAGCAGAAAGCTGTGAGCAGCTCTTATCTTCATGTATCTTCCGAAGGGAGGAAAAAAAGATATCAAACACACACGTCTACAGCCAAGCACCGCTTCCTTCTCAGCAAAGCATGTTTTAATTAGAAGCACCATCCTTTTAGTAGACTTTTATAGGCCAGTGATGAGAGCGGGAAGCAGACAAGCATACCAGAGGAGGGAAGAGAACTTGCTCAAAAGGAAAAGAGGTTTGACATGCATAAAAATAACCAAAACAACACTCACATAGACTTGAAACTTTCACTAATTTGCTTTATGGAAACAGTTACCATGCAGATGTTAAAAATACCCAGTGAAGAATCCATTTAGAAATTTAAAGGTATCTCCACAGCCATTCATTAATAAGGCAAGAAGAAATCTGATAAAACCAAAGATCTGTGACAGCCATTCTTTCAGCTGTGGGGAAAATTATGCTATCTGCCTTATAGTGATTTGATAGAAGTGTTGACCTTGAACTTTCAGGCACTACTACAGGTGCTGCTCCACACTGCAGCTAAACTGCCACTGCAGCTGCCACTGAAAGGGACATGTTTGGACTTTTTTCTCCACCATCTCTCCATGCTGGCTCTGAGGCCCATTTGGCCTCACGGAAAGCCACTCCAGGGAGTTAAACCGGAAGAGAAACAAAGACAGACACACGTACAGAATTTTCTGCTGGTTTAGCTCCCCAGACTCCTTCTAAAGGGCTGGATGATAGTTGTAAGAGGCATCAGGAGCACTGCCTGAAGGGAAAGGGAGCAGGACAGTCCCTCACAGAGGCGTGCAGTCATCAGGATGGCTCAGTTCTAAATACAAAGCCTCAGGCTAAAACAGAGAAAGGTTAGGTTTTGGGCAGATCCATTTCAGTCATCCTCCATCCAGGAGTAAGACAAGAGCTGAGCCTTAACACCACCAGGGGCTGCTGGAAGCAGAGGCCAGATTCCCCTACATCAGTGCTCACCTGACACCTCAGTGAGCTGGACAGAGCGCCAAGTCCTTTTCAGCAAGATGCCATTTTTTCCCATTTCTGATGCCCAAGGTAACAGAACCAGAAACACAACAGAGCCTGCACAAAGGGTGGCAGCAGAAGGAAGGCCATTTCCAGCTCAGGGAACCCACAAATGAGTTCAGCTGAAACATGAATCCACACCATCCAGTTTTGAACAGCTCACTGTGCAGATCCAAACCAGAACCTGGAACAAGGGGAGTCTACCTCCTTATTCTAGCACAGATCTAAGCTGAAAGCTACCATCTGAATACAATTTAAGACAGAAGCTAGTTCAAAAGGTAGTGGTTTCTGTTCCCTGCCACATTCCTGACATGCACTGAGAAACAAAAGGGTTATATGCCAATCCAGCAACTGATCCACACATTGGAATTAAGAGCTAGTATAAGAACCCATGTGTTTGTTTCTAGCAGTGCTTTTACAGCCACCGTCATTAAACAGTCAAGAAAAAAGGGATATGAAACAGAAGATCTAACAAGCTTGTGACAAATTATGGATATAAAATTATTCTTGGAAGTTACCAGAAAAATTATGCATAAGCCTACTTCTTATTGGAAGCATTTTACATCACAGACATCAAACTTGACTAATGCTTTAATTAAAACTTGTATGATAATATTCACTTAGAATGGTCTAAAAAACCAGCAACCCTACCCAGACATAAAAGATTTCTTCCAATACAGTGTGATTTGGCCCTTCTGGAGGTTGAGCAATCTGTAATTAAGTAAAACAAGACTTCATGGGAATACCAAGAACATTAAGACTACCTTACAGCATGGGAATTATTTGCCAGAGAACATTATCCTTTTAGTACTTCATCATTATGATGTAAAATTTAATTAAAACAAAGTGACAGACAGCTTCTGTTACACCCACTTGTTAGCTGTACAGCTCACCTTTGGACCATTGATTAGGATGCAACTAAGTTTAGTCACTAATAAACAACTTTTTTTCTTTTTTTTTTTTTTTTTTTAAAATCACTGCTTTGCTCAGTTTCCTCCACCACTCCAGTCCCCAGCTGAAGCTTTAAAGACAGTGAGAACAGCAAGTCATACAGTAACATTTTGATGCAGGCAGTAGCTCTGAAAAAGAAAGGAAACCAGTGCTGATCTGGATCCAGTGCAATTAGAAGGAATACTGTTCTATGAATATTTCATAGAAATAGTGACTCAGCTTCAGCTTTGAAAAACATTCTCCAAATTCTCATGTCTTCCTATGAATCTCCTTCCAATAAAAGCTAAAGATTTCAAAAAACACGTTTGCTCCCCAGTATGAAAGACCTGTAGCTAAGAGTTGCTTCACTGGTATTCTTAGGAACATTCCCACTGCTTGCCTGGTCATCCCATTATTTTTCCCCCACTAACCTGTATCCGACTTGCATAAGATAAAACATACCTCTCACTGCATATTTCACACTTCCCATTCCACCTCCTTGTCAAGTGTATGACTCCTAAAAAATAGCTAGAAATTTCTGCCTCCTGTTCTTCCCATGAAAAAGGTGAGTTTAAGCTGTAGAAGCAGCTGGAAGCAAGTACTCAGGCTCCAAATTTCCAGATGCAGAAACATGCCTGTTCTCAGCAGAGACAGAGCTTGGATTCTTTTCAAGCTCCAAAAGCTTAAAACACACAAGTATCTATCTGCCTGTTCCTGACAGCACTATGAGACACAGACATTTGAAGTTATCACTTACTACAACCCTTGAAGTATGGGGAGAGGGGAAGGAGAGAGATCCAGTCCTGCTGCCAGTAGAGTAACCAATCACACCATGACAGTCCTACCAACAAACAGTATGGCTATTTTAACAAAATGCCAAAAATACAGATTTCTCTCAAGTCCTCAATTATGCAAAAGCAAATCAAACATGTACCCTTCCCTGTGTCATTACAGATCTTTCTACGTAATTCCAGTCCCTAACCCCAACACAAAAGAAACAGTAAAATTGCTAAGGTAACAGCATGCTATTTCATGTAAATTTTAAATATTTTAAATTAAATATTTCCACTCTCATGTGAATAATTATTAAAGCACCTTCATCTACAAGAGAAGGAAAAAAAATAATCATAAAAGAAATGCAGCAGTTCTTGCTTCTCCTACCTCCTACCAGGCAGTGGTTTTGAAGTAAGAAACTTTGAAGAAAAAAAGAGGTTATAGAAATGGATTTTTTTCTAGTTTCTGGAATCTTTGTGAAACACCACTCCCTTGTAACCAATATCTGATCTCCAAAGTCTAATTATTGTAGCATTAAAGCTTTTGATCACCTACTTTTATAGAGAAAAGCAGAGAGAAGCTTTAAAACTTGTACATGAAATCCAAGTTGGCACTATAAGCAACACTAAAGTCAGGGGAAATCTGCCTCTCAGATAATACTCTAATCCTGAGAAGACAGAAGGGGAAAAAGGAAAAAAAAGTGTATTGAAAAACAAGAGACACAGGTTGTCAAAAGAAAGGTCCCTAGGAACAGGTAAGGATGACATTGCTTCAAGTACAGTACATTTCTGGAGTAAGAAGCAGACTCACCACCTGTGGTCTCATCTAAAGAACATTAATTCCCAGCATTTTACTTTCTGGACTGTTAAGCTTAAATATACAGAAGATATAAATTCTCTATTTGCTCTGTGGCTTACAGAAGTGGAGAATTAAGAGTGCTTCACTAACAAACATATCAAGTGAAAAGTGACCTAGTCTGATTTTACATGTAGACTTGTAACACAGAACTTAGTATAAAATAGAAATGCTGAAGAAAATGAAAATATTTTTCTAAGTGGATGCAAGCTAACTAAAATGTACGACTGGCTGTACCAACCAAAATGCATCTATACTCCAGCTTCCTAAGCCAAGTTTCTGTAACTCATCAGTCTTCTAAGAAAAACGCAGTAATGCTACTCCTGCTGCATGAAACAAGAGGTTGTTTGGTTCCTCAGTTATGTATGCCCATCCACCCCCTCTCAGTCAAGGAAATCCTTTTCTTTTCTTGCATGATAAGTCTAGGAACCAGAAGAAAGCACAGAAGTGGTAGGTCACTATGCAAGGGTACGAGAACAAGTCTGGAGAGATGCTCCCCATTCTAAGTCCTTCCTGTTTTTAAGAGCTGCGTGTTAGATTTTCTGTGACAGATGCTGTCTTTGTATTTAATAGCCTCCCACTCACTTAGTCAAGGCTTTCTAGTGACATTTTCCCTTTCAAATACTTTTCAAATCTATACACACTTTTGGCATCTAAAGCATCCCATAATAATCTCTTTTTCATTCTCACCTTTTATTTTGAATCTGTTCTCTGCTCATTTTCTTTGAGGTGTTAATATTGATATTAACAGCTAGCAAATAATTCCTATTCAGCCACTCCAGAGCACTCATTAACATGCTACTTCCCTGATTTGCCCCTTCTCATCCCATCATCAGAAAAAAAAAAAGAAAAAAAAAAAGGAATAAAAAAAAAAAAAGACTCCACTGTAGGCAAGTTTTGTCACACTGTTCATTCTGTAGAGAATAACAACAGAAGTGATGAAAAGTACTTTCCCCCTCTCCAGTGTTTCTGTTTCAGAAATGGAAGGGGACTAATAAAAGTATTTGAAACAAGCATACAACAGAGCAGTCACGGTATTTTCCCCTTTGTTCTCTGCTTCTTTCCCAATAATTCCTAAAATTCTATTTGCTTTTTTTAGAGCACTACTAATTGCCAGACATTTTCACTGTTATAATGCTACAATTTTTCTCTTGACATACTAATTAATTCAGAGCCTATCAAAATATGTAGATACTACTACTACTGCAGGAGCTCAACATGGAGAGGCAGTATGAAAAATTCTGAACATAAATTATTATTAAATGCAACAGTTTTTTACCTAAGCAGGAAAAATGATCCAAATTTCACTTACAAAAAGATCAGCTTCAACTCAATTACTGCCACTCCAGAATTAATCTCTACAGAATTATTTACCAGAAGCAGGCAAAAGGAGAAAAAACAAACCCACTACTAAGAAATATTAGCAAATGTAGAGTGTAGAAGTATAAGAACCAGTATGCCATTGCACAAGTCTCTGACATTATACATACCGAACAACAGTTCTACCTTGTCACGTTACATTGCAGGTACTAAACATTTACATGTGTTCAAGAAATGACTAGAAAACTTGTTGAGGAATAATTCATTGATGGCAACTGAGTATAAAAAGTTACCATCTCTATCTAGTGCAGGAAATCCCTGAGCTGTAAATCGACAGCAACTGTAAGCATATCCTGAACAAGTGGAGTTGCACCTTTCTGAATAGTAGTGGGCCACAGCTATATAAAAACCATAATTAATCGCCATGCAGAAGAATTGAAGAAGTACCAAAATACTGAAGTTACTTATTCTCCTTCAAAAGGAGTGTGATTTTCTCTTCCTGACAAGTCCACATCATTACATCATTCAAAAAAAAAAAAAAGAACAAAAAACTGGTTTTATTTTACTTCACACATTCAATGAATATCAGCCTCCTCAAAATACCTTCCATCTTTTCAAAGACAGTCAGGATCATGACTTCGACTGCAGTTAACATAAGACTGATATTTTCAACATCTTGGGGCAGGGGAGGAATCCTTTCTGCTTGCAGTTACACGCACTTTTTTTTTTAATATAGCAAATAATTAGTCATGAGGAAAGGAATTTTTTTCGTTCTTGTGAAGGTATCATTAGAAGTGCTTAAAGAACTTAAGAACTTTATTTTTAGTGAGTTAGTATTAACACCAAAAGCATACATAAAATAAACACAATACTCATTTTTTCCTAATAGAGTTTTTTGTTTGTTTGCTTTTAATATCTCCCACTTCCAAAGTGCATTCTCATTTAAAGAAACTCATGTCATTTCTACTTAGAGGCAGGAGACACCCTCAACCCATTGTTCTGCTGTTTTTAAAAGTCCAAACATTTTTTTACCTGTCCAAAATAATTATCTGCTTGAGGACAAGAATTCTGACATCACTTTCAAAGAGAAATACGCAATATAAATCTTCATACTATGACCTCTTTCAGATTTGGTAAAGAAGCTAGAGTGACCACTGCTAACATCTATCTACCTGAAGCTTCTCTAATAAAAGCCATTAAATCTTATAAAATTATATAAAACTAGAATCAGTTAACACTTTTAAATACTAATCAGGACATCACACAGATATTTATTAATAAACTGTTGATCCATCCACTCACTTAACCATGTATTGACAGCATCCAAAATTAACTTCTCATAAATAGGACAATGGTTATTTGTTCAGACTGCCCAATTGACTTAAGCCTGCTCCAGTTAGTGACAAGTTACAGCTTGCTGCTTTTTCTCATAAACTTCTGAACGTCAGCCCACTAACTACAGCAGCCAGTCTATCACCCAGATCATGCTGCTCTTCACCCACACCGCTCAAAGTATAACAGTTACTTCTCCCGCTTAATTATTTACCTTAGAATTACCTTCCCTGTGATGTATGGCACAGAATCGAAGCTGAGTTATCCAGTATTGTTTCTCCTTTGCATCAGCAGCTAGAACAAACAAGAAAATAGAGAGAATCACAAATAAATTGACATTCTTTTTTTTGCGGGGGGTGGGATTATTTATTGGTTAGGATGCACTATAAGTTCTAATTTGTGACACTTAATTTAAGTAAGTTTTTCAGTACAACACGTCTAAACCCCAGCTTAAGATGCTGTGGCCAGTTGGAAGATATAAGCTTATGTTCATAAGTTATCTCCGCCAAGAGTTATTAAAGGCAGAATTACCTCAAGATTACTTTTTTTTTTTTTTTTTTGCTAAATTTTAAGTCTACTTTTGTTTTACTCATCTCTCTTTGTGGAGGACAAGGACCACAGCATAGCATTTAAATCAGTAAAACCTCTACACTCAGGCTGTCCATCAGCTACTAGACAAGCTACCAGTTCCCCAAATACCCAAGTACTTCTGTTTTAATGCGGTTCAACTAAACCTCTCTTTAAACCTGTGTCATTGGCATGCAACTTAAAGACACAAGAATAAAACCCACAATTTTCCCCATGTGTCTTTAAAAAACAGCTTTAAAATTATTGAAAAGGTTGTCTGCAGTCTATATTAGGTGGCTCCTGTGCAGTGTTAGAAGTCTATTTAAGAGAGAGGTTTGGTTTTGGTTTTAACAAACCACTACAGTACAGTAATCCTAATTAAGAATACCAATACAGAGTGGGTAATTTTAGGAAATATTTTCTCTTACTTCCTCTGCTGTTAAGTATTTCAATGGTTACTGACTCAGCATTAAAAGTATTTACTGATTTGAATCAAATTCATAGATCTCATGAAATTAAAAGCAGCATACTGTATTTAATGATCTCAAGTAATTGGAAAAGCATAATGAAACAACAAGTAGTAATGATTTCTAGCTGTGCAAATTCCAAAACATTTTTACTGAAACTCTCCCTGATTGTTCTTGTGTTTCAGTTCTATGTATAAAACAGCAACACACTGTACCACAGGGGAGTCCTGCATGCTCTGTCCTGCTAGACAACTGATAAACTGTGGTCAGAATAAAACTAACATAAATTTAAACTTTTGTTACACTGTGTTACATGTCACCTTTTCTTAATATCAGGGGTTTTTATTAATTAGGTTGATATGAAATTGACCAATTGAAAATATCTTAGAATCAGAACATTGCTTTTTTTTGCAGCACCCTCACCACCTTCTAACTTATATTCTTTCTTACATTTGGGAGCAAGGGAAGGTAAAATTTTATGTGAAAGGTTAATTCAATTAATCCAAGACTGACAAGAACATAGTATCTTCCACAAGAACAGCCTCCCACTGGCATTTTTCCCTTCTCTGACCCATCAGCAGATTCATTACTGCAGGATGGTGGCAGGGGAGAACAATATTAGAAATTAAATGCTATGCCATGGACAGCAATGAAAGCAGTTTTTTCTGCCTTTGGAAACAAGCAAGATATACTATACAACCAAAATGCTACAATAACAGTTTACAGAAGGCATCTTGAGGTATCTTGAAGCCCTGAAAGTCTATATATTTTAAATTCACACTTACTTAACTCCAGAGTACTCTTCCACAGTGTTTTATAATATAGTATGTAACAATATAGCTGTATAACCACTACTTTCTGATAGTATAGGGAAGTAAAAGAGAAATGAGATATGGGAGAAGAGATGCAGAAGTGGAAATGGGAGAGAAGAATGACTCAGCTGGCTCTTTAGGAAGCACTGTACCTCTCAGCTTATACATTTCTCCATTAGCAGAGTAGACTACCAACATGTGTGGCACTTCATCACTAGGCAATATCACAGCTCCAGCTAAAGACAAGGTTCCTCGTGGCTTCTGGTTTTTACTTTGCTCATTCACGAAATACTGCAGAATCCCTGTCTCAAAGTCCAGCACAAAGTACCTGTTCAAAGAAATTGCAAGCGTATAGTATCTCTGTTAAGAGCTTTCACACATTTATTTAAAGAGCAGCATAGACTGATCTTAAATCAAGACAATAAACCAATGAGGTTGAAGACATTTTTGTAATAACACAACTTTATAAGGTACTCTTGATCATTAGGTTTGGTTTTTCAAGGCCATGTCTGAACTATTCTTTTACTCATGTTTCTTTCAGATTAATGGTAAGTTTCACATACAAGACAAAATTATGGAAAGGAGTTTTTAATTGAAGAGGTTCTGCTGTAGTAGTACAAGACTGCTTCTTTTGGGGAGTCTTGATCCCTTCCCTTTTTTTTTCCTCCATTTGTAACCCTGAAAGACATGGTAATTCCCCAAACTAGTCTTTGAAAAGAGGACACTTTTCTGCAGAGGGGTGAGCACAATTAAAGATGCCATGGTATTTTCATTTTTGTGATAATGTTTCACATACAGATGTTGAGTATAATTCTGAAAACTTGCCAAGGGAATTGAACAGTCTGTTCCCAGGTAGGTAGGAAGTATGGACACCAATGTATAAGAAAACAATTAGGATAAGAGAGAAGTGAAGTCTAAATTCTATTTAGCAATTTTGCTAACAAATTCTAACAAGGAAGTAACATTTTTACTGGTGATCATATATTTAGGATCAGGAAATAGTCAGTGAAAATCTAGTAGCCACAAAGATTAAAAAAAAACTTTAGACGAACACAAGCCATTCCACAATAAACCAACTGCTAGGACTGCCAGATCATAGAAACAAAAATAAACTAATTGCATTGTCCAAGTGCACTACATGAAAACGAAGATGTTTCACACTTAGTGTGCCAGTCTCAAGAGCAGGAAACATAATTCCCTTCGCCCAATAAACCTATCTTTCAGAGCAGCACAGATTTTAAATCCGATCTCCTGTGGAAATTATCTATGCTATTAAACTAGAAAACTATTTCAACACTACAACTCTTTGTCAAGAGGGGACAGACAGCAACCTCCTGGCTCACATGAAGGACAGTTTGCTATGACTTCCAATAGACTAGAAGCGAAGATCACACGAATGCAATTACTCCCTCAGTTTCTACTAAAAATATAGCCCCAACAATCTGGCTAACACCACTGACACCGGCATTGGGAATGCGTACTACTTGCTACTGTTCTTCTAGATATGATTAGCATAAGTCACAAAAATTTGTGTACAATATTTCAGAAGCTGTGATATTGAGACTTCTATAGCTTTGTACACCCCAAATTTGCTCGTCACTACAAAGAAAAGGACTAGAGAAATGGCAAGCTGAGTATCAACAACCACAAGGTTTTCAACAGTAGAGTTAAAAATAAGGAGGACCCAAATGGTAATTGCCAATATTTCAGAAGATTACCTTATTGACTTGTATTACACCAGTAAATAACTTTCCTGTTTTGTCTGAAAGTAAACGATTTTACAATACTGCTCTCCCACTTACAAAGCATTTTTCCTCTTAAAGTCCTTAGTAGGGAAAGATGATGCACTTTACTGCAGGTGAAAACAGCAAAACTGTAAAACATACAATAAAAAAAGTCAGACTTGCACACTTCATAGTAAATTTTACTTTCACTCAGTCTCACTTTTCCTTGTCCATTTTAGGAATATTTGTTACATATTCAGGAGGAAAAGCAGAGCACTAGACAGAAGTGATGCCATGCTCCTGAGAAAATGATACGGCACCTTGACCCTACAGCTAGTGCAAGTTTTCAGCAACCTCTTTGGGTTTAGGAAACAGGTCTAGGCTTTATATGCAGTGATGTTAATTCTGAGTCTGTGCCATCCTCATCATAACTTCATTGTCCTTTTATTGTTCAGGTACAAGTAACTTATTGTAGCCTTTGTCAATCAAGCCATCTTTTATGGGTTACTATCACGGAAGTCATCATTGTGGCTACTGCAGTACAGCTCTGCAATTAATGAAAGGAGGAACAACGGGGGGGAACAGGGGGGAACGGGGGGGCAAGAAAAATCATCTTTCCTTCTCCTATCAAGACCAAACGATTTGGGAAAAAAAGTTCCTCTGAATATATTAGAACAGAAACTATTGAGTTACATAAACACTACAAGCCCTTCAACTCAGAAACCTTTGCATGCTAGGCCAGCAAAGCACACCCAGAATGACTAAGATCCATAAAGATGGGCTTTGCATTGCCATAAAGCTACCCCAGGGAAGGAAGCAGCCGTTTGAGTACCAAATACACCTCCACCAGCATAGTGACATCCAAGAACAGTGACTTCTGCAAATCCACATACTTCATCAGACAGCATCCTTCCATCCTTGTTAACACACTACAGCAGTAGCATTAACTTGACTTTCTAGCCAACATAACCTATATTATGTACAGTCTCAGAAAAACAGAACATTATCGTTGGCCTTGTACCTTCAGTTTTCAGTACTTGTGAGGATGTCTTAGTTGCCTGTAAAAGCATTCAACGTTTCCAGTACAACTCAAGCAGTAATCTTGAGAAAGAAAGAAGTAACCAGTTCTTACAAGCCTTTGCATTGCCTTCTTCCAAGTATCCTGCCTTCTTTCTTGTCCCAGATTTCCATGTTTTTTTCCACGTCTGCCAACTTCAAAAGCCACAAGAGAAAGGAGAACTACCTACAGAAACCTGAGTCCCAACTGTCCAACAAAAACTAGTTGTGTCAACAAAATAGCTTTCCTGCGACTTTGGAAAGTTCAGGAACTTTTCACAGGCATCCTGACCATGACACTGCTCATATCACACAGAACCACGTATTTGTTTTTCAAGTGTTAAGGTTCTATGCACAACTCCCCCATTCACCTTTCACACAGTAGTGCCACAGAAAAAGACACAGACAACTACAGCCTCACAAGAAAAGCAGGGTGATAATGCACTTTGAAAACTGTTAAAAGGGTAGGAAAAGCCTTGAGAAGGAATAAGGAATTCAATGTCAATTCAAGCAGCACACGACTTCACACAAACAAGGAGGGGAAGGAGGAACAGAAAGAGACAGAGGAAACACAAGCAGCTTTCAAAAACATTTTCTTGCATCACAAACCAAGTGATGAAGACTCAGTTCAAACCATGACAAAAATGAATTAAAAATGGAGACCAGATTCTTTCATTAACTGAGGGTGGAAAAGCATTATATATATAAAGCAGAAGAGAAGTAAGAGAATGGCACGTGCCCCGTTTTACAAGCCCCATGTAACTGTATCAAAAGGACAGGGATATCTTTTAACCCGAGTTCCAAAAGCCATTTGTTCTGCACACCAGGGAATCAACAGCACTAACCTCTCTAGAACAGATTAATTTGCCACCTTCTCCTGTATTTCTCTACTGGCCTTGCTCACAGAACACACATTTACCCATGATATCATATCTCTGTAATTAATTTACAGATTCACACTGACGAAAACTAACATACTCTTTAGAGAACAGTCAGGTAGGAGGTAGCAGAGTCAAGTCATGTTGTACTAGACATACAAACAGTCAGTGCTGTGCAGAAATGATGAAATAACTTAGTGACAGACACTTCCAAAAGACAGCTAAATGTTTCTATTATTCCAAAACTGGACAAAAGCATAATTTTCGTGGGGTTTTTTACACTAATATTTACTAAAAGATTTCATCAATGGTAAGCTAGAAAACTACTGCTTTAACACATTTCAAGTGTTTTTAACAGCTTAAGCACTGTTCAAAGTGGACTTTAAAATTGCAGGTAAGAAAGCAGGCCATTCCACAAAAGAAAAGCCTTAGTCAATGATTTCTCGCTTTAAACTCAGATTAGTTTGGCGACTACAGGATTCCTGCTCCTCTGGTCCAGCTTCCCTCAAGCTCCCGGGACATTCACCAGGATACTCTCCTCTGCCATTCCAACCAAATGCAGATACTTTACCAACCGGTATCAATTACAAGATTAAACATTCAACTGCACTCAGTGAACTAGAATTTTATTGCTGTTCTGTCAATTTAAAAAGAAAAAAACAGATCAAAACACAACAGTCTGACATCTCCAGAATTTTTTTTAAGTTACTCAGGAGTTTGTCAATATGGCCTGATGACATTTTATTTCTATTTTACTTCCTATATTTCAAAATCAGCACTCTCTCAGAAGCTAACCTCAGTACCCTAAGTCCTATAATTTCTGTAACTATCTATCTTAATTAAAACACTCATCATGTTTCATTCCTATTCCCTTTATCCATTCACCTCAACAGCCATTAAAAAACAAAAAACAAAAAAAAAAAAGGTCAAGCAGAACAAGTATGACATATTAGGAAGCATAACTATGTTGCATTCTGAATTCTTGGAGGAGAGTCAAACACTGAACCAATAAGTTATTTCAACTGGATTTTGCATTCACTGACATGAGCATTTATTATAGCAATAATTATAACATTAAAGTAATTTATGGTGTTACAACAATTTAGTATTAGTTCTCCATTCAAGAAGAATTTAAGAAAAAACGACGACTATGGTTTAAAAAGTGATAAAATGCTGGTAGTATAGTAGGAGATGAAAATTGTCTACCATCAGAGCACGTCAACAGAGAACAGCAACTATACAGGCTTTTCAAGAGAAAATTTGACATTTCCAACACTATTCCAGTTTGAGACAATAAAAGGAAAATCTAAAAAATTTAAAAACACACCCAAAAATATCAGAAGTGCCCAGTATAAACATTTCCCATGTATTTTCCTCACCTCACTGGATTTAAGAATTATCATTTTCCCACTTTCAGTCAAATTAGGTCCATATTGTCCAGTGGAAATGCACACTTAAAAAAAAAAAACCAACAAACCAACCAAAACTTTTCTAGGCATTTTGGCATTCAACTGTACATCCGTAACATGACACACTGCTCATCAAAGCAGTCACTCAGATGGCAAGTCTGTAATGTACCCAGAAGTATGTTCCCAGCAGAAAAAACACGTCTTAAAATAACTTCCTTTTCCTCCCTTATTCTGAACACATTTCAGAAGCCAACTATCTGAAAATAAGTCTTCACTACTCTGTAATCCCAGGAAGTTTTCAAGGTAGGGCTGCCAAATCTTCCCATTGTGTAACGTATTCCCAGTGATCTGAACTCTCCCCACACCCTCCTTCCCCACTACCTTATGTCAGTTTTCTGGACCAGGTTTTATATAACTTCCAGTTTGAATTCATAACATGATAGAGATCTTTTCTATTAAGACTTTTGCAAGTGGGCAACCACAGTCCCAGTCAAATCTTTAACTATGGACTCAATCTGCTAAAGAACTCACCTCTTTTGGAAAGTAGCATTGTATTGATTACTTCCTTGGGTTCAGAAACCAGCCTACATTGGAATCCACGCTTCATAGTTGGACTGTGTCTATCCCAGAGCTCAACTTTTCAAAATTGGTATGGATGCCCAAATACTGCACAGCAGCATAGACAAATCCTTTGACTGAAGACAGAATTTTCCATAATCTCCAAACAGTAAAATGATTTTCATTATTTGATGACCTAACACAGCAACTACTTCTGGATGGAGAGGCACTCTGGGTTTCTACAGCAGGCTAGCCCTGGTTTCAGCTTTTTGGAGTTTTTCCCCCCCAGTTACTTTCTTATCGATGGACAGAGGAGCTTTTCTCTCTAAACACTTCAGCTCTTCCACAGACACCTTTTCTCCCAAACCAGTCTCACAACATGTACTTTATGGTCTACTTTTTCTTTTGCTTTAGCCGTAAAAATGCAAGCTGTTCAGACAAAAAAACATTCATTTGAAACAGCAGTCTTCACCTTGATTTAAAACCTTGATAGGCAACATCACCTTCCCTATCATGTCAGAAAAGTAACAACTCATATATTGCCCCTTCTCAGACTGCTGAATTTATTATTCCAGACAATGCGACAAATACTATGCTCCACTACATACTTCAGGATCAAATTAGCTCAAGAAGCAGCTCACCAACAGAAGAATGACACTACCCTCTCCTTCTATCACTTTTTTCCTTGATATTTTCTGAGTTTCCAAACACATTTTCCTTTTGCTCCATTCCAATTTTCCTCCAGTCACTGCCAGGACATGTTTTTTAGTGATTCCATAATCCTCAGAAAGAGGACATCTTCAAGAATAAAGAATCAAATTATTCTATAGTTATCTGGTTTTTTATTTAATTAAAAAAATAGTCAAGAATTATAGGATAGAAAGTAAATTACTGTGTCAAAGAAAGGCAAAGTTTATGGTTCCAGTAACTGAATGAAATGTCACACAGAAACTTTCTGTTTTAGGAAACTGTATCTTATTAGGCCATCTTGGAGACGACATTTATGCAACTACTTGATTCTTCTTTTTCCCCTTTTACCTTGAGCCATAAGATTAATGGAATTATTTGTGCCAGTAAAGAAAGCATGGCATACATACTTGACAGTCAAAGATTTTATCATTAAATGACAACCTTAGAGATGATCTTTAAAGACAGGTGGTTGGGAGAACATGCTTACGTTTCAGTAACTGCTTAACATCCTTTATGCATTGAGGTTCCTCAATTTATCATTTTCTAACATAAGAAAATGTAAGAACTGCAGTATTCATTAAAAGCTCTACCAGCTTTGAGTATCTCTGAATGAAAACTGTATTTTTCACACAGTAATTTCTCTGCATTATCAGTCAAGCTGAACAACAATTTGCTGGACATTTTTAGTGTTCCGCATCTAAAACAGAGGTAAGAAATAGAGGAAGTGTTATCCACAGCTAATAGACAGACTGCTTGTTTCTGATCATCATGCCCTCCATGATTTTAACATCCACAGAACTCTCACACAAATAAAATCTTGAAAAATCTCCCTTCCTGTTTTGTCAAGCCCCAGTCAGTCTTTTAAGTTCACAAGCAAGCCTGCTTTGCAAACCAAAATGTTACCTCTTCCTCAGCATCTGCAGAAGCTACAATTGCTACCAACCAGCTCATCATTTTATCAACTTCTGCTTGCCATGTCAGTTACACTCAACAGCCTGAAATTCCATATAGTCAGCCACAGACATGCTGCCCAAATTTTATTTAAGTAAAAAGAGACTACAATAAGGATAAGTATTAATATTACTTTTCTGATTTCAAATTGAGCTGCTTAGGTGTTACTTTTGAGAACCCAGGGAGAGAGAATAGGCTTTAAAATAATGTATCCATTTTTTACCCATGAGGTTTAAAATTCATACAGATTTGTGGGAAAGTACATCCACCAACTAATCTATGCTTTAGCACAACATGGCCACATTGAGGAGTAACTATTGCAATTTAGGGCCAAACACATAAACAAAAAGGTACACAGTTAAGGTCGATACCAAAAGAGCACTTACTGCTCACAGCCCACCAAGCCACCTGGCTACCCAATGCTACTTCGTGTCATTTAGTAGTACTTGCCACCCTTCCTATTCATTCGCTCTAAATTCACTACTGCTTAATAATTAAGCAGACTCCATTTTTTGTATTGCAGATCAGACAGTAAAGGCTAGCAGTGACATAATGGGGGGGAATAAATAGGCCAGTGCAATCTTAATTCTGGCAATGTTATTATCCACCTTGATTCAGGTCACAGATTAAAAACAGAGCTTCCAGATAGGAAAATAAATTTCTTTTGTAAAAAAAATAACCATGATCTAAACCAAAACAAGAACAGAGTAATTCCATGTAATTTCTAATAATTTGCATGTAATGAAAGAACATTGAGCTTTAGGAAGACACACTTTCTGTGATTCTAAAACAAGATACAGGAAACCTAGCAGAGACAACTAATTACGCACAACAACTCTATTCCCCATCTGAGAGGAAGGCAGTGCTCTGTATGACACAAGACTGCTGCTAAATTGGTTCTCACTGAAGCCAGGTCCACAGTGTAGTCATTTCCAGTCATTTGGGCACCAAAATAAAGGAAGCTAGCTGGCTTACCCTCTCTCAATCGCCCGACACCTTTCCACCCTTATCCAGGAGCAAGACGTTGCTCCTCGGAGAAAATAAAATTACAGAAAACTGCTTCGGAACCTGTATGGACAACTGCTTCTGTGCTCCAAGTCTTCATGCAGTATTTGTCTGTCCCAACTAGCAAAACAAAAAAACCCCAAAAAACCAAACAACCCCCCCCCAAAAAAACCCCCACCAATAAACAAGGCAGCTATCAGAAATCAAGCTCTTAATTTTCTTCTGTTTTTCCAAAACCTAGCCAAAGTGGGTTTTACATTAAGATGTTTAGATATCACCTAGTCTTCCCAAGAGGATGCAAAGGATGCATAAATTTTGCTTAGTCAAGGAATATTCTAGTTGGAAACTACCTTAAGTCTATCCAACTGTAACGAGGACTTATAAACAAACTAAGTGAGAAGCAGTAAGTAAATGAGAAAACCTGACACATTTGCTTTCATTACCATAACAAATCACCTACAAAAAAGTAACTAAAGATTGGGGGGATAAGTAAAAATTGGAAAAAAATAATCTTGAGTTTCTTCCCCAAAATAAAGAAAATAAAATGAGACATTCAATTATGTCTGGCTTGTGAAATCAGCTTTTCCATATTAATATTTGTAATTCTCTCTAGTCACATTAGCAGTGGTCAAAACTGCTGCTGAGCAAACAGCTGCATCGCCACAGTTTTAAACATCTCCTAAAACTATGTCAGCCATGCCAGGAATCTTATTGCCTATTCTTTTCTGTAACAAAAAACCACACCAGAATTGTAAGCGGTACAGAAATACCTGACCTTCCATAAAAACATGTCACTTCTTTGCTTGACACTTTCTGCAACGAGTTCTGTAAAATTTGACAGGTTTGGCAAGGATGCTTCACATCAAAAATTGCCTAGTGTCTAGCATCAACTCATTTTCCACAAAGTTCTTGCAAAATACAGTATGAAATAAACATTTTAGAAGATAGCCTAAATTACCAAAAATACAACTCTCCAACAAGCTGGATGAGAAATTCAGGAAGTCTGAAATGCTGAACCAAAGGCTATATACCATGTACGTTAAACACCCTAAGAAAATGTAAGCATCTCACAGACCTATTTGAAGGAAAGCAATCAAAAAGAAGGCAGCGCTGAATGAAGCCACCGTGAACACAGCTGCTCAGAGCTTTAATGAGTCCAACAGTGACTGACACCATTATATATCAATTCTTTCAACAGTCTTGATTTTAAGTAGGGACACACACACACACACACAGAGAATACATTTCCAGGAAGGTCATATATGAAGACAGATCAATAATGAAGTGAGATTTGACCGAAGGCAGTATTTAACAGAGATTTCTGTCCACTACTTACCATATCCTGCAGAAGACTTCACAGACTGAAAAGAGATGTGACCTTAGCTTTGTCCTTCTGATACTTGCTATTACAACATCCACAAATTAATAAAATATGCCCATTTGAAACCTGGTTCTCATGCAACATAATGAGAGAGTAGCAAATTCAGTCACCTAATAGCATGCCCCCACAACACACACTCAACAGGGAGCCTGGAATTGCTGGCTTTGTATCAGCATTATCACACAACACACTTTAAAGAAAACCACATTCACTGAATTTGTGTGAGTCAGCCAGGTCTGAACCACAATTTTATCTCAAAATCCTATTATCCATAATCCAAATTCTCTACAATTTGCAGCTTCTAAGTTATGGCAATCCCAAACATACACATCCCCAAAAAAGACTGCTGAGCAAAAACCATCTATTCAGTTGAAATACCCCCACATCCCTCTCCTTTACCTTCAGCAACCAGAGCCTGCCCTCTGAACTACATTGAGGCAGACAGATACTATTACTAGACAGACAGAAAATGCAGGAAGGAAGCAGTAAACCCTTACACACACACAACCCATGTCTACTACACAAAATCTTGCACTGGCCCCATCCTAAAGTTTCATATCACTTCCCTCTTATGGTGTACCAATGATGAATCAAACCCTTATTTGCAGAGGTAAAGTTGGTTTATGTTTCTCTGACTTGTGCCTCTCAACTCTTCCTCCCTCTTCCCCAACAACTTGTCGTTCTCATTGGTAAGAATTAACCCTAACTCAACCCAGCACTACTGTTATTGCATATTATGTTCCAGCTAGGGGAGGCACCTTCATACATCACACGTCTGCAGATTTTTAGAGCTCTCTTTTGCTGTCAAGAATTACAGACCGTATACAGAAAAGCACTCAGCTGTGAGACAACCAATATGACCCTGAGTTTTTATGCCAGACCTGAAGTTAGTTAGAATTTCACCTAGAGACAAAATACTTTCAGGGACTGAAATATTAATGAAACAAATAACAAAGGCACAGAGGGTGACCCTGAACAACACTGAGGCTGAGGAAGAGACAATTGCTGGATGACAAACCAAGAGATGGCCCAAACACCTCCAGGTGGGAATATCCAACTGTTCAAGTAATCAGACCACAAAACAGACTGCAAATACAAGTAGCTCAAGTTGCAAGACTACTCTAGCTTCAATTAGAGTAGCTGTAGAGTAGTTCAGCTACTGTAAGTGCTGCTTTTCACTCAATTAACAAGAGAATGGGAATTAGGAGTATCAGTCAAGTGGTATCTTGAAACAGCTACACAGCCAAAAGGAGCCTGTTATCTCTGCCCAAAGTATTTGGGCTGCATGTCTCCAAGCTAAAAGCCAGGGAAATTATCTACATAGGTGAACCCTCATGAGTCTGTTCCTCACAGGTTGATATGGTCCCATGCACAATAGTAACAGCATGTAGTGCTAAGTCAGAGAAATTCAGGGAGCTGACCTGCACATAAATAAAAAGTGGTACATGTCAATGCAAGTACATTGGCCCTTGGAGTTATTTCCAATTCATTTTTACTGCTTACTGGAAAACAAGGTTGCTTTAAGACAGACTGTAAAAACTCCAAAGTCAGAAGGGTGGTATCTTAATTCATGCAACTGAATTGTAAATTCTATGCTATAAAATCTGCACTATTTTATATATAGTAATTATTGAACAAAATAGCTAAATCACTGAACTATCTTCACTGTTAATTAGCTCTTCTCTCATTTTTAATTATAACACATGAAATATAAAAGGCTAGATAGGATTCATAAACTTTCTTAATAAAAAAATGTCACCAAGCTAAAAGTATTCAATAGAAAGATGTTGCTGAAAATTAATTAGAACAGTCACATGTCCTGGTTTATGGGGACAGAACTTCAGTTTTATTATGACCACTCTGCTGCCAACAAGTGAGGGGCAATCTTCAGAGGAAATAGAGGGATGAAGGAGTAGACAAGCAAAACAGTTCAGCAACAGGGTGTGCCAAAAGGTTTTCAGTAAATTTACCTAAAACTAAACAGAAATCTGAAGAATCATTTGACATTACAGTCAAGAATAAAGCGCACTGCTAGCTAGACTTCCAACCACCATCCAGGGCACTCTCCTGCACTGGACCGTATGTACTATAAGCTAATTACTAGGTTAGTGAAAACTGTTTTTTTCCCTACTTCAAAACTAGTTCATCAACATCTTGAACATACCCTTAAAGAAAAAAATTAGTTGGTTACTTCTTCCAAAGTTTATTAGATGACTGACAGAAAACCCAACATCAGACCACAGTTTGACAGTACATTCATATCACGTCTCTTAAGCTTACACAGAGCATTATACTTCCTCCTGCTAGTTGCATAGTTTCAGTAGACTAAGCAAGCACGTACTGGAAGCAACAAAGATGTAGCTGGAGTACTTCAAAGCTGGACTACTTGAAAAGAAAGACATCAACACCCAATATATACTTAGTTTAAGATTCTTTCATCCTTTTTGGCCAGGTTAATTTTCTGCCATTTTAATGAGCTGAATTCCATTACCATGTGATCAACAGGACATCAGAGTAATGGCAAAGTAAGAGGGAGTGAGAAGCAATGAGGAGCATGCAAGGAGGTTGTCTCTCTTGTTGACAACATGCTTTTAATTTACTTAAAGAAACCTTATTAAACCATATCCTCTGAGAGTTATTTTAATGACATAGCGCTTCATTATATTTATCAGCAGGGATAAAACTGCAGAGAATAATTCTGATGCTTCTGTTACTCTCATTAGTCTTTTCTATTTCCAACGCTACTAAGTATTCTAAGTGATGGTGTATGGTCTGAGGTTTAGGGTTTATTTTTCGATTACAGAGGAATAACCATAATACTATTTTTTCTCATTCATTTCTCTTAGACCATATTCTTGACTTCTGTCTTACCACCTGCTAATATAAAAGCCTATTTATATGGAAAAAGTAAACTTACAGGTGAAAATGCAAATCTACTATATACTGTACATTACACACCTTCAGGCATGCTGTGTATAGATAATATATCACTCCTGCTATGCTTAAACGTGACCAGCAGGCAGAAGCAGCACCCTCTTTGTTCCTTCCCGATGTATGAGACACACGTAGGAAGCTCTCCTCTGGTTGTATTATCCTCGAGATACTAGTTCCAGCTTTCCCTAGTCTTCCTGGAAGAGTATATGCCAGAACACTACCACAAGATAATAAATAAAATTCATTCACATAGAGCAAGCAAGAATATTTTGAAATATTCAAAAGTACAGAGAAATCTAAATGAGTCTGTAAAGGCATTCCATCTCCTGTGTGTGCTTTCTCAAAACATATTTTTGCATCCTGTATCTTGAAAAACTTCTGACAGGTAACATTTAAAAATATTAGAAGTCACATTTATTACTGAATACCTGCAGGCTCCAAATCGTAAGCGCCAGTAATGCATGGTGCAGCAGGAGAATCTGTTACGTCTGCCTGTTGTCTGCTTCCCTCCATTGCTAGGGATCATCACCCCAGCAGAGCAGCAACCAACCAACTCTACCAAAGTCCTGCTCAGTGAAACTAAAACTGATGGGCTGAAGGCAGATGATAGCGTATAGTTATGCCACATTATGAACAGCAGCAGCTGACGTCAATGACTCACAACCTCTACTACAATGGTTAAATGAGTGAGGAGGAGCGGTAATGAGTGGTAAAGAAGTGATCAGAAACAAATGATCACTTCCCTCTTCCTCAGAAACTGGTGTGCCAGGCTTGTTGCCAAGTGTGAGCTGCATTTACATTATTTTGGATATCTTGGATTTCCTTCACAAAACACCACAGTTAACTTTACCTCATGTCTACAGCTTGGCTGGTTGTAAAACCTCATCCAGACTTAAGGTTCACCACTGCTCTCTTCTTCCCCCCTTCCTCCCCTGCTGCACGCTCACAACCCATCCCTTGGGTCCTCTCTAGTACTCAAACTTGTGCTCACACTCAGCGGGAACTAACTTAATTTGCTAGACCAAGGGAAAAAATATAGAAGGAACAGACAGCTGGGAGAGGGTCTTCCCCCATTCAGCAGTGAGGTGGTGAAACAGTGGCTTATCTTCAAGTCTCATGAAAGCAGCTGGTACAAGCTACCACAAAAACAAAAAAGACACCACCTACCAGCTCGACCCAAACCACAAGATACATTCATGCTAATTATATCAGCAGACAACTGGAATATGCAAAATAATTTGTAACTACTAAATCATTATAAAAGCCTACAAAGATACATAAGTGATGCTCATTTTTTCCTCATAACTATGCAATAACTTCTACATTTTCTTCTCCTAATCTGCTTTTCCAACATTGTTGTTTGGAAGAAAGTCAAAGATACTTAATTCTGTACAAGTTGTTGATGTGAGACTCTGGAAGTTAAAACCCTTCCAAAAATTGTATTTAACCTGATCTACACTTGATGCATTTCCATGGATGAAGATTTGGAAATCAGCATAGAATGCAAACAATTGTAAGAGGATGTCTGTGTGAACAACTCCATTCCAGAACTACTTTATGGAAGAAAATACATAAACTAGCTCTGGTACTTCTCAATACATACAATTACTTTATGATCCAGTAAATTAAAAAATAAAAAAAAAGTTTAAACATCAGATAAGAGTCCTTTAACCTCTAAATCACTTACTTTTAGAAACACAATATCTTACACGTTTACACAACAGTCCACAGCAATGGTGCAAAATGAACAGTAACTGTTCCCCAAAAATCTCAATGAATTGTTACATCAACGTAACTGGGCAAAGTGAAGAAAGCTGCCCTTAGAAAACACAAGTGAAAATCAGTTGTAATTTCTCACTCTCCCTCCTTAAGAAAGAATTGCTGATTTACATGTTAAAAACCTCGTTCAGCTGAACTAGCCTTCCCCTATTTGGTGTCATGTCAGACCTACTGCTCTGTCATCTTCATTTCTTTGTTCCCATCAGTGGCCCGTAGCAGTACTCGGCCCTGCATCCCAGAATAGCCTATACGGTAAGAGCTGTGGTTAGCTGAAGAACAATGCAGCCAGCTCAGTCTTTGGGTAGATGAGGAACTTTGCAGCATCACCCATCAAGCAGGAAAGAGATCCGTTTCCTCTGCAGGTACAAGCATTACATGGAAACCACTGGCCAGTATCTCCAGCTGCCTGTGACAGACACACTTGACCCCTAGCCACACTTTGGTTCAGGCTGTTTAAGGAGCAACAGGCCTCACACCCTGTGGTGAACCTGCGAGCTGGAAAGCTCCTGGCTCACGTACAGGGAAGCAAAGATGACTCAGAAAAAGTATTTTGAAAGGTGGTTTCAAAATCCAGAAACGTGAGAGAACCAAAGTACAGAACCAGAAATAAAATGAAGACATCTATCCTGTCTATATCACTGACCAGCAGCCAACTACTTCACTCTAAATACTACCGTCAGGGTGGACCCAGCTGGAGCTCCCCCCGCACTGCGGCTGGACAACATGCCAGGTGACCCCCCCACGGGCAGGGACACCCCTCAGGGTCAGAGATTCCTTACCTGACATTAGGAGAGATCCTTCCTTACCCAAGGCAGAGAGATCCCCTACCCATGACAGATCCTCAATAAGTTATTGACAGTATGCTGAATTAGTAAACATTACTAATCCATGTAGCTATGCAATGTTATTATAAACATTGTATAGACAACTCCATTAGACATCAAATGTTGTCCAGGCCTGAGACTACAATTGGACCTAGCCACACCTAAGCTCCATAAGGAGTTTAGAAAGCAAGAGGGTCCACTCTGAACCTTGTGACTCAATAGGAGGATCTTCCTTTGTCTTTGCATCTCCAGTCTCCGTGTGAATCATTCTAACTCAATCTAACTCAATTTTCCCTTGAACGTTTCTTCCATTCAGTAATGTGTAAGGTGAACCTTGCCATCAAAGTTATTGAACCTTGCTAAACCACTGTAAAACTTTGTTAAATTCATCAAATTTAATGAACTCTGTCAAATTATTATTTTACCTCAGTAAAACATATTGCTGCTTTTCTCTTTTGAGTGAGATGCATTCCAGTCATCCACAACAAGGTCACACATATTAGTCATCTCACATAGCAGTCCTGACTTCACATCTTGTCCAACACACAGAAATTCATTTGCTGCCCCATTATCAACTTTCAACTACTCCAAACTCCTAGAAAGTAAGTTTTTATGCAACTATGTGAAACAACTTTCTCCTAGGCTGAAAACACCACCTCTCCCACACTAACAACTACTTCACTAATACAAAACTTGGATGGACAAAGAAAACAGATATTAAGAACAATTCATGTCACCCAGCACCAGCAGTCCTGCCAAATTAGTTTCAACTGTACTCAGTACTACATGATTTTCCATTTTAATATTATGAAAAATTGTATTTTTCAGGAGCTTCCTACGTTACATATATTTCTGTCAAATCCCTTATTATACCTTAGCGAATTACAGAGAAGAGTCATATTGGCTGATCAGCTGGCAAGTACGTACTTTTAAATAAAATTTGACATCATTCTTAATACAAAAGCAATCGGTCTGCTCTACAAAAAGGCACAAATTCACTAGTAACCTTTTAAAAGCTTAACATAATTTCTGTTGTCATTCCTATAGTTACAATCATGTTACTTACAAAAGCAATTCAGAAACTGCTGATCTAATCCATCCTCCCACACAAAGAAAAAGAGCTCCTTTGCCATAACTGAAATTATGAACATCTGAGTTATGAACATCTGAACTAACAGCTTTGAAGGAGAAGTTTAAATTCTTCACTTTTGCAATAAACTAGTACATGGGTATTAAAGAAATAACACCAATAATCACAATATAATAGCAAAACTAATTTCTTTTAAACATGATGACATCATCACTGTTTATCATCTGCACAAAGCAGAATCACCTGCCTGTAGAAGATCAAACCACGGAACAATGAATGAACGAGATAAATAAAACAACCTTTAGAGTCTGCTTCTAGTTCAATTTCAGATTTTTTTAGATTGTCTCAGGTCAGGTTTGTGCTCTCCTCTTTTTGGTAAAACCAGCATTAACACTATTACATTGAAACCGTAGACTTTCTTCCACATGATGGGAAATCACATCAAGTTGCAAGATTTCAATTAAACTTGAAGTTTAATGGTTCTAGCACCAGCCCAAATCATTTTTTCAGTGACTAAACATTTAGTCTACATTACAAACACCCTCGTGAATCTCCACAGTTCTAATAATAAAATGCTATAGGGAGATTTGGAAGTAGTAAAGACCAAGTTGCTACAGCTTAACCACTTCCCCAACTAGCAGTTATAGGCGAAGTTTTCCTTCAGTTACCAGAAGTCTTCAGCTTTAAAAATCAGAAGCAGGCAAAATTACTCTACTGCACTAACTTCTCTTCAGTAATGACTTAGAATTTATTTTTATGTCTTTCCTGCAAGTGCCATTCAAAAAGCTCTTCCTTCTGGTTTTTTCCTTGTCTCTAATTATGGTAAAAATCAATTCTGTGTTAAGTACTTCTCTATTTAACCACTTGTTTGTAGGTTTGTTTTTTTTAGTTTATTCCCAAATGTTATCAACTGTTTGCCAACAGTCTTAATAGATGCTGCTCCTTAGCTGCTGGTTTCTCTTATCTGGCACCTCAAACAGACAACATAGGATCTGAGGGCTTCAGAATGTACAACATTATTCCCCATCTTCCCCAACAAAATAACTCCTCCCACTCACTGTACCTAAGATACCCAAATTATAATCAGAAATGCTCAAGCTAAAAAAATGGGGTAGGGGGAAATGCCAAAAGAAATTTAGTTCCAACTGAAAACTGGAACTACAGAGAGAAGCGTTATTTTTTTTAAGAGTCATTTCTAAAAACTTAACTATTGCTCAAAAGAAAACATTGAAATGAAGTACTACTCCCCCACCTCAGGGAGCACAAACTACAAGTGCTGTTTTCTAACAGAGATTTGGCATTTGAAGGTCACCCCTGCTCTGCACTGCTCTTTGGTACCCTACTACCTGTCTTCACCACACATGTGAGTACTCACACTGGTCCTGCACTGCACCATTTGACAAGGCACCCTCTCTGCTTTTCTTTTCTGCTTGTCACTGCTCAGAATGATACTATGATAAAAGGACCATAACAAAAACCAAACACCATGTCAAAAAACCCACAACCTAAATACACTTGGAGCGAAGTCCTTAATAGATTAAACTACCAGTGATAATGTCAAGTGTTTCCTTAAGACTCCTCTAGTAAACCCCATGCTTGCTGTTAGAACTGCAATAGCCAGCTTGCCTACTATGCAGTCCCTGAAACAACAAGAGAGCAAGAAATGATGCAGAAAAATAATTTCAGGAAGAAATTCAGTAGCAGGGGTTTCAAAAAACAGAACTTCTTTCCCCTGAAGGGAAAGAAATACGGTGGTCATTTTTTCCTGCAGCAGTATAAACGCAACACAACTTAACAGAACCTCTGAACTCAGTGTTGGCAAATGCATACAGAAAGGGAGTAGAATAAACCAACTCATAATGTAACATATTCTTTAAAACAGAAAAGACCCATCACAATTGTCCAAGTACCTAATAGATGACAATGCTGGGGGGAGGGGAACAAAAAAAAAACCACACCCAAAAGCATAGGCATAGAACAAGTAGAGATAATAAATAAATAAATTCCCAAAGCAGAGAACCAAGTTACAATTTCAGAATTCTGATGTTTTCCTTTAAAAAAGCATGTAATTCAGCATTCCAATATTTAAATCCAGTTGAGGGAATTATTTAATGAAAGTTAAAACTCAATATGAGTAGACTAGGTATTTTCAATATCTCAGACATCTGTTCCTGATGTCCCGACACCATCTCAAATAAGCAATCTGTGAGAAACTGCACTATATTTTTTCCTGTACCAGCTGCCTTCTCTATTACTACTGACAGTTCCATTAAGCTTTCCACCTGCCTCAATTGAGACACCTATTCCATGCCTCTTGTGTTCAATCTGTTCTAATGCCACTTCTGAAAAATCAATTTTCAAGCTCAAGGGGAAGAAAACCCAAAAAGGCTTCATGTCATTAGCCCACTCTTGGGAACCTGAGGTCCCAGCTCATCCATCTCTAATTTTTACCCCATGCAACATCTTCATACCTGATCCCCTTACTTTCCTATCTTTTCTTCCCTCCATCTACTACAGCACTACTCCCCGTACGCTTGCTGTCACAGGATCAAAAGCAAGATCAAATAAATGGGAAAGGAGAGATAACCTCAGAACATGGGAAGGAGGACAGGTGGATTCATACCATTTATCTGATCCCACAGAAAAGCTTCATATTCAACCGCCAACCTGTTTGCTCAGCACAAGAAGGAGCAAGACTGTATCTAGCATCAGTTCAGCCGTTTTCCTCAAGGCTTTCATTCTGCCATTTAAAACTAGCATAGAGAAAGGATAAGAACCCAAGTGTTGTGGTTTAACCCCAGCCGGCAGCTAAGCACCACACAGCCGCTCACTCACTCCCACCACAGTGGGACGGGGGAGAGAATCAGAAAAGTGAGAAAACTTGTCGGTTGAGATAAAGACAGTTTAATAGGCAAAGCAAAAGCCACACACGCAAGCAAAGCAAAACAAGGAATTCATTCACCACTTCCCATCAGCAGGCAGGTGTTCGGCCATAGCCAAGAAAGCCGGGCTCCATCATGCATACTGGTTACTTAGGCAGACAAACACTATAATGCTGAATGTCGTCCCCTCCTCCTTCTTCCTCCAGCTTATATATATACTCAGCATGACATCATATGGTATGGAAAATCCCCTTGGCCGGTTCAGGTCAGCCATCCTGGCTGTGTCCCCTCCAGCCCTCTCGCTGGCAGGGCCCGAGAAACTGAAAGGTCCTTGACTTAGTATAAACATTACCCAGCAACAAGCAAACCCATCAGTGTACTGTCAACATTGTTCTCACACCAAATCCAAACCACATCACTGCACCAGCTACCAAGAAGAAAATTAACTTTATCCCAGCTGAAACCAGGACACTAAGTTATGGGACTAACAGTTCTAAGCTGCTACAGTCTGCTTAGAAGGTCCAGCTACTTCCCACAGCTCACCCCTGCACTCAGGGACTCCCACCAGAACCTCTGTGCCCAAGGAGCATCCACCTAAGCCTCCTCCCAGCTTTCACAGCCATCCGACCCCTCTACAAAAGGTCATGCACAGGGAGACACTTCCAGTGCTTTTCCCATGCTGAGGAGCACAGTGTGCTACAGGGAGCCCTGAGCTCTGCCTAGGTTTGAACAATCAGCCTGCCTTTAGTCCACAGTATAGCAAAAATACAGAATATATTACAGGATTTCTTTCAGCCAACAACATTTTAACCACTGCACTGGATGAAGTAAGCTATGCCATACCTACAGCCTCTCCTTTGCCATTGGGCCCAGGGGCTGGGAATTAATTCAGTGTAGCTCAACACCACCAGCCTGAGCTCACAGGCACAGATGAACTCCAGGCCGCGTAGAACTGAGCAGACCAAAGCAGGGCTGCAGGCAGCCAATGCCAGCTGTCAGAAACCACCACAACAAACGCTCTAGAGTGTTCCAAAATGCAGGCATCACCTGCCTATGCCCTTGCAAGCAGCACAGGGCATGCAAGGTCATAAAAGCTGCAAAGGCACTGAATTACTGCAAAGCTGCAGAATGAAACTTGCAATTTGAACCTCTGACCCTCTGGGAAGGACAGAGCAGCTGAACAAGGCTGTCATAACTGACAGGTTATCAATTGCTTACTGCCTGCAACCGATTCTCATGTTTCTACTCACACCTAAGAGCTCTGCATCAAGATACTGGATGTTCTCATAGCTCCTTACGACTCTCAAGCCTGAATTAGTATCTTAATTAAAAAAGGATAAGAGTACAAGTTGAGTCATTTTCCCAGCATAATTACATTTTCACTAGAGTTCTTACTATCAAAATACAACAACTGGAGGGGAAAACGAGCAGTCCTGTTAGCAAATTATTTAACGACAGAAGAAACCCAAGGAATTAGGAGTTACTGGTATTCCAGTCTCTGGTCATGTTTTTCTCATCCAGGAGCAAAGAGAGCCAGCTATAGACAGATCCACCCCCTAGTCAGGTGCCCCAGCTTTCACTTCTGGGGAAAATTACCAATTTCCTATAACTAGTGTAATTTGGGACTCGTGACAAAAAGAAGATATTCTGAAATAAGCCTCAAAAGTACGTTTAAGGTGCCCTCCCAGTCAGAAAGAGAAAAGAAGGAAAAGAAAAATACGAACCACACATTTGATGAGCAACCTCCAGATCCCTTGCATTACACTATCTCCCTGATGATGAAATTTACTTGGCACACTAAACTGCATTCCCTACTGGGTGTGGAACATTTGCAGACATACTGTATACATAGACTTAACTGGCTACGTCATGGATCAATTAGAGCTGTTGTTTTTACAAACAATACAGAATTACAGAAATGCCTTAGGATGTCCAAAAAATCCTTGAACAAACCAAAGAGAACAGAGGCTCTGGCAATGGAGGGGTGGAGGTGGAAGGGAAGTACAACATAACTGCACAGTCAATTTAAAATAAATCCATGGAAAATTTACAGAGAGATCTTCTACAACAAGAAGTAACTGTATTAGTAAAGATTACCATTCTATGTATGAATTACTTCTTTTCCTCAGAACGTATTAAGTATGTTAAGTACTGGCAAGTACAAGTAGTTCATATTATCATATGCTTATAAAAACGGCAGAAAGTTTCAAGTATATCCAAACCTACTCCTAGTTTATTTTTAGATCAACTATATTTCAAGTTGACATCTTTCCAATATTCAGAAGCTATTTTGTTGAAGCCAACTTTTAAACAAAAACATATCAGAGAAAGATACTGACTGTACTGTGTTACAATAATGCAATCCAATGAGGTTCAAAGCATAACCACATCCATTATTATAGCATAAATTTTCAATTAGCTGCCTTGAGTCAGCAAAGTTTTCTAGAGGTTGTCATTTCACTGACTTCTTTGCCAGACCTTCATAGCTCATCCTTGCTTTGCAATGCCTTGTCCTCAGCAAGACTCATTACCAGGAACCAGCAACTCTTCAGTATTATTTTCTAGTCCACAACGAAAACCATCAAGGAGTAAGAGACCTCAAGCTATAATAACCTTTCTGTAAACTGAAGCATTAATGTTTAGTTTTGAAAACCACCTTGTAATCAATGAAAGGCACTTGCAGATCTCAGTTTTACACCAAGAAAAGAAAAACATATATTACACCTGGCAATGGTTTTAATGATGCAATGATCAAGCACCTCTTTCTCTAACCTCATAGTGTAAGCATCGTACCTGAGGCCTGTTCAAATTTTGTGAAGTACCTATGGTATTCTCAAATAAAAAATAAATTGTTTATTTCCTAAAGAAAACACAATCACCATAAAATATGGTGGTAAAAGTTTTTAAAAAGATAACAGTTGTGCTAAAACTTAGTTTTAGTAACTATTTTGTTTTTACCAAGTAATGTATTGCAACACCGACAAGGATGCAAGCTCACTGATGGCTTTTTTTCTTTAATATCTTATAGTGTATTTGAAGTGTTAGTAACATTTCTAACAAGACAGAGAAGTAAACCAGTTTGAAACACCTTTTCATCTCAAGTGTGCTTGTCTTCATTAATCTAGGTCATCAGAGTTGTAATGCTAATACAAACCTTCTATATTCAAGAATCCGGCTTCCTGATTTTTTCTGATAACTGCCTCACGTTCATCTAGCTATTTTTGGCTTGTGGACATTACTCATATAAATTATATGGAAGAACGACATAAAAGCTGATTCTGACCTGTGAAAGCAACACAAAAATCTTAACAATAATTTCCAAGTAGAGGAGACATACATAATGCCAGGAGACAGCAGTCGTCAAACCAGTTCTTTATCCCTCCTTCATTCCACGCTGTATTTCTTATATGAGCGTACATTATCTATAGCTGTTCCAAACACAAACTATTATGATATATTCTAAGTGAACAGAAGGACTACCAGATACTGTTTAGCGGACAAATGCTTTCTGAACACATCTGTTTGGACAGTAATTTTTGTGCAAGTTGATGGAAAACACACCTCGTTTTAAATTTGTTCTGTTTTTTACAATAGTGTTCATAGCAGCTCTTATTTTTCACTTTCAAAACACGGATAATTAATCATCCAGGTTCTCAAAATTGAACCACATGAACACAGGCATTTCTCCCAACTGCAAATTTCTTTTTAAATATTATTTCACTGACAGAACCTGTTCAACAAGTAATATTTCATTCCAATCTCATACACAAAGGGCAAAGAACTCAGCTATGTTACACTAATGTCATTTTTTGTGAGGTGCATATATTTTTAATATGTATTTACATAGAAGAAAAAAATGTAAAAGGCAAGCTAAGGTCTTGCCTTAGGAATTTTTGTTAATTCTCAGTTACATGTTTTTCCTTTCTGCTTGTCCTTCCTAGCTTTAAAAACAAAAAAAAAATTCAATCCGTAGTCTACAAGTTCCTGGTTGGAAAGAATTAACATATCCAGGACCATGCAGTATTTTCTTCACACATCACATGGGAGAAATTCCGATATACAAAGTAAGGATCTGGCTTGCAAGATCAGCATGCTGGCTCATTTCCACCTCTTCTCCACCCCAGATAGTTCTAACAAAGCTTTGCAGAAACCAGACCTTTCCCACATGCTGCATTATCTTAAGATAGCGAGAACTTCTCAGCTTTCTGTACCAATACTTTGATGTCCAACAGGGTTTGCCTTGCCTTTACGCTTAGGACTATCAATTCATTGACAGAGTTATAGTTTAAATTTCTATCTTTGGTCTTTATTCTGACAGTTGATATGCAGCCATCTTCACAGCAGAGTATCTTGTCAACACTGTTTCTTAGGAACATATGTATGGAGTCCACAGAGTCCAGGAGAGGGTGGCTTCATCAATATGTTGTGAGATATGCAGTGTATTAGCCATGACCTTTCTGAAGAAGGCATATTTAGATTTGCAAGCAACAATTACTTACAAAGACCTTTATGCATTAGGTTGCTGTTCATATGTACATTTCTAAAAATACTGTTCTACAAAAATCCAGATCCTTGTTGAAACCAAAAAAAGAACCAGTATTTACAACCTTTAACAGGAAAACAGTTTCATCGTCACATATGCTTGAATTCCCAGGTAAACAATATTGTTTTTAAAAGGGCAAAGGTAAGCCTGACACGTTAATATATATCCAGGCAGACACTTAGCAGCTTCCTCTGGCTGCTATTCACATCAGTCATCTACTAGCCAGAACTGAGCTCTGTTACAGAAGGTAGTGGAAGGAAGAAAGCAAACCCAGAAAAATCCTCACTGCACTACGCATTCTGCAATTTAGAACATACTACTTTCCTCTCTAGTTCTTGTGTGCCATTCTTTTTTTTTTATTTTAATACTGCCATTAAAAGTAGTAAAGGTGTATCCTTGTGCTGTCTTCAGCTCAGTATCAACTTCCTTCTATATCAGTCCTCCTGTCAGAGGCTTTAACTCCTTTTCTAAACCTCTCCACCATTTTACATCTCTTCTTTTCTCCCTTGTTCTATTGCAAAACTACCCCTGCCTTGCATTTGCATAACAAAAATAAGATAGAAGTTTGACACATTAACCCAACAGCCACAAAATCAAAGCCTAGAGAAAAAGGAGAAAGGAAAAACCCACACACCACACCTTACAGTGTAGAAGGCAAACCTTCCAGAGAGAGAGAGCACAAAATCTCTTTATTCTGTTTTCAAGAGCAGGAGCTTCTATAAAAAGCTTACTGTGATAAGGCACCTGGAAAAAAAACAAAAAACACCACCTTCATGAGGGGTTTTTGTGCCAGTGCAAAATGCCCAAATGCTTGCAGCAATGAATAACACGTTTTGCTTCCCCATCTTGCCTATACTTCAGTATCTTTTTCATCATCAAGTTCTTATCTTTCTCCTATCACCATGATAAAAGCAGTACAGAGAAACCTGACACAACTATTCTCCAATTCCCAGCTCAGGAATTAACAGCAACAGATAAGAAATTGGCAGTTTCCTCTCTTCCCCCATTTCTTTTTTAATTTTATAGATTTAAGGAGAATAATAGCAGGATGCACTAGCTTAAACTAGTCTCCTTTTACTAGGAAGCTTTTCTCCATATTCCAAAGCTAGAAAAACCACACACCGCTCTCTCCTGGTGAAGTTAAACATACTACTCTGGCTCCAGTGCATAGGTTTTCCCACCGTGTATTTGTGTCCCTTACATAAAAGCATCATCCTACCTCAAAGAAAGACCTAACAAACAATATAGCTGTAAATCACAGTGTGGTTCACAATTCTGTATATAAGGTAAACACAGAAGCTTTATCAACACAGAGCCCCAGCTGTGATGTATGCACTTTCTCCAACTTGGAAATACACTGTTGAACAACCTAGACAAGTTGTCCCATCACAATTTTTAGCATTCTCAAGCAAATTAAATAATCACAACTGACTTATTGTATAAAAAAAATCTTGGGAATCTGATGAAAGGCACACTATATAAGACGCAACTCTTAGTACTGCAACAGGTAATCTCTAAAAAACTGTGTAATTGAAGAAAAGCAGTTTCCTAGGTCACTGAGACATATGTACTTGACATACGAACTTGCAGCAGTAACTTACTCAAAACCACAGAAAAACATTAATCTAGGGATTTCAGCTTACAACCATCCAACTGACAGCCTAAAGTCTTTTCAATCAAATACCTTAAGGCAAATGCTGTGCAACACCCTCCAGTAGGTGCATTGGACTAAGAGGTACACAATAGCCATCACATTTAGCCTGTAGAAGGGTCCTGAAACAAGCACCAAGCATACAGCAATTAACACTACTTACCAGTGTAGCCCTGTCTTATTTTGAACAACAGTAATCCAGATATTAAACTGCAATTTTGTCAGAAAGATACTACAAACAAAATTGTTAGGTTTCACCAAGCATACAGTGAATGACTAATATAGCGTATAGCAAAAGGTTCATCATTACTTGGTGCATCCAGCTCCTTTCCACCAAAAACAATGGAAAAGTTCCCAAACTGATGGAAACCACACTATGGAAATATTTTTAAAAGTAAACATGGAACAGCCTACTTAATTGCATAGGCCTCTCAGCCTATTCAATGCTCAACAAAATAATGCAACAGCTGATAAAGTATATTTTTAAACAAACAAAAGATATTTAAAACAAGGTAATTAACACCAATCAGTATGCATTTCCTAAAACCAAATTTCCTCCAGAAAGCCTGCTAGGTTTCTGATACCACAAGTTTGGTTCATAATATTAACAGCATTGAAGTGATGTTCTAATGCATGCGGCACTGAGTTTTAAGTACAATTTTAGAAAACTAACAAGACATTAAATGCATTGAAAAACACTTAAAAGATGAAGCCAGCCTCAAAATACAACTAAATTAGGATCTTTGAGTCAATGTATTTCTAATAGGGTTCCTTGGCAATCAGTTCTTGGCTTTGGAGTGTTTAGCAATGACCTAGATGGGGAGAAAAATTTCCATGAAGATTGCTGATGACATGAAAATAAGATATCATCAGCAAACAATGTGCATTCCAATACTGACAAAACAAAACCATACATCTAGTGACAAAAGAGTCACAATTACACAAGATAGAGGATTTACCTGAAAAAGCATTGATTCATAAAAATTCAGCGTAAGGAAAATCTACTGATTATTTTGTCCAAGTAACTCTTCCTACTAGTAATCAGTTTCCTCAACTATATTTTAAAATTATCATCTTCTGTAAACAAATAATTACCTACTATTTTTACCACCTCAAAAAACTGGGCATGCAGACACCATGAGAAAGCCCAAGAAGTATCACTGAGGATATGCAAACACATGCTAACCATGGAGAGAGCATACTGCAGGGAGACAGCTCCCACTGCACTCCTTGTCATCACCTTCCCATCCAAAAAAGGATAGTTAAGTGCTACTCTTCATTTTGACACTTCTGGCACTCGTTTTGGTAGTACTATGCCATATGTTACTGGATCAAGAAGTATACTGGATATAAGGAGAAAACAGCATAACAACCACCAGGGTGTCATGCCACTGACAAGCTTAGGTAAAGCACGTAGGAAATAACAAGAGCGTGGGTATGAAGATACCTGTCTGGAGAACTCAGGCAGCACCAGGAAGCATGAGGTCTCAGTATCATGTGTATATTAAACTAACAGTTAAATTTATAAAGCAAAATGACCAACCTAGTTTTAAAAAAATAATGACGGAAACCTAAAAAGCTAACAGTCTGAACTTTTTAAGCACGGAATATTGAGTTGGAGGAAACTGGATGCATTACCCCTGTATTTAATTCCCAGTGCAACCACAACTGAAACTGTACACAGTTCTGGTGTCCACATGTGAAGAAAAACATAGAAATGCCAAATAATAATCAAAATTATCATAAATTACTAACATTGCTGGGAGATCTGACCTGCACTAAGAAAATTCCATTGGTCTAGATACTCCAAATATAGACAAAAGATAACCCAGCCCACCCAAAATGACTGCACATAGAAATTAAATTTTATAAGAGGTATCTTCAGTCTCATACACAACCAGCATAATGAGATTCAATGAGAAGTCCAAGGCTGAGGTGTTAAGAATACCAGATAATTTTTTAAGTAGTGATTAAAGCTGGGCAAATTGTTCCCATAGCTATGGTGAAGAACCCTCTATCACTGGAATAAAAATCCTCAGGTTCTCCAAAAAGAAACATAAGTCTAGAAACCATGACAAATTTATGACTTTTGCTACAAAACTGGGTAGTTAGAGACCTATGCCCTTCAACATTAAATTACCTACTAATTAAATGCTGTCTTGGAAAGAGAAGCACGGTAGCATTTAGATAGCGTTTACTGGAACATTTTTATATGGAACAGTTAAATACTAAGCAAAATTTGTCTCCCTGGATTAGGTTCCTAAAAGGAATCAAAGATCTCTGTAAGTTACCCACAAAAGCCTGCAAGATCTAAAGCACAATGCCAAGACACTCGAAAACAAAGTTGGGGAAGTATATTAGGACCAAAGAAACAAACTCAGCATTTTTAGTTGAACCAAATTCAGTAGTATTTGTTTCATCATTCATTATAATACATATTTAACAAATATAATTTTACATTGAAAACCAATAGTTAATGACAATTTTAGCAACCTTTTCACTTTGAAGGTTCAGTCTTTTAAATACATCAAAGAACAAAGAAAGAATATTAGAAGAAGCTAAAGCCCAAATACATTCTTCTTATTAAACAATTATTTTTAAATATAAAATGATCAGGGAAATCTTTTAATACTTTTCTTATATGCTCATAAAAAGACTCCAGGTACATTACTTAGTTTAACAACTTACTGACGCTTCTCCTACATGAACAAAACCCATATTCATAAATTGGTGGGTTTTTTTTAAACAAGTCAGCAAGTGCATGTATGCTCCCCCTAACCACATTTATCATTATATTGCTAAGAGCAGAAATCACCATTCAAAAAGCTAGCAGCAAAATGAACTAGTAATAACAAAACCCAAATAAGGGTAAGTGCATGCTCCACTGTTAGTGCCAACTGCCACTTCTTTTCACTGTCTGAAAGCTAAGTGTGACATCTGAGAAAAAAGAAGACCACGCTCTATTTTGCCTGTTACTTCATTCCCTCTGGTACAAGAGTGCTGCTCAGCTCTGAAGTGCACTTGCAAATCCCAAATATACTGCCCGAGTGAAAATGCCCAAGTCTCATTTGTTTTAAACAGATTTTTCCTCCATTATCATCAAGCATCTTATGCATTAGATTATTATGTATTATGTGAATTTCTCCTCTGCATAGACATCAGCAGCCCTGACACCATGTGACACAAGCAGCTCAGGAACAAAGAACTTGGGTTACCTGCCTGGGGACAAGGGAAATGTCCATGGCAGTTCTCCAACCAGAATCCACATCCCTACAGTGCAAACCAATTTCTTAACCACAAGACCATCCTTTTCAATTTCAGCCTGAGGTTCAAAGTTGTCTTCTTCCAAATGTTTCTTGTAAGCATTACTGAAGGGCAGAGAATGATGCATTCCTCAGCCTCTCTCTTACCTTGTTAAAACTCTCTCTGAACTCACTGTTTGAACAGCCTTCTCCATTCCTCCAACAGAGCTGGTTTAAAGGCAACAGCAAAAGCTATTCAAACTAAATCAACCACTGACTAAACAAAGACAAAGTGCATCTTAAGTGGAAGTTCTTATTTTCCTACAAATAAATAAAGGATATACATTTAAAGAGATTCATATATATTTTTTTACCTTTTGTTTGTTTGTTTTCTCTTTTTAAAGTGAGCATGAATGACAGGGAAAAAGTTTCAACAGCAAAAAGTAAAGGAAGGAAAAGAGGAAAAAAAGAAAGCTTACATTTGAATGTGATTATTTTTGCTCTATAGATTTCAGGACTAAGAAAAAAAGATTAGTACATTAATCCAAAACAGATTTTACTAACAAATGATCTTTTGACATTTTAAATTCTAAGTTTGTTTGAAACTAATGACATGCATCATAATTTCAATAGCAAGATATGCAACTCCTGAGGGTTCAGCATGGAAAATATCCTGTTCATTTGTTCAACAGAACTAAAATATGTCAGCTTTAAGTAGTTTTCTTCCTTTCCACATTGCCTCCTACTACAAACAGAATGTGAAGGGACACCTTAGTTTCCACTAAAACCTATTCTGCAAGTAAGAATTTTAATAGAATGTTAGCCTAGTGTTATAAAAATACCTTGACATTTTAAAGTTTCCACAATTCCGAACAAATTATAATCAAGGTTCAAATTTTAAGGAGCAGATTTCCAACAACAGAAGAAAGAGAGAAGGTTGCAACTCCAGCTCCTTAAAATAAAGTCTCCCCCTTCCCAAACTCTCCCAAAAAATCCTGGAAGGTATTACAATATTACACAAAGCCCTGTATAGGTATGCCAGAAAGACGGAGGGGTTGGTGTTAATCTGATTCTAGTAAGAACACAAAAAAATCCTGTTTCAGCAAACTTCACAAACATTAAATAAGCACACAGTTATTTTCTCCTTCTCAGATACTGTCTACTGTTGGAATCCTGACAGTATGGTTTATTCTATATCAAAGAAACAGTTTATTCCTATAGGACAGACTTCCCTCCCAGCAGCTATATTAGTATACCTATACAACTATAGTCATATAGCTTGTTCAGTAACCATCTACTCACTTTTGACACTGGAAAAAGGCCACAATTCATTGCCAGAACAACTTGACTGGTACCACTGAAGAACTAGCAACTACTAGAGGTGCTAACTACCCCAAAGCTCCACAAGCAGACTTGTCAATCCCAAAATTCCACAAAAGATGGACTAGCTAATTCACAAGGAGGGAGAGGGGGATTATTACTGCGCATTAAGTATCTTCATCAGTTCCCCTTCTGAGAGGTCACAAACTCTCTATAACATACACAAAATTAAAAAAAATAAAACAAGCAAGCAACTCCACAAACACACACACACACAAAAAAACCCAAACAAAAAACCCCAAACACCCTACAAGCAGATTTTTGTAGTTGCACAGCACAACATAGTGTTGACATACTTAGAAAACAACCCTCCCACAACAGCTATGGTCAGAGCAGCACAACCTCTGGGAGCCAAAGAAGCCAGCCTCTGAAGTAGCACTAAAGTCTGCTGGTTCTCCTGGCAGCATCCCCGCTGCTGTTTGGGACACTGGAAATAAGGAAAGGTCTTTCTTTGGTGACAGCAGTCTGATTGCAACTGTTCTCTGCAACTATGCAAGCAAAGAGACCGCACCACAGCATCGTGAAACCCAGCAAAGAGACTTAGCACAAAAAAAATACCCCAATTGCCCCACAGTACATTTTTTGTTGACATACAAGGAATATAGCTAATCCCCAAAATAATCTGGTGGTGCCCAAGCACAAGTAGTACATGGGGCATGATTCATGCAGGCCAGTAACACGATATGTTTCTCAACTGAGCGAGGAAACAGGAATAGGCCCACCTAAAGGTTTAGAAAACACCTGGGCTACAAAACAATTTATACAGAGCAGTTCAGCTCAGAAAAGCAATAATAACCATCATCTTGGGCTCCATTTGTTGTTGTTACAAATCCAAATTTAAGCCCCAGCTCAAATGCAGATGGATTCAGGGGCTTATGCACACTTGAAGGACAAAACCCTACAAGTACTAAAAACATTTTAAAAGGAAAAAGTGGGGAGGGGGAGACAGTCCACAAGTGAATTTCACACTACTTTGGGTAAATGGAGTTTTAAGACTTTTTACACCATTTTACTGATCTATTAAAAAACAGGATAATAATGCCACAGGCAATAAGTAATTCATCAATATCAAATGAATTTGTGCAAAATAGGTTTCACATGACATATGATTCTACAAAGACATATTTGTCCATCAAACCCACAAAACTTCCATTTAGAATACAAGCTACCACCCATGCACATAGAATAAGTAAATCCCAATAGAAACGTTTTGTAACAGTACTTCAATTCTGAGAACATAATTATTTGTAATTTTGTAGCAAAGACCATCAGCTGCCCTGGTGTCTCAGACCAAAGAGTGTTCCTACATTAAAGTTTTAGATTAAGGCCTGCTCTCTGCATTCATACATGTGTAAATCCACAGAAAGTTACAGACTTCAGTGGAACACTCTAGATGCCCAGGCCTCTTGACACCTTTATCACACACCTGCCTCAGAACAACTCAACAAAAAAACCAAAACAATGTTTCCTTCTGCTTGTCACAAAGGTGAAGAACCTCACTCATTTCCAGATTGGGTTGTTCCTGACCTGCTAGAGCAGAACAAAAAGGTTTTCTTAGTAACAAACAACAAACCTTCAGAAACTCTTAAAATAAAAAGCAATGCAGCTCCCCAGACTGACTGAACTTGAGACCTCCAATTACTTCAGTTAATGATTATAAACACAGTGTTACGCTTCAGTATTCATGCTTAGTTGCCTCATCCAAAATAAGACTCTCTTACATACACATGTCAAAGGATAATTGATAAAAAAGTGACACTATTTTATCATCATTCAAATGAAAACAATTTCTTTAGACTTGCAGAGGCTACTCTGCACGTTAAGTATTGGATAACCTAGGAAAGCCTTTCAACTTTAATACCACGTGGCATAAGCTAACATTAAGTACATTTAAATTATTTAGGCTAATGGATAAGGAGCTTTAAAGAATATTCCAAATCCATGATCACTGAACTCTGTCAGTTTTTGCTTTATTTTTCCATTTTATTTATATTCATGCCATCTGGCTGTATTGATCATGCAGTCAAACAATCTTGTGTTTTTTCAGTGGAAGTAAATTCAAAGTTAACTTGTATGATCATTCAGTAGCATACGTACTAAACTAATTTGCAGGTGCTAGCGATGAAGTCCCCTACCAGTGCTTACAGCTTTTATAGAGGACCAATTCACAGAAAACACACTCTGTAACAAGCATTCAAAAGGCCAAACAGGCAACTACGCTAAAACCCATGGATCACTACTCATTTATTGCATGTTATATAACAAGACCAACTTTTGTAAGCCTCAAGTTTCAACAGTCCTGTTTAGAACTTGTATTAGATTCCCCGTCCCAAACAGCAGATGCATACATCAACAGAATGGAATAAGTGAACAGAACTAAAAAAGCTATTTAGACTAAGAGCTCTGTGTCATTATACACCACTTACTCAAACAGCCAGATTTACAGAAAACTGGCAATTGATAAAGCATGATAAAGCAGCATTAAAAAAAGACCGCTAAAAATAAACAGACATTAATTTCCAAGCGCTATCGTGGAATTGTTTAAGTGACATAACTCTTTTTTCCATGATGTATTCAGATAAAAGTTTCTTGGACATACACTGATCATACACACTATTTCAAGCTGTCAGCAAAGATTTAATCTGCTCCCAAATACAACAAACAGGCACTTCTAGACACAAAGATTTGTAAGCAACGACCTCTATTTTTTAATTTCATCAGATTACATGAAAGCAACCTTAAAATCACTCACAGTAAAAAGAGTTACTGTTTCTACAAAAAGAGATGGAGATGTCAAGGGGGAAAAAAAAGGTGGAGGGTTGGCTTTTCATTTTCAGTGGAGCATTTAAGTCATCAAAATGTGTCTATTTGGTTTTTAAACAAAATTACAGGAGGACTGCATAAATCAACAAACATACAAGTCTAATGTGAATCTAGCACCGAACTGCAGTAACCAAATGACAATAAAGGGCCTTCCCTATGTCTACGCTGAAACGGTCTAGTTTTATGAAGATGAGTGTGCATCCAAATTGTCCCAAGGGTCTTGTCACTCATAGCCAGCGCACCTCTGCATGCCGTCCAGTGTATGGAATTAGACCAGCTCCTGAAACTTTTCAGGAAGTACTGCTACAGCACTCCTACCGCTGATTTAGCCCCACAGGAATCAGAATCATAGCATCATATTTAACTCCGTCACTTACAAATGCTTTACCATTAGCGTCAGAGCATCAACGTCCCAGCCATTCCCACGTTCTTCCCGCTTGGGACCACTTAATAGAAGCACCAACAGCTTTTAGTAGGTCTGGGGTGGGGAGGAGGGGCGTTGTTTTTTTAAGGTTTCCAACTAATCCTCTAAGTGTTCCCTCTACAGCATTTGCATCTCTGCAAAACCATCACTGTGCCACCTTACATTAAAAAGTATAAGATACTCATCTTCATCTGTTCACGAAGAGGATAAAGTTTAATAACAAGAAGTAAAACCCTAACAAAAATCTCTCTAGATTTCAACAGATCCAAATACAGCATCGTTAATTCCCATCTGGCTTCAACTCTAAAAAATTTTGCACTGAAACACCAGATGCAAAACCAGACTTTCCTTGGGACTTCCACAGATGCACATCAGCCTGTACACACCCAGCAAATTGCAGGACCAGGGCCTGTCACAGTATCAACATAAATTAGGACCTGTCAAACAGGGAGGACACAGCAAAAGAAGAGATCTTACTAAACACACAGGTAACTGGTTCCACTGTCCCACCCCGCAGCGAAAAAAAATAATAGTAACAACCACAGAACTCGGCATTTTTCACATTTATTTTGGGAGGCTTTCACCGGGTCTTCATGCTTTAGTTATCCGAGATAACTCCGAAGAGGGAGACTAACGTGACAGCGAAGCAGCCGAAGGACGGCACGCTGCCGGGAGAGCAGCACGGGCAGCGCCAGCCCGCCCCCGCCCGCACCTGCGGCGGCAGCCCGGGGGCCGCCGCTCCGGCCGCGCCGCCCGCCCCCCGCACCGGGCCGCCCCGACGCCCAGCCGCTCCTCCGGTGGGGAAAACAGACGAGTGAAGCCAAATGAAGGAAAGCGGGCGCGGAGGGCAAGGAGCGTGGCCTGGGGCAGGGCCGGCAGCACAGCCCGGCCTACCTGCCCGCGGCGGCCGGGGAGGGGTCGGGGCGCGGCGGCGGCGCCAGCGGCCCGGGCACCATCTTGGGGGCGCACGGGGGCGAGAAGCGGCGCCCGCTGGGGGAGGACGCGGCCCCGCAGCACCGTCGGGGGCCGGCCCGGCGGTTTACCTGCTCTGCCAGCCCTGCAGGAGGTTGGTGTATTTGCTGAGCGTTCCTTCCAGCACCGGCTCCCGCCGCCTGCCGCCGCCACCGGGCGCCTGCGTGCCCCCCGGGCTGGCCGCCGCCGAGCCGGGGCTGCTGCCGCCGCCTCCCCCGCCTCCATCCAGCCTCCCCGCGGCCGCCGCCCGGCCCGGCAACCCGCGGCTGGCGGAGGAGGACGAGGGGGACGAGCCCGCCGACGTGGGGCGGCTACTGCTGCGACTGCTGCTGTTGCTGCCGCCGCCCTCATTCGCCGCCGCCGCCGCCTTCTCCATGGAGCCCCGCAGCGGAGGCTGCCAGCCCGCTCCGGCCGCGGCTGCCGCCCGTGCCCGGCAAAGCCCTGACTCACAGGCGGCGCGGAGAGGGGCGGCGCCCGGAGGAGAAGGGGCCGGGCCGCGCCGGGCGAGGGAACGGCCGCGCCGCCCCCGCGCGAGTTGTGGAGGGGAGCGGGGCGGCTCGGCTGCCGGGGCCGCCCCGCCTGCCCGGCCCGGCCCAGGGGCCGCTCCACGCCGCGGAAGCCGCGGGGGCCCCTGAGCGCGGGCGGGTGCCCCGCACGCTGGCGCGGAGGGGGGCAAGCGCGGGGGGCGGGGAGGGCACGGCACCTGCGCGGGGCACGGGGAGCCGCGGCCGCACGCGGGGTGCGCGCGCGAAGGCCGGCGCGGGCGGTGCCCGGGCTGTAACGCGTGGGGCTCCGCACGGGCCCGCGGCGGGGACGGTGGCGGGGACGGGCCCCTGCGGAGCGTGGCGCCGCGGAGCCGGTCCGCGCCAGCCCGCCGGCAGCACCGCGCGTGAGGAGGAATCGAGAGGCGGGTGGCCTGTGCCCGGCGGTCGGGGGCACAACCGCCCTGCCCAGCGCGCAGCATCGCGTAACGAGCGTCAGCGTGCGAACAGCCATGGCGTTCATCCGGACTTTGTGAAAAATGATACTGTGGGTCAAGTCGCATCTCTTGGGGGCAGAGGATGTCACCTCAAGATCACTGCAAAAAGCTAAGCAGGTCCCTCGTAAAAAGCTAAGCAGGTCCCTGTACAGCCAGCTGGGTACAAAGCTGTGTGGCACGCGCCCTCAGATCGCTGCTGTGGCCCTCCCTACTGCGTTAGCCATGGCTGTAATACGTATCTTCACAGTTACCAGAGATGTCATCATTGTTCTTGTCATTTTACAACTGGAGACCTGAATCATAGAGGGGTGCAGAGAGTCTACGGCAAAACATGAACTGAGCTTAGCTCCAGTGCTTCAACCCACTGGAAAGTTCTACGGTCCCGTGTACTGGAGACTTTTTGAGTGCACAGAATATCATCTGGCTCCTGTCTTCTGCACCTCACAAGATACTGAAACCATCTGAACCCACATACAGTTAGAGGTTTACAGTCCCCGTATAAATCGGCACAGAGGGGAGGGCTGCTAACTCAGCTTCTCCCAGTTTTCTCTCTGGAAAATCCTACCATATGTGTTGTGGTTGGGTAGCTGAAGTGTTGGGCAACCTGATCCTGAATTATGGGTGGTTAAACTTCTCATGTTGTAGCTAAATACTGAGGCACTGCAGTCTGGAAACTTGAATTTGAATTTAGTGTTTCATTGGTGGAACATTTAATGCACATCTCTTGCAGTCCAGACAAAGATTATGAACTCAGTTATTTCTTAAAACCAAATATTTTAGAGTAACTACTTTTCCAAGACAGAGCTATTGCTTAAGATGCTCATGTAAAACTCCCCAATCGTTTACTATGGAAAGAAACTCCATGACCACAACCAGAAAACCTTCATTCTTAGGCTCAGCTCCACTCCTTCTGATGACCAGTTTTCAAAAGACATTGGAATGAACAAGGCATGCTCCTTTAGGAAGCTCGGGCCCTGCTCGCAGGAGGTAAGAATGAGACTCCTTCATTTCTCCTCCTAATCAGTTACAATGACAGGCCAGACCAGTGGAACAAAATGCTTTCATGAAATAACAGTATCATCACGTCAGCCGCTGCAACACATTACCTGTATATGTTCTACATTATAGGTAATGAATGCAATTTTTTCTGCCTTCCATAGAATTTACTGGAAGATAATTATGCCAGGAAAAGCAGCTGCCTTACACAGGTATAGAGATGCCTCTCCATACCTTTCTATACAGTAAAACTCAAGTAACAATGGTGTGCTCATCAGGGAGTTTCTGAAATGAAAGGGATAACAGGCTGCAAGTATATTACAGCCCCAGGAGAATTTCACAAAATCCCACAACATTATTCACTGCTGGTAGAGGGATTACTGTGATGTGATACAATAGGAAGTCCTCCTACAGGTTATAAACTAGTTAATAGGGGGAAAACAAAACAGGAAAAACACATTTCGCCACTTTTCAAATAGAGGGAAACCACTACTCTGAGTTGGAATCTATGTTACTCAGTATCTTCTTAAATCAAAATCCCTTCATTCACTTATAGTTAAAACTAGAATCAAGTGCAAAAAATAGCAGAAGGATCTCATAGTAGTGACTAAATCGCTGATAAAATGGTGACTGAAATTTAATGTTGCTAAAAAACAAAGTAAAGCACGTGGGGAGAAAACAGCTTTTTCTGTGCGTGCATAATGATGATCTATAACTTAGCTATAGCCTTTCAGGAAAGAGATCTTGGAATAATTTTAAGTAGTCATCTGAAAACCCCATCTCAGTGTTCAAGGGTAATCAAGCAAACAGCTATGATGAGCTCATTAGGAAAACAGAAATAACAGCGTGCTGTATATAAATCTATAGTACAGCCAGTGTCTGTATACTCAGCATTTATAATATTCCTTCAAAAAGGACAGAGTCAAAAGAGAAAAGGTATAAACCCCAGCTTTTTTATGAGAACAGAGCTAACTGAACAGGGGTTTCAGCTGGAAAAACAACCAGTGTACAAAATGGTGTTCAGGCGAATAGGAATGATTCTTCACTGTTTCTCATGAAACAAGAGCTATGGGACAGGTGGTTTAAAACAAGCACAAGAAAACACTTTTTCACATGATGTGTACTTGTAAAACTCATTATTACAAGATGGTTTGGGATGCCAAAAGATTTAAAAAGCAATTATTTTTTAAGAACCTTTTAACAAGGTTCATCAAAGTGTTTTGGATGTATTCAAAGTTCAGAAAGGCCCTACACTTCTGACTCCTTGAAGACTGTTTATTGATGAAATAATCCCTGCTCTGTTCTTGAGCCTTTCTCTAAGCACCCATTAGTGGAAGGAATAAAGTACTGGAGTAGACAGACCTTTGGTTTAACCTATAGTGCAGCTTTTCATGTACTTAGGACTCTTTCCTCTTCGTTAACCAAAGGTCCTTTTGAGTCAAACACTGGCACTTTATGCAGCTTTTTGATTGTATTTAAGCAAAAGAATATGTTATTCTTCTCATCCCTTTTCCCCTTCCCAGTATGTACATGCTGTTGCAATCTAACAGAGCTGGACAACCTTTCATAGCAATCTTGATATCAGTGAGCCCCTATCGTCAATTATTTTAAGTTATTCATGTTCTTCAAAATGATTGAGCTTCTATTTAGTTTTTTTACTAGCTAACTGTCTGTCCCAGTAGAGCTAGACTTCAGGGCAATACACACTGACTTAGTCTGATGCAATTCTGCATGGTGTATGCTTTGTTACAAGTATTCTTAATTAGCTGTAAATTATTATTAATAGCAACCTGGCTAATGAAGGTTCTCCCTGTTTCCAAGGTAACACAGCTGCTTTGTTACAGTCCTCCTCTAGAATGTTACTTTCACTCTCTGACCAAATGAAAATTTTGCCTCTTTCATGAAGTGCCCAAAAGTATCAAAATAACTCATTATTTATCCCACCTTTTAGAAAGCAAAACATCAACAAGATAACAAATTCAATACTGTTTGCCCTTATCAGGAACAGAGATGATTCTCCATCCTTTGCTAAGCTACACAGTTTTAGCTTCTAGAACAAGATCAGCTCATGTTCCATTTGCCAGTTTCTGTTTCCTGGTCATCTTGGTTTGGGTCTCTATACCTTTTTAACACTCCCTTAGCAAACTGCTTTCTTGAATTACTTTCCAATTATTTTTTTTCACCTTCTTCCACCACCAGATTTCCATACAACCTGTTACCATCATAGTCATATGAAGGAACTTAACTATATGATGTACAGAAATTACTCCCACTCGGTCTGCATTCAAGCATTGACTCTGTTCCATGGAAATGCCCCAGGGCTTGTTCAGTTTTACCATCTCCTTCTTGCCCTACAGAGTCTGCTGGAGACACTGCTTCATTTCACATGAGCTTCGGAGACTAAAGCCATCTGTCACTAAACTGCAGGCAATACTTTGAGCAAAAACATACCACTGTGCACCTCTATCACCACTGTCTATAGATGTCAGCACTGGAATGACTCAGACACAAACCCTGAAGTTCAGTTCATGCCACGGTCACACCAAGCCTTCTCTCACTAATGCTTACCCAGTTGTCTACAGCGGCTGCCAGAGAGTGAGTGTGGCAGAGATAGAACAGTGCACAGCAGCAGCAGTATGTCCTCCAGTCCTTCCTCAGATCCAGTTCCATTGATTCCTGGACTTTAAGGTCTAGAAGAAGCAGTGACCCCTCTAACTGGCCTTTTCCATAGCACAGTATTGCAATGAATTGTAATACCGTGTTATATCTTACATAATGGTTTCACTTAGATTTAACCAGCATGGTGTCCATGAGTAAAACACCTCTGACCTGAGGATTTTGAGAACATAGAGAATCTGCCATTAACTTTGCCATCTGCCAACTTTAGCATTAGCTTTGCTGAATCAGTATGCATCTTATCCTCTCTCCCTGGTGCCTTTAAGCCTGCAACGTATGCTAAACATGCTTCTTTGCCACACTTCATCCTGTTGTCAGTAGCTTCTTATCCAGGTTTCTCATCCACCAGCATAACCATCATCCTAAACCTCTCTTAACTTAAAGCTGGTGGCAGGGAAACAGTCAAGAGAGGCATGGCATGCAGCAGAAGTACCCAAACCACCTTTGCTGCCAGAAACAATTGAGCTCAGGAAACAGAGCCTTGTGTGCAGGATAACTTACTCTCTACCACAAGGCGTTGCAAATTCATTTGGACTGAGGTTTGTGCTGGCACAGCTAGACTCTCATAGCTTGTTTACTCAGCTATGCTGCAGTGCTCTGTAATTTGCAGGTTAGACCAGTTGAAACAGAACTTGATCAAAATGTCTGAGCCTCTGGAATACAAACTTTGGGATGGTTAGCAGGAGAGAATACTTGTTTATATTATGCATGTTATATATATTTGCATTAGGTTTCATTAAATGTGCATGAGGAAGTGATGTGTACAACAACTGGATGGAAGGTATTTTCTACATAGCTAGAATCAACCCTTTGAACTGCAGCTGAAGACAAATAGGAAGCCAGCGCATGAAGAAACTAAGTGAGCTAAATATCACTGACACAATATATTGTGTATTTTAGATAGTGGAAGCAGCCTTATTCTGTACCAGCTAATGTATGAACAGTTGTTATAGGTAGTTGCAAATACAGTTCTTTAAAATAGATTCATTCAAACACTGAGGCCAGAAGAAAACACTGGGACTATCTAGCATAACCTGCTGAATAAGAGAAACCCTTTTGGTTTGATGTGGAATTTCAGATGAATGTCAATATACCAAATCTTAACGGCATGCAGGCATTTTTACCTACTGTTTTTCTAGCTCTATAGTTAAACATTTAGAGATTTGAAAAGCACACGAGCTCGCTAAGGGTCAAATTCAGATTCAAGATCAGGCTGAGTTTATTCAGTGCTGCTGTGTGATATCTCAAACCAGTGCTCAAGCTCTCTTTTATCCCCCCTTTTTGGAGACCTGAGTGGTTCCAGTGGAATCTGGCAGATTTCAACATTTATTATTCATAAGACACGAGGCTGTATGTCACTGTGAAAACACCCAGCTTAGTATCCATCCACTTTCTAGATGAATTATCTATACACCTGGAATCTTATGCCTAATTTGAAAAAACATTTTCACATCCTAAAAGTATTGCTATAGAGCACTTGTACTGCAGAGTGTATATTTATTGATAATATAATGCTAGCTCGTGCCACTTGGGCTCTGATCTCATACGCCAGCAACAGCAATTTGTGTAGTTGTTTGGTAATAGCTTGCAGTATCTTACAGTTTAAGAACCACTCTCATTCAAATTGGACCCATCTCTAATCCCCTTATTCACCCACAGCAGAGCTGTATCTAACTCACATCATCTTTAAAAATACTATTTAGGTAGCATTAGAATCCACCACACAATGGCATAACAGTTTAAAAAAAAAAAAAAAGAAAAAAAAAAAGGAAAGGGCTGTGCACTAGAAATTACAAACAAACCACAAACATTTAACATTTTGGCACTGAGAAAGGGACAAAAATTCAGTTAAAACTTTCTAATGACTACTTATGCAGAAAGTACTTCAGATTACTAATTTCAGACTCCATTCTGCAAGCAGTTTCATCTACAGAAACATACTTGAAACAAATAGAACTTTCTAATGCAACATGATTGACTTTTTTACTTCACAGATCTGCATAAAAAATACTCGTAGATATTTCAATGTGTGTGACTGAAATATTTAGACATGACAACAGTATGTTTGAAACACTTTCTGAAACTGCGGAACATTGTATTAAAACAAGCATAATATTCACTGCCTTTTTCATGACAATTTTTTACAAGCTGGGCAGATTATAGAGACTTCCTACCTTTCTATGAGTAATGTTAACACAGAATGCAAGAACCTTATAGCAAATCATGATACCTATATTCTAACAGCTTTTTACTATGAAAATAAATCTCTTGTAAATTCAATAAACTACTGAAATATATTTTGCCACTGAGTTCTAAATTTTAGCTCTCACCAATAAAACCAGTCAATAAATGTGTAAAAAGCAGTAAAAGGCAGTAAAACTTTGGGGTTTTTTACAGTTTGGGGGTTTATAGGCTTGAGGGTTATACTTTGATTAACTCTAGAATGTGTGATGTGTGCAACTTTCCCCCCAAGCTAGGGATGACATTTTGTTTGCTAGGGTCCGCCACTGAGTGATTTTAATTTGGCTGATAACAGACAATTTATAATAGCTTGTGAAAAACACACGAACCAAAAATTTCTTACATATTACAATAAATAAGATTAGTTAAAACAAAAAAAAAAATAAACCCCATAAAAGGAGTACTCTGCACATTGCCTAATTCATGCAAATGCTGGGTTAATTATTTTGTGGTCTGCAGGTTTAATGCTGATATAACAGATAAGCAACATTATGTTCAGCAGGACCCCACAGCACAGAATTGACTGTTATCTTCACTGATTCTGAAGAACCAGCAGAAACTGAGATTTATAAGAGCCTGACAAGGTCATTTATCTAATCCTCTTCTGGTTGCTGGACAGAAAAAGACAGCCGTATTTTTTTCTCCCTCTTCTCCAGTGAATTTGCTTGTAATGCTTGCTCTCTCATATCACAGTCAGCCTTGACAGGAGTATCCAGTGGAGATAACCTCAAATATGCATAGAGCTGAATTATGATTCCATCTCTCTGGTTCCTAAAACTCAGCTGTCAGCTTTGATCTTTGACTTTTGAGAGCCTGTTCTGCAAAACTGAATGTGCATTCCTACGTGGCTTGATATGAGAGTATTTGATGTGATTCCAAAGGCAGAAGCAAGTGCTAATTTTTTAGAATAGTCAAACCACAAGTTCAGGAAGCTGTCATTTTTCAGTTTAACTTCTCCTGACCTTGGTCTTTTCCACAGACGCACTGCTTAGCTGCAGTTTCACAAATTCAAACTTTCTAAACCCTGAGCTCTGCCAGCTTCAGTCAATCATAAACTTCCCCCTACTATGGTCATACTGTGTTACAGCCTAAAAATAGGGCTATGGTTTCAGAAAATGAGGTAGCATTAAAGTTACAAAAGTTGTTAAAACAGATTGTAGACACTAACAACCTGCAATGACAGTAAGAGGAAGAATCCATGTGTTTGCAGACGATTTTCTTTCTTCTTTATAAGATACACAGGACAACGGAGAAGTTTGTTCTAATTTTTCTGGCATCCCGTTTGTGTGAAATGAAGAAGGAATGTCTAATCTTACTATCCTATTGGAGGAAAATAGGGACCAGTTTTGGGTGACCTTGAAATCCTGATCAGGAGAGGTCAACCCCTAACTGACAAGACAGGCATTGGATCTCTAAAAAACATCTTCTCATAAATATTTGAAACTGCCATCAGAAAGAATGATTTAAACAAACAATATAACCAATCTTTGAAGGGTCTCAGGAAGAACTTTCCCCATCCAAATTAGACTTCACTTAATCTGATGTCAGATATAAAAATTCTATAGGTCCTCCACATAATTTTCAAAACACTTCATGCAAAACAAATAAAAAGGATCTGAGATAAATATCAGATGGAACAGGACAGCTCTTCAAAAGATTGCGCACCTCTTTTCTTTTTGTTTAGAAGAGTGCTTGAACAAAATCATCATCTAAAAGCTATAAATAAACTCATATACAGCATGTGCTTCATAAACTGGAATAGAGTCTTAACCAGGGAAAACACAGCCCATACAGTAATTTAATCTGATCCCAGATTCTTTCATGTCAGAAATCAAATTCATATTGCTTTCAGTAGAGAAGGGCATGGAATTCTATTGCTAATGGGGGGAAATGGCACTTCTAGGCAGAAACAAAGACAAGAATCGTTCAGTTTGAGAGAGTTTTAGGGTTTTTCTTTGCTAACAACAATGAGGACTGTCACACCACATTCGGAGCACCAGCGTGGCCTTTGGCAGTTGCTATCACCTTATTTTGCCAGCGAGATCTGTTCTAACCAAGTTTAGACAACACTTTGATAGCAACACAGGCGGCTGGTCTACTTTAGAATTCCCAGTGGAGTGGAGGTGGAGCTGCTCCAGTGTCAGCCTAAGAGCGTAATGGGGAGTTTGCCAAAAAAGGCTAGGTTAGATGCAGTCTTCAGAGGCTGCACATAAACCCCGTGTCAAAATCCTGGCAGTTAAATGCCAGGAAGTTTATAACCCAGGGAGAAATAGGAGACAAGTCTCCTGACATAACCACAGGATTTTCTTACTCTCGTAAAGCTTCAGAAGGAAAACTGGTGTTGTTTGATGATGCAGTGCACCAGAAATAAGTCAGAGGTCATCAACCACAGGCAGAGATAACAAAGCGTTTCAGGGTAATTTGAATCTTGGGAAAATATTACAAAGGAAAATAGATCTAAGCAAGCCAACCCAAGCCATGGCACAAGAAAAGAGAAGGATTTAAGGGGAAACAATAAAGCTTTCTCTGCATGAAAGTAAAATGATGCCCTGATGCCATAGGTTTTAAGATTATTTTTCTTTAGTTTAGAAGTTTTGAGGGAAAATAACACTCCTATCTACACAAATTTTGTGTATAACACTTCTGACACATTCCTTGCACTCAAGTAATCTTCTTCACAGAGAATAGGAACTGTGTTTATGTATTCAGAGGTACTAATGACCTTATTAATTGATAAATATGGGAAGAAATACACAAAGTAATTTCTTTCCACTTTTTTTTTCCCTTAACATTTCCCTAGTGTAAAATTAGCACAGTTCTCAAAAACGTTAATTCTGTGAAGCTGTTTAAATGCAGTACAGGTCCTCAGGCTTAAGTCTCTCTAAAAGGAAAAAAGCAAAAGTGAGGCAAAGGTAGAAAAATACTTTTGCATCAGCCTCTTTCTCAGGAAAATTTTCCACTTTAATTCAAGTCAAAAGAGCTAATGTCACCAACTTATTTTTCTTTGGCCAAGAGCAGTTTGCTTCAACCTGGGCTGGGGGGGTAGAAATAAACAGCAAGCAATATGCAGTATTGTTTTACAAAAAAAGGAATGAATATCCATTTATAGCACAGAACCAAGGCAGTGCATTTTTAATTTACAATCTGTAGTACAATGCAATTGATGTTTCTTCCTTGGAGAATAGTTATTTTCTTCTCACTAATGCTGCTTTTAGCTACCCAGGAATGCACTCATGGAAGGACTGACCAGGAAGCACATACCTTCCTGTTTCACTGGCTTCTGAACTTCCCCTACATTGTCTGTACCGTCAGTGGCACCCATTATGAAGAGCTGTACCTCTGAGAAATTTGTGCTACATAATAGAGAAGATCAAGAAATTCAAGCCCAACAGGAATCAAAGCACTTAATATAGTTGATCTCTGCTATACATCCTGCACCCTAGAGTCTACTTAATGTCACATAACATCAGAAATATAATTAAAACACGTACCCTAAAGGCTCAATCAGAGCTCTAACTCTCTAGAAATACAGCAGACAATGCAAGGAAGTTCAAACACTTACACTATGTATACAAAAGCAATAGGCACCATTAAAAGAAAAAAAGTTGAGAAGGTCGCCTTTTTATGGTGACTGGTGCTGAAATACATGGCAAGTTTAGGCATCTCCTGTTAATATAGGTCAAAGGAGGCAGTGAAAATGCAGCATAGTAAAGTAAGAAGTACAATAGCTGTGCCATAAAATGAAACACAGAAATGTTTTATCTAGGGTACAAGGTTACATTAGAAGTATCTGTGGCTGAATAAATACTGAAGAATCAAATTTGTTTTCTCATGAAGTAAAAGAATATTGAAATCTAGGACACAGCTGAAAAGCTTCAGAAAGCACTGAAAAGACTGGCAGATTTAGAATTAAATCTAGGCACATTATTTAGAATTAGCTCAAGATCTACTCAGTCCAAAGCAAGGCTTCTAGCAGATGGATGGCAGTCTAATTCATCAGAATGACTAAAAATTGAAAATGCCAGTAAAAAGGACGACACAGGTATGAAGCTCACATCCTCAGGGTAATAAGGAATACGCTTACAAAGCTCAAAATCAAAGTCAAGCAAATAACACAAGAAGCCTGTGATAGCCAACATAACCTAGGAAAACATGTCACAAAGCATACTTAGGAAAGAGAAGCAAAAAATCTGTTAGGTCATTTTTCAAGGGTGCACCAGCAGAGTGCACAACATCAAAAAGGACATCATGAGGCCATCATTGAGTCTGATTAATTCCTCACAGGAATTGTACCAGGAGATGAATGGACTGTCAGCTAGAAAGCAGATGGGAAATGTATTGCTTTGTGCCTCAGTGTCCAGCTTAAAACTAACGCATTGCCAGAACTGCACTTTCTGATAAAGTGCCACTAATAATAGAAGACAAGCAATAGGACCTAGATCTCACAGTGGTTAGCTTTTCCCACAGACATAATACATTAATTAGGCTATATTTCGGTAAATTATAACAGTGTCAAACGAAAAAAAATCCCAACTTTTTAATTACAAGTAACTAACATCCTTGGTCTTACTAAGGAGGTCATACTCAGAGGCAAAGGGAAAACAAAATAATTCAGGTTGTTATGAAGACATCTTCCTAGAGAATACCGAAGTTCTCACAGAGTATAGAAATGAGCTGGAGTGGTTCAAGCACTTCACATCTCATGCCTCCAGGAAAATTCCCCTTGGCCTAACATACCCCTGAATGCATTATTTTGGGAGTCAGAGGGAAAACAGAAGAACCAAAAAAGGAAACGCATTTAAACATCATGGAAAAAATATTCTGCTCAGGCATGGATTCCAAAGAAGTCAGCAAATATTTAAAAAGGGAACGTGTTCCATTTCCTCAAAGGGAAGGAATACTTAGGGAACATGGCTGATGCCAAGGATTTTTCTTTCACTGAATGCATTCTCAAAATCTTTCAAATACATCTGCAACAGCCTATCCTGAAAAGTTTATGTATTTCACTTTTCCCTTTGAGAAAAGACTAAATAATATTTTTATTTAATCCAATATTCTAATAAAATCTCCAAGGTTTAAAGGTGCAAGAAAGCGCTCAGTTAATGTGGTAATTAATGAGTACAAAGTCAAATTTCCATTTCATTATAATTTGGACAGCTCACACACTTCAGAAGACTTCTAATTGCATTACTGTGATTAATTTTGAATGGTCAAACCATGCATGTGTTGTGCAAATTTTAGTGCCTTCGAGGCCAACACACTAAACAATTAAAAACTTTCAGATATATACTATTGCAAACTTGAAAGCTAAGCCATAAACTACATTACTAAGTTCACTGTTATTACAGCAGATTAATTAGCCATGCAATGGAGTTTATGGGTGCACAGAAAGACAATGCATCATCTCTACTAGCAGCAAATATGAAGATCTGAATCTCCAAGACAACTGATAATATTTCTTCTAAAAGATGCAGCAAGTTTTATAGCAATTGAGAAAATAAATACAAATGAGAAGAGGCTTCATTATCTACTGTGTTAATTTATTCTTCAATCCAAATGTTTTTTACACCATCTTGGTATCCGTTCTTACATATTAGGTATATACTAGAGCATCAGAGCAGAGGAGACATGTTCGCAGAGATGGGGATAAACGTAGGGAGCATACTCTCTTTGCGCTAATAATTGTAAAGAATTTTCCTCTTTAACCAAATGCATACAAATTACACTATTAAACATTCTAGAGCCTCTCTACATAAAAAGAGAGCTGGTTTTTTCGAGACAGTAGTTTGTAGCATGCTGTTGACTCTCAGAGTGGATTTATGTAAATAAAAGTGGTTTTATCCCTAGTGCACATTCAAAATTAAAACTCTTCTACTGACAGATATCTGTTGATATTTACTGATATCTGGTGATATCCATTGGTATCTACTGACATTTACTGGGTTTAATTCCTGTTAGAAGTGACCAAAACTCAACTCTTCTTCACCCGATTTCTTAATCAACATGATTGCATCTTATATTCCCATCATTTATACCTGCACAACTCTATCCACAGCAACCAAGGGGATGAATACTTCAGGCTCTAGAACATTATTTTAGGTCTGAATACCATATTAATACACATAAGCACTACAAACAATGAAGTTTTTCTATCCAAAATTAAAGAAAATCAAAACTAGTGATGAAATTGTTAGCATCCCCATAGTTAGTAATTATTTTTCTAAAAACTTGCAGGGATTTTTTTTTTTTTACGTTGCCTCCCACACCCAAGTAACCAACTGAGGCATCACTCAGGAATTTGGAACTCAAAGCTCTTTTGGAAATGCCTCTGTTGAGCAGGGACTTAAGCTAGCTGCTAAAATCAATGGAGCTATCCATAAACTACAGATTTTTAGTATTGCTATGAAGAAGATCCCAGTCTTTCTTAAACTTAAAGGGTAGAGGAGCAAATGAGGTCCAAAGAAGGAGATTAATTCAAATAATTTACTATATATTTAAGATTTGTAATAAAAATTGATGTTAACTGGCTGTAAACTTTGTTTTGTGTCACATCTTGTTCAGAAACATTCAGTCTAATGCCTTCTTTGTCTCCCATCTTGGTCTGTTGTTCAGTCAGTTTGCATACAAACTCTGTAAACCAAAAAAAAAGTCCCCATATGTTTAAACTTTAGCTGCGTGGAACAGGGTTTATTGTCGGGAAACAGCAACTCCCTCTAGTGCCAAAGGAGCATCCTCATTCACAGTACAGTGCAATTAATCTCCAGTGAAAGTCATTCTTTGCTGATTGGTATTGTGTTCTTGTTATAAAGTTGCATTTGGAAGTCTGTTACTGGGCTTTGTTGTATCTGCTAATGCAAGTATAAACAGGCACAAAAATTTAATAGAATTTCTGTGCTTGCAAATTAGAACACTGCCAGGCATTGACGGTTTTTTCTTTGAAACAAATGATGTTAAGCACACTGAAAAGCTTTGGTTTACATACTCAGACCCTATCGGACTGACACTAAAGCTGGCTAGATGCCATCTTTGAAAGCTGTTTCAGAACCCCCTGGCCTTTCACAATTTATGGTGTGTGTGATTTCCAACTAAACAAACACACTGAAATCAGTCACAGTTACTCTGGATGCTAAATTTTTCCAGGTGTTGATGCTTGGGAGGTTAATATGCATAGACACTACCATGGAATTTCAAAACAGAAAGCTGGAACACCCTCATGGGAGTTTTTATCCTCTGCCAGTAAGATAAAGCAAGCCCTATGCCCTTGAGTTACAAACTTGCTGCAGCAGATCAGTTCCATGGAGGACATTCCATGCTGGCTTGATATGCCAATAACAAGGTTTGGAGGCAGCTGGTACTATTGGATGGTACATACTCTACACAGACATCACTGAGATTGTCACACTTGACAAAGTATTGCACACGAGGGCTGTACAGCTTGCATTGTTTTCTGATGCACAGCAACGGAACAGCATGAATGTAAGTGATAAAGGCAAAACCCAGCCCACTGCTGGTGAGGAATAAAATTGCATCTCATTAGAGGCGACCAGAGGCAGCAGGGAAGCTGTCCATCACACAGAGGTGGCTAGCCCGCAATGCCACACCCGCACTCCATCCTGAGCCTACAGTTAACAGCAGGGGTGGAAATGAATAGGAAATGGGGTTTACAGAGAAGGTCTCCCTAGAAACTCCTGTTACAATGCTCTAAAACTTAGACAGTGATCTGATTTCCAAAAACGTGCTTTTAAAAGCCTTTGTAGGATCACTTATTGTGACCTACTGTCTAGGAAAAGAATGAGTACAGGAAACAACCAGCTGCTCTGCTGCTAAGGTCAGAAGCTGAGGTACAACCGACCCCTCTTGCAGTGTATGTGGTGGCCATTTATGAAGCAGACAAGCACAGGGCAACATACACGCCCTGTGCAGATCCTGCAGTAAGGTATGTCTCTGTATGTTGCAATGAGGCAGAGTTCTGTACAGTGCACAAGCTAAACAGCATAAAGCCAGCACACAGAGAATTAGGGTCTCTGCAGAGCAGATAGAAGGGGTAGGCTAAGAAATGATATGTCTATCCCAGTGCAACTACCACGTACAATTTAGCTTTCTTGCTCCTGTAGGCTATACTTTTTTTTTTTTCCCCTGGCATCACTGGCACGCTGTGAGTCCCATACAGAACTCCTGCAGATTGTATGGCTTTACACAACTGACACCCCACAACCTTGTTTTCATCAACAACCAGCCTGGCTTAGTACTCAGCTCAAAGGCTCCCAACCTTCCTTCCTGCTATGAAGAACCACCCATTGCCAGAATGTTGGATGAAATCTAAATAAGTAACCAGCCTGGCTGCCCAGGCAGAGGCATGGGATAAGGTAATTCACTTAAGTCTGCAAAAAATCTGTTAAGGCAGCGTTTCTGCATCTATTATGTATTAATGAAAAATTGGCTGGCATAGCTGCTGAAGTTTTTGTATTTTGCATGAGGAGTTACTAAGCTACTTTTTACTAAATACCATATTAGTTTTGCTTGGCATGTAGAGTGTATTTTTAAGATATAACATGTTATAGATATAGATTTTGTTTATCCTACATGATTTTTTTATTTTTAGTATGATCTCCCATAATAATAGAGTGATTTGCTCCAAATCTAAACCAAGGGAATAAGATGTTTTCACTTCCAGTCTTAAATAGTTTCTTAATCTAGAATAATTTGCTCTTTGTATATACCTTCCTTGTATGACTGAGTCATGTGTTCCTTGTTACTTCTTATGGCCCTAGTCCCTAATTCTGTGTAACTTTACTCAAATAAACAGGTTCTGCAGCTGCTCAAATGAGTGAAGTCAGAGAGGAACACAAATAAATTACCTTTCTGTGCAGCTGATCTTTGTCCTGTTGTTAGTCTTATTGCTGTCAGCAATGCAGGATAGGCACAGGTGCATGCACATAACTAAGAAAACAGTTATGCATTTGCTGTGCTAAAAGTTAATCTTATATAAACCTGTGTCATTACAGCTTTTAAAGCTAATGTAGAAAAATGTTTCTAGGTTTAAGCTGTCAGGAAACAGCAAGAATGAGCTGCTTTGCAAAGGAAGGTGAGTCAAAAGGATGGGCCAGGATGGCAAGCAGATGGGAGCAATGCCCTTTCTAACAAGGGTGTAGAACCACACACACCTGAGCAAGAAGAGCAAAGCAGGTCTCGTGACAGTAACCAGGTTCAACCAAAAGTCCACTGATGGCCAGACAACTCTGCAGACACCTGGCAGGTCTAAGGTCAACCCTGGGAGACAAGGCAAGATGGCAAGATCAGAGGTGGCAAGGTACGAGGCCAGGCATCACATACATGGAACATAGTTCAGGCAGGAACTGACAGCAAGGCCTGAGCTGAAATGCAGCTCATGAGCCAACGGGTGGAGTGTGCATGGATGGAAATGTGCATCCTGGTCCCATCTGAGGTTTCTCACAGCTTTCTCATGACCTAGCTCTTCACGGAGCAGTCTGATCCAAAATTACACAGTTATGCTACACCATAGCTGCCTGTGAACAGAGGCAGCCAAAGCCTGGGAGATGGGGAAATTACTCCAAATCAGAGGGGGCTTACAGAAAAAGATGGATACAGGCTGGGTCAAGGCAACTAGAGCCTGTGGGCTCACTGAGGGCCCAGATAGTAGCTTAGTTAAAATGTTTTATAAAAACTTTTCAGCTATAGATTTCCATTTAAAAATGGAGTACTCTTCTCATATTTCTTACTCTCCTTACTACATCAAATGTTCATGAGCCCATACACACCAAGGTTCTCATTTTGCTTAAAATTAGCCAATAGTTACTTTCCAATTTTAGTACTTAACATTGACTGTTTTGCAGTGAATTTATATTGTTTATTGTTTCTCAACATGTACATTGTAAAAAAACATGTTCCATGGTTCTCAGCTCTGTTTCTCTTGATAGACAAGGCAGTTCATTAATTTGTTCCAAAAAATTACAATGACATTTGAATGCCACAAAAAAATAATCAATTACGGAACCGCATACAATTTCACATAGTCTACGTCAGTAAAGGCTATCAAACAGTGACAAACTGAGTTTCAGACACAACTATTGAGAGCATCAGCTAAACATATCATCAATCTAGCAGGAATTGCTGGTCACAATTATTTCTAAAAATCAGTCAATGCATGTTTCTACAATAATTTTATCTGAATGTTTTCTTCAGGCTGCATAAGACTGAACATCCAATATACAGAGAGAAATTAAGGCATACATATCCAGATCAACATTCGCTATGTAAATACAACTGCCTTCACTGTCTCAGTCTTATTTTGGAAATCCCAAACTTCATAACTTGTGTTACTAAAAAATCATGGTGAAAGCATTGGGACTGTCTTTCCAGAAACTTTCAATCTGAATGTGTAGCTGTGTGCTGATTAAAATTCATTCTAGATGTAGTAAAAGTCACTGGGGCACAGTAGAGAGAGACTGTAAGTGATCTATCCTGATTCCAGATCATTGGACAGCGCATCAGACTCCATTATGGGTGAGAAAACCGTGTAGTTACTTAGCTGTGCTTCCCATCACGTGAATGTTGGTTACCTCCATGAACTTCTGATTCCATAATTCAGCTGACCAGATAGTCATTTCACATCTTGATCAGCTAGAAATAGTACCAAATCCAGACACTTCTTCACTACCAGATCCTTCACTGCAATGATGTATTGATGCCAGGTGTCCATCCAGAGTTGCCCAGCGTCAGCATGATGCTAGTACACGACACTAATAATACAAGAAACCAGTAGAAGTAAACAGCAATGCTAAGAAAATCCTGACTATTGCTTGTTAAGAGCTTGCAAGCCCACTCAAAACTCGCTTACATTAATATGTAGAGGCAATGATACCAATGAATGTACAGCAGATCTGCAGTTGTCTGTGGCATCACAGTTATAGACAAAGAGGCACAAACTATTCCACTCCATTTAAAGCAGAGTTTTCCTCCTCACAGCATTCCCTGGGGTAATGGTACATGCAGGGAGAGACCTGGTATTCTTTTTGTTCCTAGCTGAGAACAGTTATGTCAGATGGACACTAGCCAGTGCAGTTTATATAAAGATACAGATTTTAATTTCATTGTGCTTCTACCATCCCCACACTCACCCCCAATAATCCCCTTGCAATCAATAGACTGTAGGAAAAAGGGGTTTTGGCAAAAAAAGAAAAGGTGGGCTTTTTGCCAAATTTTTGTGTAAAATTTCATTGAAACAGAGATAAAGAGTAAGTAATTTCAATTCCCTCCTCCAAAACCTCAGTTATACCCTATATGTGCTTGATAGTAGCCCTGTGTAAGCTATAGGAAGACAGTTCCATGGATTAGGGCTGTACAGCAGAAGGAGGCTCTTTTTAGAGTTTTGTAAGAGACCCAGTCACTGCACTGTGTGGAAGACAGAGCAACTGTGCAAGCAAGAGTTACTGCAAAGCAGAACTCAGCAACCAGAGCGGACATAGCTGCAATAAGCACCAGAATGGAGGCACTGGTTAGTGTTCAGCAGCTTGTAAGGGTCACATCAGAGATACTGACCTATGCTTTACAAATTGAGTGTTTTATCAAAGCCAACTGTTAAACAGCAGGGAACTAGGCCTACGTTCTTATACCACCACCATTCTCCTAGCTTCCAAAGACAAAGGTCTTTGTAACTGTTTGATTTGCAGAGGAAAGGTTAGAAAGCAAGCATTCCCTGCATGCCATCTGAATGATTCGGTAAGGTGAAATGAAGATGAGTTCAGTTTCAATAAGAATGGAAGATAGAAAAGAAAAGAATGATCTGAAGCCGCCTGCCCTTCAAAAAAAGGAAAAAAAAATCCACATATGTAGAGCAAAGCTTGCTTTTATTTTTTTTCTGTAGGGAACATCTTTTAATACTATTTTTATGGAGGAGAGAGCAATAACAAGCAAATCTTCTAAAAATAGTTCTCTACTGCCTAAAGGTTGTAGGCAAGAAACACCTACCTGACAGACACATATTTCCCCAAATCAGTTTTGTGTATTGCCCTCAGCCCACATAATTCTGTCTCTGTTTTATATTTGGACTCTCTATTCCAGAATACAAATCTAGCAGTAGTAAACTGCTTAGTCAGATGTTTAACTTCTTATGCTATGGGCTGAGACAGTTGTTCAACAAACACTTTAAGCCACAAAAAACAGATAACACAGCTAATTCTTGTATTTGATTTTCTGCAGAGACTGCACAAACAACAACTTGTGTGTCAATACAAGGTGGAGGAAGAAAGTGCAGAAAGGGGAGGATGGCCTTTTTCCTGACCCAAAAGGTTTGGCATGCTATGACCCTAAGTAATAATGATGTAACATAAAAGCTTAAGGGAATAATTTGTAACAAATTACCATCAGTAATAGCTGAAAGAAGTACAACATGGTGGGCATGTAGAGGAAAAAAACAGTATCAGCAGAATCTGTAAGATAGAGAAAGTCTTTACGAAGAAAAATGAGACTTTTTTTCCTCAGATTTCTCCTTATCTATTAAGCTTTATAATTTGTACTTGACCTAGGTTCCCAGTTAGATTAAAATTGTATTTATCTTGTAAGGCCTGCCAAAATGCAATATGATCTCCAAGCAAAGCTGCAAACATTCTTTCTTTGAGAACAGAGAGGTGATATATTTGGAAGACTGACATATTTTGAAGGTGCCTGATGACCTTGCATGAAGTGGGTAGTTCTCTAAAAATAAAGTGAGTCTCAATGTAAGGAAGAGTAAAATGGCTTTTAACCCTCAAAATACCTTCCTTTTCTCATTAACATCTTATCCTCAAAAATGCAGAACAGTCAGCCAAAGTAGAGCAGGACCGGGAAGTGTGAGGTAAGAAAGGGACTAGAAGAGAAACGTTTGAATGAAAGTGTGGAGAGCTGACAAAGTAAGCACAGAGAAGGGATGGGAAAACAGGTTATGTGAAGAAAGAGTGAGGAGGAATAGGCGGTGGTGTTGAAGGGAAGGAAATCTGAGTGGGAGGGAAGGTAAAATGTTTGTGCCTCTAAGCGTTTCCTGGCCTTCATGTGTGTTTCTTTTCTGGGGACTTTAAAGTTACCCACAAGTCACTGGGAATAAAAACCCAAAACCTAAAAGCCAAACCTAACTCCTTCCCAATCTGTACATCTTCAAAAAAGTCAAAGACTCTGGGACATGAAGAGTGCTTTCTTAATTCTGTTATTCAGTAACATCTATGTTTAATTTAGGCAGGACCTCATCCTCATGTCTGTCTTTAATTAAGACGCTTTAGAAACTGAGTTGTCTTATGAAAATATTAATTACTATATTTTAGCCTTCTTCCCTTTGAGGTCATCTACTCAGAGAGGCTGAGCTGTGCTAACTAATCCATATCCATAGTCAGGCTAAAGAGCTTATACTACTAAAGTAAGTCACACAGTTTTGCCAGTCCCACACTCACACAACAGCATGTATGTAAAAGAAATTCCTACAAAATCAGCAGAATATAGAATGACTCAAGATGTGTTTCAAGAACTCAATATGTTCCAGTGCAGTAATTACCTAATTATATACAAATTAGATTCCTATCTTTTGTAGAGAACACTAAGAATAAAATGAAACTGCTGTCTAATGCTTTCAAATGTATCCTAAGAAAACTATTTTTTATAATAATCTATTCAAATAAGCATATTAAGTGGAAATTTTCTAACTAGGTAGTCAGAATTGTTTTCAGAAATTTGCAGTTAAAGCTAAATATTTTATACTACTGTGGCTGTCCTGTATTTTCTAGTTGCCAGATGTTTCTGCTTTGTACAGGACTCTTTGCAGTTGTAGATTAGCACTGACATATTTTATTATCTCTGGGTTCTGAGTTTTGAAAGGAGCTTGTCCAGTTTTGATAAATGCTTGGACATCAGACAAATAGAGAACTTCCTAGAAAAAGAGGAACAGGCATCCTAGCAATATCCAGGACAGTTAAAACAGATCAATAGATTAAGCTGTTAAGTGCAATGACTCTGCATAGAAGTAGTCTAGAACATGCAACTAGAGAATCTCAGAGCTTTATACTGCCCTTATATGAGTTGTTTTTATTCTTCTTAGTGGATGCTTAATCCATGTGTCTTTTTCATCAGCATGTATAAAGTCAAATGAAGCACTGAAGAAAAAAATGGATCTATCTCTATTGACATTGGATCAACAAACCACTTAAATACAGAGGAAAACTGGAAAACAAGAGCAGTGATCTCATTGTGTATTACTTTCTCCCCCATCCAGAATGTATTTTTGTTTCATTAATCTTCCTCTTTTTTTTTTTTTTTCTTTTTCCTGTAATGGAATTATAGGTACCAAACTATCTGCTTTCTGACTTGCACTAGATAAATTTGATACTGACTTAGTCTTTTGAGGTGTTGACAGATCAAATCTGTTAAGTCTTAGTGGTGGTTTAATAAACCCAGATGCCTGCTTCACCTGTCAGAGGAGCTCATACTGCTGGCATAAGGGAATGTGCTCCTGCCTCGGTTGCTTCCATAAAGCCCAGAATCTGAGGGTCTTCAGACCTGTAATTCAGGCAAACGGTTGTCTGGCTGGATCTTTTAGAACCCACAGCTGTCTGTTGCTTCCCTTTGGCTGATTGTAGTGTAAACTTCAGAAGAATGGAATATGCTCATATCTGTGACTTCAATTCATTGATTATACCTGGACTGTCATGGCTACACAGTGAGGATATGCTGGTTTCTGAGAGGCTGCTGTTCTGATTTCCCTGAGATTACCTTTCAGATTGCCTTTGCTCCTAACCCATATCATAAGAAATTTAAGGTAAGATGCCAGACTCTGAACCCAAGCCACTAAGACACGAAAAGTAATTTCTTCTGCCAACCTTGAGAAAAAGATTAAAATCTCCAGCTGAGGTTGGTATAGCCTGCTAGGATGGGAGGACAGTATCTTCAATCGGTACAGCTAGATTGCCTGAACCCATCTGTCTGAGTCTGCAGATGAGGCATAGAGGAATATTTTTTTCTGTTCTTGCTAATAGTAATGATCTGGTAGCACTTACTTTAACAGTAGAAAGGTTCTCTGTTGCTCTTTCATCTCCACTGTCTGCAATGTTTTTATTTAAAGGATTGGCCACTACTTACGTCAGATGTGGCTTAAATTAATCAATACTCTTATTAATTGCCCTGGCAGCCAAAAGGGCAAACTGCATCCTGGGGTGCATTAAACACAGTGTAACCAGATTGTCAAAAGAGGTGATTACCCCACTGTATTCAGTGTTGGTGTGGTCTCACCTGGAGCGCTGTGTGCAGTTCTGGGCCCTGCGGTTTAAGAAGGATGTGAAGGTCCTTGAGTACATCTAGAGGAGGGCAACAATGCTGGTGTAAAGGGCTGGAAGTAATGTACTATAAGGATCAGATAAGGACTCTGGGCTCGTCTAATTTGGAGAAAAGGAAGCTGAGGGGCAACCTCATTGCTCTTTACAGCTTCCTGAGGAAGAGAAGTGAAAAGGGAGGTGTTGATCTCTTCTCCCTCATACCCAGTGATAGGACACATGGGAATCACTCAAAAGCGTGCCAAGGGAGGTTTAAGACTGGACATTAGGAAGTGTTTCTTTACTGAGAGGGTGGTCGAACACTGGAACAGGCTTCCTAGAGAGGTGGTTGATGCCCCAAGCCTGACAGTGTTTAAGAAACATTTGGACAATGCCCTTAACAACATGCTTCAGCTTGGTCAGCTCTGAACTGGTGAGGCAGTTCAACTAGATGATCATCATAGGTCCCTTCCAACTGCGATTGTCTGTTCTGTTCTAATAGGTTAAAGTCTCTGAAATGGTATGGGTAGGCCTCTGCAACATGCTTCTGCAAGGCGTCTGAGGATTCTTCAAGATGAATACATGTTTACATTATATTTTGGCTGTTAACAGAGTTTGTATAAACTTGAACTGTTTAACTAGACAGCAGTTTAGTTCGTGGTGAAAACATATGTTAAAGTTCTGGTTGCAGGCTGCCCATAAGATAGTAATAATTCTGTGTAAAACACAAAAACACACACACAGCCTCATAAAATGCTGCAGTCTGATGGACCATAGCCTTCTAGACTGTTGAAGAACTGTCAGACTTAAGAGAAAATCTACAGAAATCATAATATGGCTGTATTTTTCATATTTCTTATTTTGCTGAATAGACTTCTATCTTATCTGTCCCGATCATCAAAATGATCTTGAAGTGCTTACATTAAGGATGCACTTTTGGCATCATTTTAATTCTCTATTTCATTAAGTATTTAGACTCCACTCACTTGTTACTCAATTTTATAGGACTACCCTGTCACTAATCCTTCAAAAGCTAGGCTGGATATTATCAGCCCTGGTCTTCAGATACTTAAGGCACTTAGTGTGAGCCAAACACTCCCTCACAGGACTCAAACAATAATGAGATGTGGGTTTTCTCCACATCAGGAAATGCTACCAGTGGAAATTGAGATATTAGTGCAAGCAGATTGGATTTGGGCATGTTTTGGGTTTTTCCCCCTCCCTGTTCTGGTTTAGTTCAATTTGACAGCACACTGCCAGTGTGCTAAATGAAAACCCCACTTTTAACAGAAAGGAGAACACCAAGTGACCCATCACACCGCTACGGCGACGATGATTGAATAGGCAGCTGCGCTGGTCCAACTTTTCCTCTCATGTAGCCTCTCACTGAAGAAACATTTCAGGAGCAGCTAACACAGCCAGGCCACTTGGAAAAGGTCTGCCACAGCTCCCTGAAAGGAAAATCTCCAAAGGGTGTTACTGTCCTCATACACGGCTTATTCTAATAGACGGGGGCACCCCTGTTCTACAGAGACCCGAGCACTGTGTTTGAATGCCTCCAGGGTGTTATTAAATACAGCTAAAGCTGTCAGTAGAAATACACCTTTGGCAAAAAAGTGTATCACAAATGACTCAAAACCATCTTACCAAACCAACGGCTCACCTGCATTTTTTTTCCCCTCTGGAGAAGCATGAGGGATGAGGGAACAACATGATTTTGGCTAAAGGCTGAGGGAAAAGAATATTTGACAAGACTCGTATTTCTCTCATTAAGATCCCCCCCCTCCCCGAGGCCTGAGCCGCTTTATTACTTGATACATTGGTGCCTCCGCGTCTGGGCACTTCACAGATTTATTGGGAGGCTCTTCGGTGCTCCCCTGGTCCTAGGAGACAGCACAACAGTTTTGTCGTGCCACTTATGACTGAAATGTACAGTGTTAGGGTAGAAAACGGTAACTAACAACACGGCCCAGTGTCTGAGGCACTGCCAATTTTGGCCGAGGGCTCCCGCCACGGAGGGCGAGGCTAACTTAGCTAACTAACCCTCAGCCCCTCCACAGAGCCAGCCCAGGGGCAGCGGTGAGCGGCTCAGGGCGGAACTACACTTCCCGGCAAGCCGCAGGGGCGGAGGGAGGCGCGGGCGATCCCCTGACGGCGGAGGCGGGGGAGCGTGAGGCGGGCGCCTCACGGAGCCCATCGCTGCGGCCATTGGCGGGGCGCGGGTGGCGCTGCCATGGCGCTCTCCGCGGCGCCCCTCAAGGTCTGCATCGTGGGCTCGGGGAACTGGTGAGTGCGGCGACAGCCCCTGAGGGGGTTAACACCTCAGCGGCGGCCCCGGCTTGATATTTCCTGAGGCGGTGCCTGGCCGGGCCTTGCTGTCGATTGCCCGCGCAGCGCCGTCGTGCCCCCGGCCCGCAGCCGGAGGGTTTGGCGCCGTGGCCGCGCTCCCCCCTCAGGGGTGGCGGCGGTGAGGGCAGCCGCGCCCCGGAGGCCACGGTCCCGGTGCGGGTGTTGAAACACAGTGTCGCCGGCAGCTGCCAGCGGGGCTTGGTCTGTGGCGGACTCTGGGGGCGTTCCAGTGCCGTGCGGGTGGGCTGCCCCGGCCCTCGGGCTCCCTCGGAGGCGGCGGCGCTGCCCTGAAGGAAACGGAGGAGGAAGGGGCAGAATCGAGCACCGTGCTTTGGCGTGCTTGTAGGCATCCGTCTGTTCTCTGAAGAAGTTTTTAAGATATTTTTAACCTGGTATTTGTTATGTGGTTCGTCCGATGTCAGGTGACACAGACATTAAAGATGCTGAACATTTTTTAAATTTTTTTTTCAGCAGGTCATTGCTAGCTAAGCGCTGCCTGTAGGCTTCCTTGACGACTCCGCTCCTCTCCAAAAGCGTTGTTCGGGGTTTCTTGTGTAGCTGTTTTCCAAAGTAGTTAAAGAAGAGTCGCAAAACGCTAGGTTATTTGTGATACCTTTTCTTTTTTCAAATTGGTTATGCTGAGGCACACTGAAGGCTTGAGACAAGGTTTTACCACTGCATCTATCGCTAGTTTATAATTAGACTTAAATAAACTTACTGTTGTGTCCACTGAAAGCAATAGATTTACTAATCATTCTCCAAGAGGAGTAGCATGTTAATAATACTTCATCTTGCTTCTTTGATTTCTCTGCTGTTCCTCATCACTGTTTTTACCCCCAGTCCCTAGTTACAATAAGTTAATTACAGTGTGTTACGTAAATATATCTTCAGTTTGTCACTTCAATTACTAATGCTAAGTATTATGTTATTTCTGATAACAATGCGTTTTAAGACATCGAATCTAAACTCAGGGGAGTTTGGTGTAGGGCAAGGCACTGCATTTTATTTAAACAAAACTTAACAGTCTTTTGTCAAGATGATCTTGGACTTGTTGCTCAACCCCTGCCGCCTCCGTGCAATTGGCTTTTGGTGCTCTTTTGCATAGTTAAAAATATCAGCAACTGCCAAGTTATGTTTTTCTTTGTGACGGCCTGTTGAGGGAATGGCTGACGTTTCAGTGCAGCATCTCTTGCTTTCCTTGTGCTTGCTAGTACGATGAACAGGGAGATACTGTGCATTGCAATATATGTCAGAAGGAAATGATGCAGTTAGACCTGCCTCTCTTTTAGGAGTATTGTTGCTATTATTCCATACATGAAATCTAGCAAAAAGTTTTTAAAAAAGTTTTGACTGCATTTATATTTAGTTCACTGTGAAACATACTTGCAGAAGCAAAAGGATTTTGTAAGTATTACCTACTAGCAATAACCACGTGCATATATATTTTGGTTTTGCCTCATTGGATCAGTTTAATAACAAGAAAAGCCTCTGCCTAATGCGATGGATATTTGGGTGGCAAAATAACCTATATCTGCGATGCTGAGAGAAAGAGATAATACTATTACTGGGCATCAGCTTTATTCTTTCTTTTGGGGGTAAAAGTATTCAAATAACTGATTGTTTATTTCATATGTGATAGCAGGGTGGCAGGTTTTTTGTGGCAGGAAAGCAGAAGCCAGAGTAATAAAAAATCGTAAATTATGAATGATTTGATGTGCAACCACTCTCCCGTCTTCTCCCCCCAGCCCCCTGAATATTTCTGAAAACAGTAATTCCTGGAGAGGTAGGTGAGTTCTTCCGCAAAGTCCAAGAACAGTGATGGTCTGGTGACAGACATCAGACCCTGACTGCAAAGAGCACTGTGATTAAACAATATATGCAGCCATTGAACTAAACAGGACTTAATTTGATTTGTCTGCCTCTGTGTATGTAAGTGCCTTTTTGACCTGGGGCCTGTGGTCCTAAAGTGGAAGCATTTAATGCTCAAAAGCAGGTAAATAGAAAGAAATTGAAGCATTTATATACATCTTACTGATATATTGGGGTTATGTATTTTTGAAACCTGAATTACCAGAGCCTGTGACTGGTGTCGCCTAAATTGTAAGCATAGATGTAGTTGAATTGAGTGGAGTTTGGCATTTTTAGAAGTTTGGAGACTGGGGTTTTGGGGTTCTATGTGAGATGATTCTGTCCCACAAGTGCCAGTAACTGTACAGACACCTTTGCCTTCTCACAGCCCTTTAACCTATATCTGGGATGAAAAAAAACACCACTAAAGGAGGTTGGCACTGACCGATTGGAGGGGTTGAGCTAATCACCTTGGATGATAAACTACTTCCAGTCAGACTTGTTTTGTCAGTTTACTATGAGGAAGGTCACCTTAATAATGAAGTTGACTTGGCAGGGGTCACTCAACACCTGATCATGGGCTGGGACAGATGGCTGGGCAGCAAAGAGCAGGAGCTGTACTCCTCGCTGGCCTTGCCCATTAAAGGGTTGCTCAGCTGGGGGATAAGTGATAGTATTATGATCTTTTAAGATAGGGGATGAAATAAGCTTTCTTGAATGTGAAGAGAGTACACCTTAGGAACGTGCCTTGCAAGGACAGTGCCCAGATTCAGTTAAAAGCTGCAAACGTTGCCCTGGATATGTACTATAGACTGCTTTTCTGACAGTGCTTCCAGGGCAGGTTAACAAGGTGTGCACAGCCAGAATTTATCCCTGTTTCTTTTGCTAGAACCAGTTGTTAATTAATCTGATTGCTCAACTTGAGCAGAAACTGTAGAGTTTGTAAAGAAATGGGAAGTTACCAGGACATAAGGCTAGGAACTTGCTGTAGAAAAATAGGAGGTAAAACTTGTGGCATAGCTGAGATGATTTTACAGGGACAAGTGGTAGAGCTAGAGTTAACTATTATTTGTCCTTGGATATTGTGACCTCCACAGATGCTGTTATCAGGGCAAGTTCAGGAGTTTCTATGTTTTGTGCTTTACCTTTCAAGTGATGAGCGGAAAGCAGACCCACTGTGATAAGTGTAACAGTAAAAGGTAGGAGACAAAGTGGGTGCTTCTTGCTCAGTGAGGGTCAGATACAGTTCTGCAGAAGTGTTAAGTAAGTGTGTGTGATTGTATTTGGGCGTACCTTTGACACTCATTGCAAGGAAGAGAACTGCTGCTTGGCATGCAACTACCTTGTCTGACTCGAATAGGATTAACCATCCCTCAGAGCATGTCAGTGTTAAGGTTCATGAGGGAATCTTTCACTGTGGTTTTTCTTGTGTAACTGAGCTGCTGCAGACACCAAGTCTTGCAACCTATCTCGCTTACACTAGAACATTTATTGCTGGTAATAAATTGGCAAGAACACCCATTCCTTTGCCTTGTGATGTGTCAGGAGTATACAAAATGAGCCAGACAGTCCACTAAGTTATTTGAGAGTACACACTGAGCTGTATTAGGACACATAAAAGAATGTAGGCTTGCTTGTTGGATTAACAGGTGTGGGATCTGGTATTCCACCTTGCATGGAGCAATCTTAAACTGTGTCAGTTTGACCTTGCTTAATTCAGTCCTACAACAGTTGTTGCAATCTGACAGAGAATGAGGAACCAGAGAGGTCAGTTGAGAGAATCTTCTTGAATTCAGGAGCTAAGAATAGGCAGATCTTTACTTTTTTTAATACTACATTCAAAGACTGAAAAAGAAGACAGCTAAGGCATTGAAGTGTTAAATAGTAATGGAATTAATGTCGCACTCAAGTAGTACATGCTGCCAAACTTTATGCTGGCAAGCTGTTTGAAAATCCCAGACGGACAGTTGCTGAATCAGTTATTCTTTTTCTCTCAACACTAAGTACACAGAATATGTAGTGAAGTTCAGAACTGAAGACAGTGATTTGCTGGGATCCAGACCTTGTATCTGCAGTAGTAAATGTGCTTTTGTTCAAGGAATTCAAAGCACTTTCTGAGGAACACATACCTGTGTTGTGTTGACTGTGATTCATACTGTTTGTGTGGATCAGAAATTTGGGGGTTGAGCTGGTGAGTTGTCTACCATTGTAGTGGAAACCACTCTGTGTGCATGCAGATCTAGAATATGAGCTTGATGAGAGATGGCTGACAATTGTGGCTTTTGTGTCACCTGCTGAACCCAGGGGACTTTGTAGTGTGTTAAATGCTGTTAGAGAAATAAATTCCAGTCTTTTAAGACATAGTTTCGTGGTTTAACTGAAAGAGGTCTGCTTAGGATACTGCAGTTTTTTCCTGCTACTACTTAGAAAAGTGACCTTAGGCCTGTGACAGCACATCTTCAATGCAGCACAATGAGTTGTGCCATATTAAAAGCTCTTGGAGCAGAATGAATCTTATTTGGTTTAGTTCCCAGCTATGAGTTTTATTACAAGCAATGTCCATAAGAAATTTAGGGGAGTAAGCATAACTGGATGTGTTCTTACCTCCTAGTAAAGTGTGCAGTTTCCACACATGCACATGCCTTCAGACCAGTGACTTTGTATTTTTATTGCATCTTTCTAAATATTTTTTTTTGCCTGCTTCATAGGTTATCAGTAATTATTTCTTTGTCTCAGGAAAGAAAGTTAGGTTTAACAGGTTTTATAAAATTGCAGCTTTTTCTTCCACGTAGCATTCAGGCTAGGAATGGAAGGCAATGTTGCATTTGTTCCTCTTCTTGCATGCAACTTCAGTAATTCTGATTAATTTCATTGTTGCTTAGAGATTTTAGTAGTAAAATTGATCACCATCCTACAGGTTTTACTGTGTGCTCTTGGGGAGAAAATGAGTCTAACAGTAATGGAATTGTCTGCCTACAAACTCAGAGGATGCTGTTGGCGACAGTTAAGTTCTGTGATGTTGGCAGCATAACCATGAAGTTTATAACTTATGCAAGATATAAATGTTTCTTGGCTTTAAATGCATATCAGTATTGTACAGCAATTGATAGGTCAGTCATCTTAGCAAAGAAAGCTTCCCATTTCTTAAAGGTGAAAATTACCCATTTTTTAAAATTGAGTATATCACTTTTACCACTGTTTAAGAAAGGATTCCATTTCTTAATCCATTTGATTTTGGAAATACAATAACCCAGACTCTTAAGTGGATAGCCAATAAGCAGTCAAAATAAGTAAGGACATTTTCAGTAAATGCTTCAGTCAAACCTACTCTAGATACATTTGAGAGAAATCAGCAGGTATGAATGACTGGTATATTTTTCCACTTGTTTTAGTAGATCAAAAATGCTACACGTAACTGGTTCGATAACCTGTGAATTTCTGGTTTTTTTTAAAGACAGTCTCTTTCTTCTGGAACAAAATCATAATTTTTTTAGAATTTTTTTTTTTCTTTCCTGCAGGGGTTCTGCAGTTGCCAAAATAATAGGCAATAATGTAAAAAAATTGCAAAAGTTTGCTTCCACAGTGAAGATGTGGGTCTTCGAGGAGAACGTTAATGGGAGAAAACTGACTGATATCATAAATAATGAACATGAAAATGTAAAATATCTCCCTGGATACAAGCTGCCAGATAATGTGGTAAGGCTCAGAAGCTAAATTCTAGTTATGGAGTGAAGGGAATATATTGTTCATGCTGTGAACAGAGGTAGAAATTTGTTTTCTATAGAAACCTATAAATCTATAAACCCTAACATCTTTAGGTTTTGTAAGAATTCAGACTATGCTGTTTTACCAATGAGATCAGAGATTTGAACAAGTGAAATTATGCAATTATGCAGGTAGGTAAGTCCAACACACTGTAGTCTCCTAACTCTTCCCCCTCCCCCCCCCCCCCCCCCCCCCATTGTCTTCATGTTACTTAAGGTTCTGTATCAAAGAGAAAATATGAAAACGAGGAGCAGATTTACAGCTCTGGCCCTGCCCATTAAACAAAGGTTTGGCTTCAGCTTTGGAAGGGAGCTGGCTGGTCAGTGAGAATTGAAGGGATTTCAAGTTCTCTGAAACTCTTAGAAAGTATTACAGGATGAGAACTAGAGCGTTGAGCATTTATCAAGCAGACTGCAAGCCGTGTGCAATTTATGTTCTCAGTTGCATTTCACCTATGTGCAGTCAGATCAGCATGTTAGATGTAGCATTGTGAGGGCAGAACAGTGGGACTCCACATGTATTTTGTGTTGGTGTATCATGATGGTGGGTGGGCAGGTGCTGGCTCTTGCCCCAAAAACATTATAGGAAGAGGCTACAGCAGCTGACAATTCAGTAGATATTTTGGGCAGAAAAAATGTGAATTGCTGTGCATTGCAATTTTCTCTTTAACGACAATGCTGAAATCCATTTCCCTAGCCTTCAGCAAGTGTAGTCTTTCTGCTGTCCACTACCTGCATGTTCAAATTTGTTCTCTTTATCGATAGGTTGAGCTTATTGCTGCATTTTAAGTCTGAGTGTTATTTTAAGGTGGTCATCAAGTGTTAGGAAAAGTGGAGTCTGGCAAGTGACTTCAAAGTAGGTCACCTTCTTAAAGGGTACACAAAATCTGTGAGTACAGAAAAAGAGAATATAAGCTGAACAGGTGTAAGTGGCCTGCAGAAGAAATTTGAATGTATAAGGAACTAGGGAAAGAAACTTGTGCATGCAATAATTTATCAAATAGTGGTGTTATTTTATCAAAGAGAAGGCAGCTTCTTACTTCATATTTTCTTACTCAAGTAGAAATACTTGTTTGAATGTTACAGAACATTTTGAATTTTCGTTGCACTAACCATGCTGGGGGTTGCAAAGATGCCCCTTTCAAGACATAACTTGTTTGAAAGCTTAAATTATTTTGCTTTTCTGGGAAGTTTATGTTACTGCTTATTTTCAGTGATTGAGCACAGTAGTTTGTAGCATTCAGTATAAGACCAAAATGTGCTTTTGCTTATTAAATAACATTTATTTGTAGTGTTATTTTAAAGAAGTTATGTGGCCTTTCTCTCCCATAACTACACAGGTTGCTGTTCCAAACCTTAACGAAGCTGTACAGGATGCAGACTTGCTGGTTTTTGTCATTCCTCATCAGTTCATTCATAAAGTCTGCGATGAAATCACAGGACGAGTACCCAAGAAAGCTCTTGGTATAACACTCATAAAGGTATAATAAACACTGTGCATTAATAACTGAGAATGTGTCATGGGGTCTTCTAGAACAAGATGGCTTGATAGTTTGGTATGAAAAATCTCTTTGAATTATTCACTTGATAGTTCCATTAAACCTTTCTAGATGTAAGATTGGAATTTGTCATTAGTGGATTGTTATGTGGTGTTTTATTTTAGGCTAGTGCTTGCAGGAAGAGGAGAATGAGGCTGTTGACAAGACTTTTGAAAAGAATGTGGGAGTGAATATGTTTTGCATCACCAAGCTTTCCAATCTTTGATTTGTTGTTTCCAAACACATCATTAGATGAAGAACAGAGCACAAGCATAATGCTTTGATTGTTAATCCACACCCCACACACAGAGTTGATCATTTTAAGAACTGAGAGAATTTCATGTGACTGAGGATAGTGCTCTTGTTCATGTCAAATACTATGTTTCAACAAAGGAACTTGTTCAGCATGGCCCAAAAAGACAGTTTGAGCATAGGAAATCAGAGAGTGCAGAGGTGCAGGAATTGTTTTCACTCGAGTGTTTGTAGTTTTGGTGGCAGGAGAATTTTTAAATGTGGATGAGCTTCCCCCGCACCCTGTTTGTGTGTTTAGCTGCAAAGAATAAGCTATTCCCGCAAGGTCTGAAACACTCTGGTTTATTGTTGCATTGTACTTGGTTGCAAGTAGGCCATTTTCTCAGCATGCATTTCACTTGTTTACTGTCCTTTCTGGAAAATGATGTGTTTATGGATCTGTGCTCAGAAAGAACAAAAAAACCCTATCACTACTTACTGCAAACTTGTCTGTATAGTTTGGCTATCTAAGCCCATCAAATCTGTATTGTTTTGTGAGTGCTGACCTGATATATTGCTGATGTGTATTAAAAGGTAATGCTTCCCAAGTGCACTTGCTCCATTTTTTGAAAAAAATTCTCATATTGTAGAAGGGTAAAATAAGGCAATGTAGAAGAGCTGAATGCATAGTATCAAAGCCAGACAACTGTCCTAGGTGCCCTTAAGTTTATTGCTTTGAAGTTGCACACTTACGCTTCTTACTTCTGTAAGCTCAAGATAAACTTTATTCTCCTTTAATTTGCTAAATGTGGCTTATGTTCTCATGTCTTTAGTGACAGGAATAACTCTAAGAAAATCGATGAAGTAAACGAGGATGTATCTCAGCATATTTGAATTCAGAGTATGGGCCTATATTCCCTTGGGATTACTGCTCTGGGTATTGATTACTGGTGCTTTAATGGAGTGTTGATTAAGGGCTATGTTTAAAAAAAAAAAAAAAAAAAAGGTGGGTGGGGATACTTATCTTAATAAGAATAAATAATCCAAACCCAAATCAAACAAAAAAACCCAACAAAACAAAAAGCCCACATGTAGTGTAGTGTAGGTAAAATAGTGGCACCTGCCGGACAAAGCAGAGTTGATTCCTAGGCACCTTCCCACTGTCACCTTGTGACACTGCATCAGTTGGTGGTCTTTCAAAAGAAATGGTGTGGGGCCCCTTAATTTTTGTATGGGAGAATGCAAAGTAGATGTTAGCTTTTATGAAAAGGTCTAACTGTGCATCATTAAAAGTATAATTTAAGAAGAAAGGGCAGAGATTGAACACAGCAATGAAACAAAGTAGTAGAGGCAGGAATGCATTCTTTCCTCTACTTTTGCAGTTTCTTTATGCATGCTGTTTTCATCAAAGTCATAATTTTAGTGATCTCATGCTCAACAGTAATGCTGTTAAAGTGGCTTGTATTAACTTTGGCAGTTAAAAGTGGAGTTCTGCTCTGAAAAATACCATCAGTGGGACGTCTTGTTTCTGTGATTTCTAAATTGCTTGGCAAGTTAGCAGTGTCATCTTGTAGTTTTTTTCTTTTATCTTTTTTTTTTTGATAGTCTAATCTTCAAGCAGAAACTAAAATCTGATAATAAAACTGAGTCTTCGGGAAATAAAGACATTTGTCTATGTTTGTCTACTGGTTAATCTGCATTCCCATTGAAATATTTGCAGCTGTGTTGCTTTACATAAGTTCTGATCACTGATGTCTATGAAAGCCGAAGAAACCATTGTGTGGATGTGGGGAGAGGAATTATAATACAGCTTATAATGTGGTATGGCAGCGAGCACACGAAGCAGAGTAGGTGGAGGTCATTCAAATTACTCTTCAGGCAGACTCAACATCAACCTCATTTTCATCTACCTGTATATGGGCCCCAGGGATTGCTCTGGCAGGCACGTTAGGATGCAAGTGATAAAAACATAGAATTGGACTTGCATTGCCTGGGGATCATGGCTTCCCAGTGGAAATTCCCATGTTGGAGTCTTGGTTTTAGGGGGAGGGAGGGGTGTTTGATTTTTCTTTTGTCATCTATCATTCAGTATTGGATTTAGCTCTATGAGAAGCAGGTGCAGGTCCCCTTGACTTTGTCAGAAGCTGCATTTGTTTCATATTGGAGCTGAATTTTGCACCTAAGCCTCTCTGATCTTTCAGTTTGATGAATAATTTTTGTGTACGTATTCACGTTTTTGGAGTTGTTCCCAATGTGTGCATGCTTTGCTGTTTATTAATTGCCTACTTAGGGAGAAAGACCTTCCAGTTATTTTGCAGGGACATTTTTGATGCTGTGAGGGAAAAATGCAATGTGTATATGCATGATTACTTTCAGATTCTTTCTGTATGGCTCATTAAAGATGAGAAAACAGAGCTGTGCATTAAGTGGTACAGATTGAAAAATAATGCAGAAATGCAAGGGCTAGTTTAATCTGCTGGTTTTATACAGGCATTTCTGCATGTCTCTTGATTGTACCACGTTGCTCAAGGTAGGGCACCTCTGATCAGTGGAAATGCCAATTACTGCCTGCCTGAAACGTCACTACTGGCAACATCCAAGCGTGTGTATATGTGTATCTAGAAGTAGTAGAGGAGCACACTGCCTTTTTGCCTTTAAGTCATAATTCAAAATTAGCAATCCACAAAAGTACCAAATCCCCAACATTAACAAATAGTACTATATAAAAGTTGGTATACTGTGGGAAAGAGACTGATTCAGTAGCTTGTCCGCCATGCCCCTGTTCTAAAAAATTCAAAAGTAGTCTGCATTTAGCAGGCTAGGAGAAAAGGGTTTTGTGAGAAGAAAGTGGTGTCATTTGGAGTTCTTGGTTCAGGTAATCCAAGGTACCAGACTCTCTTCTCCATTGCAGCATTAATCTCTGGGGTGATCATTTCTAAGGTCCTGTTTCTGCCCCTACTTTCACACTTTGTAAAGAATGCATTGTAAATATCCTTAGAAGTTAATTTTTTCTTAGTTGTTCAGCTTTCTGCATACCTGTGAACGGCTGTTCTATTTATAGTAGGATTCAAAATTATTAAACTGTTTCTATGTGTAAACTGTTGTCAATGTTATATGCAGAGGAATCAGTCTCTGATATTTCAGTTAGATACCTCTTCACAAACCAAGTTTTTAGGGTGCCATTTTGTGAGTTTTGGTGCAACTTCAAATCCAAGTGGAGGTCTGATTCACAAGTGATGAATTTGTGATGCTTCAGTGGGTTTAGTAAGGATACACTGATGATAAGCGACTGAGATTCTGAACTAACAAAGGTGAATATTCAGCACTTCTTACAATCAGGTCTTAGACTGAACATGGAATAGCAGCTGTTTCCATCATCTAGACTTTAGTCCTAATTCTTAAGGTGCTGCCTCCTCTGAAAAGAAGACAGCTTGGAGAGGTCACAACAGCAAAGGTTTCACCAGTAGTGTGATCTTTGGTCTTTATCTGAATAGGCTTTGTTGCACTGCTCACCTTTGGACAAGACTAATTGTCATGTGCTTTCTTCTCTACTGTGTCTAACAAACGACTCTCTAGTAATTCTGTTTAATGTTGGCTGCAGGGAATAGATGAAGGCCCAGAGGGACTCAAACTGATCTCTGACATTATTCGAGAGAAGATGGGAATAGACATCAGTGTGCTGATGGGAGCTAACATTGCCAATGAGGTGGCAGCAGAGAAGTTCTGTGAAACCACAATAGGTACTGTTCCAAGTAATAACATTGTTTAAAACATGCTTCTGTCCGCACAGTTGCACACCAAATAGCTCAAATTTTGTTTTCAACATTAGCTGGCTGTTATCAGAAACTGTTAGGTTCTTCTTATTTTAATGTTGAATTTCCCAAAGTGTTTACACTTCCAGAAGTGCTAGGACAATACCAGGAATAGAAGGAGAGGCAGGAGTGTGGTTTTACCTAGTCTCGCTAGGCTTGTGACCTAAGCAGGTGAAATACTAAGCATGCTTTTTATCACCCTCCACATAACAAACTGCTTTATTTTATTACTGTGCCTAAGATTTTTCTTGGGTCTGCATGGCTTTATATGGATAAATATCCTGTACTCCAGCTCAGATGTTACGGTCACAGATGGTATTTATGCATGTTAGGGCTGCTTGGGGTTTTTATAAGTTATTGATATCTTATTTTAATTTCTTAAATTAATTAGTTTCCTCAAAAGCTAGCCGTGGTTTTAGTTCTGTGTTGACGTCTGCACACCTTTGCAGCACAAAGATGTGTCTAGTCTTGGATTTCACAGTGTCTAGATAGGCATATGTGTGTATATATACAGATAGTCATACATAATAGCAAGAGTTCATGTTATTTTTTTCAGTGTTAATTTTTACAGGTTTGTGCGTTTTTAGCTTTGTAACCTGTCATAGGTAGCTTTTTCATTGAACATTTTTTGAATGGTTGAATTACTTTTGGTGCTTAGAAACATTTGTCAGTGGCAGCATGCTCAATTAATGAAGCATCCTTGACCTGCCTTTATTAGTAGGTATTTTTCTGGAATGCAGGCCTTAAAATAATTGGTAGAATTCCACCTGCTACAGTTTGAATTTACCTTTGTTTTATTATTAACTGTTCTTTTTGAAGAGAATGATCAAGGAAAGAGAGAGTAGAGAGATTTAATGGAATTGTTATTTAGAATGTGTTGCTGAGCAGACACTGAATTATTAAGAAGTCCAGAGTAACTCAGTGCAGAGCTTTTAAGTGTGATGTAGACATGTCCTTATTAACTTAGGACAGGAGTCTGTTTAGGATGAAGATAGAACAGCCTTATCTCTGCTTTAAAGTATTTTGGCTTGCACAGGATAGGCTAAATAAACCCCACATCAATTATTCATATTTTTTTAGCCTTTCTTTCTCTCTCTCAACAGGCAGCAAAATCGTGGAAAATGGCCTTCTCTTCAAAGAACTCCTGCAGACTCCAAACTTCCGAATAACTGTAGTAGACGATGCAGATACAGTTGAGCTTTGTGGTGCTCTGAAGGTAAGATTAACAGGGGCTGCAGTTGGAACACAGTTGGAATGGTGATCCTTGAAGAAAAAAGGGTATTTTCATTTGAAGAATTAAGTTTATTGTGTTTTATATAATACATAAAACTGCTACATAATGTTTCCGGAAAAAACAGATGGGAAATTAGGGAGCAGCTTGTTCTGAGAGTTGGCTTTTAGACCCTTGTCTCACCATCTCCCAGCTTCTTTCTACATCTTATACTTGGCTTACATATAGTCATGAAACAAGTGTTGATTTCATCTTAACTGGTCAACATATTTCTAAATCTGTTTTAGTTCCCTTTTTCTTTTTACAACAGTGTGTTCACAAAAAGAAAGGGAGAAGGAAGTTGATTGTGTTTGTTGACAAAACTATTCCCCTTTTCATTGACTTGCACAACATGAGCACTCTTAAGTTTCATCTTTTGTGGACATACACTGCATAAGGTTCATGTGGATAACCACATAGAGAAATGACCTGGATAGGAAAAAAGTTATTTGGGACAGTTACTCACCTGGAATTTTTTTGGTAACAAAACTGATGCTGACAGGAAGCAAAGCCTAGCTTAAATGTGTTCTTACTGCTAATTTTTTTTCAAGTTAATTTACAGGCTGTTTGTGAAAGGAAGGCATTAGTTGCTTGGCACCCTGGCCAACAGAACCATAGTTGACATGTGATATCTGTCATAGAAGCATTTCTGATGGGTGTAGTGGTTTAGTAGATAACTTGGCTCTTTTATTTTTATGTTCTGGATAATTATTTTGTATTGCTTTGTTTTCTCTTTTGAAATTATGTGTAAACTACACCATTCACTTGCAAAGCTACCACGCCAATGAGTTATGTCTTTAAGCTAAGGAGTTCTGATTCCTGCTCAGTGGGAAGTAACTTAATAACTATAATGCCATTTTTGGCATACTGTTTTTCTTGATAATTTTCTTTTGAGAGCTGTCATACTGGAAGCCCTGAGAAGGAGGTCATGGGTCTGTGCACTGGGCTAATGGAATACACTTTGGTGTAACATGCTTTGGAATTACTGTTTTTATAGCAATTTCTCAAGATTGCAGAGCTCCACAGCCATTGCTTTAAAACGTTGTGGTTATGTGAGAGGTTAGCAGGAAATAAATTGCTGTGTACAGACCCATGAAATTACTCAGAAAGTTTTACAGTTTTATTTTTCTTTGAAATCTGCTCAGCCTGATGTTTTCTGGCTAGCTTTAAATTCTTGCTTGACAGAGGTGTTCTATCCAGGGTAATTTTTGTTCCAGACAAATCTCATGAAAGGGCACTAGAGATGAGTGCGCCCATCAAACTGAGCAGCTAGTATTCAAACTCCACTGTAAAGATCCAAGACAGACAAGATACCAGTATCTGTTTGGAAGTGTAGAAGAAAGTAAATAAATTGTTGTTCTTGACCTGGAAAGATACTGAGGTGAAACTTGTGTATTTTCTTTGTAGCCTTGTTTTGTTCCTTCCTCCTGCTTCCTTACTTATCGTTCATTCTGCAGACTGAAGTCTCTAGTTGCATTTCTAAAAAGCTGTATACATTCTGTGTGCTCTGGTCATTTGGTTTTGATTGCAGTGTATTTTGTTAACTAGATTGAGACTTCCAAAGAAATGCATGGTATGAGCTCTAAACAAAAAGCAAATTAAAGATTGATTAATTTGTTTAGAAATACTGTGGATTTCTTGACTGCTTACAAGGCACGAACTGCTATAAAGTGGCATAGATCTGTCATGCTAGTATTGGTAATGTTTTTGAAACATGCAACTCTTCCTTAATCTCAAATAAAACTTCATTAAAATTGTATTTTTAAAAGTAATTTTTCAATTAAAACCCTTTCTAGTTTAATTCTAAATGTTGTGCTGACAGTATGTAAATGATTTCCTGAGCTGTTTTTAACTCTAACACTGTAAAATTTTATTAATGCATTGTGAGCATGTATGCCTTTGAAAGAAAATTAAGAAGCTAAAATTAAACTGATGGGTATGTTTTTATTGCCTATGCAAAGCTCCGGTGTGAATGGTGAAATAGTGAAACTTGAGCTTTTTTTCTTAGAAGTCATACATTCTTATTAGAAGAATTGTTTGCTAAGGGTAACACTGTGCCTTTAGATGATTAATCTGATAATCTTTGCAACTAAAAAAAAGTAAAAAATAAGCATCTTTTCATGTGATTGTTTTTAGGGAAAAATCTAAAGTGTAGCTTCCGTCAGCGGACAGTTACTTTATTGAACTTGGAAAGTTACTTCACGAAAGAATAGTAAAAATGAGCATTAAGTTGCTGGAAGGAGGAGATTTCAGTTTCAGAAGATGACAGTACTGTGTTGTGTGAACAGACAGGTATAAAAAGAAAGGTTCTACTTTCTTTCTGTAGGAGTGCCAATTCAAAATGTCAGCAGTGTTACTGCAAACTACAGCTTGGAGGACAGAAGTAAGCAGGCAGACATGCCAGTCCAGACTTTTGGATGTGGAACTAGTAAAGCCAACTTCTGTATTGGTATTTAAAGGATGAGAAATAGTATGCTATGAGAAATAGTATATTCTCACAGCTTCTGCATTTTTCTATAAATAGTAGCTTGGGAAAAGGATACTAGCATAATAAACTAGATCTTGTTAAAAGGCTGTACTTACCTTGCTTTTTATTTCTGCAAGCCTTTCTAAGCAGGGAAGGTTTTTAATTTGGATGGTTGCCTAAAGGCTGGGAAAAAATGCAGAAGGGTATCGTAGAGTGGTCTGATAATTTTAGGTCTGAAATTTTTGTGAAGCATATTTGAATTCAGACTGTAATAGTAAGTATTGCAGCTGTGTGATCGTGAAAGAACGTGCTTGATTGCTATTTATGTATATATATATATAAATTGAATATCCACTTCATTTACTGTATTTATTTTTGTGACAGTGGGTTGATGGAGATGTACTGAAATATAGAAATGAGCGCAGTGAACTGCTGTCTTGTGTCAGCTTGGAGACTGGCTGAATAGGCAATGGCAGTCACTTTATAAAATCTGATGATACTGAGAAAGAGCTGCTGTCTACAATAACTTGTTGGCTGTAGGAACAAAAAGCCCTTGGCATGTTCTTCTCTATCAGGATTTTGTTATTTTGAGGACTAAAGCACATTTCACATTTATTTGTTGATCTTTTCTAAGGGTTGAGGTCAGAAATCAACAAACTTCAAATTTGGATGGTTCAGTTTCAAGGTGTCCGGTTGGCTTTATGGCCAGCCTGACCCAAGGCCACCTACAAGTTCCAGCAGCCGTTTGCCAGGTGGTGAAGGGGCACTTCCTAGGAAGTGCCTAAAGGTTATGACACCTCTGTAAGAGCAGTACATGCAGCTGTGCATACATATAGATGTGCTTCTGGATGCTGATGGATGTGATACTGCAGAGTGGGACAGACCCAAGGTTATCACCTCTGAGGTGTCCTTAGCGCCTGTGTCAGTGTGTGATCTGACAATCGAACAGCACAGATGTGAAGCAAGACTGAGCTGGTACGTGAACCAAGCAGCATGCCTGAGAGGCAGTGTACATTGCTAGCTGCATTCTTGGGTGTAAACTGTACTGGAATCATTTACCCAGGGCAGCAGTGCTGGGGCTAGTGTGAGGGATGCAGAAGTTAGAATCTTATCTCTGGATATGGCAAAATGGCCATGTTCCAGCTGCCTGAGGTATATGTTCTGGGATCTGGAGAGTTAAAAGCCCTCAAGTGGCAGCAGGGAAGAACCAAGACAGATGTAACAGTTACTGTAGGAAGAAAGAGCAAGCTGTGCTTACCTTTCAGGTTGCTTCAGGCCCACCTCTAAATCCTATGGCTCCAGCTTAGCCTTAAGCAAAGAAGTAAGAGGTATAATGATGATCTATTGTTTACCAGGTTATGTAACCTAGCACTGTTACTTGCAAAGTGTGTTTATGGCAGTCACTGTTGGACAGTCAGTCTAGGTATTGTAGAAGCTGATGATGGTAATTACTCTTTCCTGAGATTAAGTGGAAATGAAATCCATTATTTACATCCAAGTTTGCCAGGAGCAAGCAAACAGTTTATGCCTAACCTCTCTGACAGTCCTGCTGATACTGTCTTTGATTTGTTAAGTCTTCATTTGACCTCTCTCACCCATGATATGAAGCAAGGAGCTTCTCCAACTTCATGTAAGCAAGAGGGAAAGCAGGCTGTGCTGAGCTGTGACACTGCCTCAAGGAAGGCTGGGCATCCCAGGTGAATTAACGTTTCTGCTTAGTTCTCTAATGATCCATTTGATTATGGAGAGGGGATGGTTGTCTCAGAAATAGCACCTGAAGTTGTCCTCATGAGCACTCCGTGAACTTAGTGTAAACAGAATGGGACTGTAAATTGGATATTTCTGAGCACTGACTGTGTAAGAGAACAATCTGTCAGCCAAGTCTGCAGACTAGTTAGCCTTGGTTTCCGGGTCATCTGTTGGCCTTGCATTTGTGAGCTTTGGCATGTTTGCAGCAAGTCACATGCAAGTAAAAGGCACTTTTTCTCATTTATTCTGACACTTACTGTGAGCACTCCCAGGTGTCAACATACCTTTTCTGGAGCATAGCTTCACTATCCTGGTAATAAAATAACTGAATCCAGTCCTTGCTCATGTTCTAGAATAACTAGGACTGGGGGAAATGCCAGCTTCTGGGTACCAGACCAGCTAAAGACTTGCATGTTAGTGCAAAGTATTATAGTAGCTTAAGACCATATGCAATATGAAAACACCCTGTGCATCTTGCTTACAGGATGCATGCTTTAATATAAAAAGCTGCTAATGTGGAAATGGGGGAAATATGTTTGCTCAACCGTGAAGTGGTTTTGAGAGCTCTGAATCCATCAGGCCAAGAGAAACATCGTGTTGCAGTCATTTCAGGGTTGTTGTGACAGTATTTTTGAACCTTTGAAACCACAGGTTTGTCTGCAGGCTAAAACCGTCCTTCCTTACTGGGCTCTCGGACCCCCATGTTGTGTGTGCAAACATCTTTGAGCTCACAGAAATCTGGGCTTTCTCCTCTTGCACAGGTGTGTATACCCATTGCATTTGCAGAAACTCTTGTAACTTCAGGTGTAAGCTTTGGCAATGGCAGCGTTCAGGATCGACCATATCAGATACAGAAAGATGTCTTCACCAGATAGATGCGTGATTCTCCCCCTCCAGTCTGCTTCTCAGAGGACTGCTGTAGTGCTAATGCCATTAGGGTCTTGCGTGTTAATCTGTGTTTTGCTTATGCATCTTCCTGAAACAAACTCGGCTTAGTGCCTGCACCCAGGGATTTCAAGTACCAAGCTGCCTGTTTTCACCTTGTTTTGGACTGAAAGATGACTCAGTCTCAAGTTTTGTGAGATTTTTTGTTTCGGTTTGGTTGGTTTTTTAGGAGTGGCTCATTTTTCAGTAAGGTGTAACTTTCAATGTGGTAAAACTCAGTTCTCTACAGTTTGTTAGACATAAGAGAGTTGTCATAGCTTCTTCAAGGTTTTCAATGAAACCAGATAGTAGACCTTGTAAATTCATAGTTGTGGCCTAAGCATTATGTAGAACAGTCTCCTAGGCATGGGTATGTGTTCTAGAGCATAATCAGTCGTATTGTTTCCTCATTATTTGCAAACCGTGTATAAGAACATACAATGGGGACATTGTACAAAAGGTGCTTAGTGTTTTAGAGTTAAGGCTCAAAACTTCCCTTCTCCCCCACCCCATTTCCTCAGAAGTAATTAGCCTTGGTATGACTTGCTTAAAACAATACTTCTATTGCTCCAAAGACAAACACTGAAAAAGTGTAGAAGTAGACAATAAACTACCATAGGCAAAATCATACTGTAAATTATGACAAGGTAGGCTGCTTCAAAGTGGAAAGGAAAGTCAAAGCAGGCAAAGTTGGAGGGAAGGGGAAGCTTTAGTACTGGAGCGGTCAAGTACATGGAAAAAGCCCAGAGGTTGTTCAAAAATGTTTTTGTTTTTAGCTGAGTGCTAAACATTTGCAGACTTAATGTATGTGTAAATTCAGTTTAAATGGGTTATCCCATCTGAAAACTTCTTAAGTACCTGTTTGACTTCCTCTTGCTTTGCCACCAAATGAACAAATATTGGAGGTTGCTCTGGGAGAGGCATCTGATGAAAAGGTACCTTCATCTGAATTACCAGTTTTAAAAGCTTGATTGTCTTTTGCTGCTTCAGGTCTGATGTTGAGATATATGTCTGCAATTTTTAAGGTCACTTTTAGACCTCAGCTAGTTGCTCAAAAAGCAATGGCTCATCCTCCGACCTTATTTGATTCAGTCACCTAGCTATGGCTGGCCACACAGCACTGTGGCTGCCTGCAGGTTTTGGTTCTTACAGTCCAAGAAACCCCCCAAAACCCGAGCTGTTAGTCAGCTTGTTGCTTTCATTAGTAACATCGAGCAGTTGCTGTTTCTTCAGCAACAGTTAAAGTTGGTGTGTTTTGTTTGCTGGGTTTTTTCCCTGCATTGGGTGCTACATTAGGTGCTATAATGTTGGTTCTCCTGTGGTTTCTGTTAAGGTCACTGCTGCTGCTGTTGCATGCAAAAGTTGCTTCCTTAATTTGTTTCATTAGTAAGTCAGAATGCCGCCTTTTAGGAGTGTTTTGGGTTTTGGTAGGTTTTGTTTGGGGTTTTTTTTGGTAGGGACAAACTAACCATGGCTAGTCTCTGACTCCCAGGCTGGAAAACAGCTTTTATAGTCACTTCACTGAAACACCTCTCAACTTATTTCAATGTTCATAAACCAAAGAAGGGACTGTATAGCTGATTATTCATGAATAAACAGCACATTCTTTGTAGAAGGCTGTCACCAGGTCTAAGGACAAAAAACACCAGAACTTTTTTTGCGTAGGACAGGTCTTTCCATGTCATGAACCTTCTGGGAATCCTTGACTAATTATTATTGTTATAGGAACTCTGCATACTTAATACTATTAGCTTGGCAGAATTTGGTCCCTTAGCATATCAGCACAGAAGTCAGTCAGTGTTTCTTAGCTTCAGTATTACTTTAATCATAAAGAAAATATGGATAAAAGGGCTGTGGGATGTCAGTCTAACTCTACTCCTACTTCAGGACAAGAACAGCTCAATCTAGATAAAACCTTGCTTGAGTAATAGGGTAACCTGTTTGTTCTTAAAGATAGTCAATAATAACAGCTCCACAGCCTCTGGGGCAGATTGTTCCAAAGCTTTAACTAGGCTTTTATTCTTGGGAATACTTAGTAACGCAAGACTTGTCATCTTTTTTTTTTCTTTCTTTCTTTTGTTTAAAGGTTATCCCATAGACATCAAAATCTCCAAAGCAAAAAACCAACAAAAAAGCCAAACCAACAAACTAGTCTTACTCCGGTTCTTCATGAATCTGCACTCTGTCTTTTGGGGTCTTCTAGGATTCTGTAAGCAATAATTGACTCATTTCCCATTTGTGGTTTTTTTCCTTCTCGTTAGAATATAGTAGCTGTAGGAGCTGGGTTCTGTGATGGCCTGTGCTGTGGTGACAATACCAAAGCTGCCGTTATTCGCCTTGGCCTAATGGAGATGATTGCCTTTGCCAGACTTTTTTGCAAAGGACAAGTGTCTACTGCCACTTTCCTGGAAAGCTGTGGAGTTGCTGACCTCATCACAACATGTTATGGTGGCCGGAATCGACGTGTAGCAGAAGCATTCGTTAAAACTGGAAAGGTACCTTTATTCACTGGGAGAAATCCATTGTTGCAAGTACTAGCAGTCCTGGTTTGTTGGCGTAATAGTACAGTTACCTGAGACATGCTAGCTGTACTGACCAGCCTTCTCTTTCCTCACATTTTTGAGTGAGTTACAAGGCTAGAATGAGCATAAAAGTGTTAAAGGAGGGGTGATTAAAAAAAAAACCAAACACAGGAGAGATAAAAAGTGTGGAGTGCAGACTGAAGGAGGAGAATATTATGTATGCTCACTCAAGGTAACTTTTGAGAAAGGGAAAACCCTCAGTAACATTCTTTTTTTTTTACCATCCAGATGATGTTATCAGGCTTATGAAAACTAGTATAACTCTCATTTTCTTCCCTTCTTTGTTTCCCTCTTGTTTAGTCTATTGAAGAATTGGAGCAAGAAATGCTGAATGGTCAGAAACTGCAAGGACCGCAGACTTCTGCAGAAGTGTATCGCATCCTCAAGCAGAAAGGAATGCTGGAAAAGTAAGTGACAACAGATAAAGCAAGTTCCGCATACCCCTTTTTTATCTCCGTAATTCTTTCTTCATATTTTGTATTGATATCTTCATGAAGGTAATAGACAAAAAGAAAATCACTGTAATAATAGTAGCTTAATCCCCAGTTAAAATCACAGAAGTGAATAGAACCTTAAATAATATTGCTGTAGAAATAGTATGATGTTAAATTTGTGAATGCCCTTGTTTGCCGAGTGTATTAGTGCCTTCTGCTATCACAGAAGAGCACAGTGAGTGTGTTTTAACATGTGAAAAGAATAAAATACATGAAAACAGAAGCAGAGCTTCCTGAAGAGACTTGTGAAGAGGCTCTACAGCTCATTTCATACTAGCTAATTCATTACTTAACTCCAAGGAGAGGAGCTTTGTTATTGAGTATCTGTATATAGGTGATCATCTGAATACAGTGGCTGCTTTTATCCACGTGGATTCTAGCTTAGATACTGCAGTTCCCTTCCTAATGTGGCTTCCGGTTTGCAGTAGGATAAAACATGCTATCTGCTTGTGTAGGTCAGGGTTTTTTTGTGGTGTGAAATTAAGCAGGTTGTCCTGGCTTACTCATTTGTATTTGAGTCAGAATGTATGATTCCTAAAGCCACACAGCGTTGTCTCTTTGTGAGATTAAGGGATGCGTCTATCTGTTCCTGTCTGTAGAGAAGGTAAAATCAGAAAATAAATTACTTCCAGTCAGAAGGCCAAGCCTTGTTACTTTTTTTTTCCCCAAGCTGTTTTTAAAGTCTAGTTTTCATGGATCAGCTGCATTAAATTACTTATTTTTTAACATTATCTTTGGATGTAAGACACCTAGGTCTTTCTCTGCAGTGTACAGTAATTAACTGCAGAAAAAAACAATTAAAATGTTGGCTTCAGTCTTTGCTGTTTGTGATTCCCTAAATGTGAGAGGATACTGTGTTTTGGGGTTTGGTTTTTTTGTTGGCTGGTGTTTTTTTTCCCGATTCTATCTTACAACAAATAGAGTGCATTATAGAAGACTCTAGGTTGTGTTTTTAATGAAAGATATGAAAACAAAGTTGCTAATTTCTGTTTTGTTTATCAACATATATGTCTCAGTTTTTCATAAAAGGTCCCCTTTAACAAGATTTTTGCAAGCAACTTTCAAAGTGTTTTTTCAAAAACTTGCTTTACAATACAAAACTCAGTAAAACAGCCATGGTTTCAAAGTGAAGAGGTAAGAGTCTAGTAAGAGTAAAATCTGATACTCTCATCCTACAAAGGGTCCCAAGGCTACACAAAAATAGGCAAAAGTCAAAGTTAGCAGAAGAGCCTTCGTAGCAGGGTTGATGCCTATTGATACTTACAGTGCAGTCTGTCTGTTCGTTTCAGCAGCTGTAGAACTAGCCCTCTTAATGTGTTCAGCTATAAGAGGCATTTGGAGTTTGCTGGCCCTGAGCCTGCAGTCGGCCTTGGTTCTGCTTTCCCCATGAGAAGTGTGGCAGACCCGTGCACAGCAGGGTAACGTCCTCTGTGATGAACAGCAAGACATATGTATCAAGATGTGGTTTGTGGTAGTGGTACCTCTTCACTGAGAAGTAACTGCCAGTACTGTATTTAAAGCTGTGTGAAACTTGCTTTTGCTTCGGAAGGTTCACATGTTTTGTGGCCACCTCTCACATAAGAATAACAATTTTTGTTGTAGTGCCTGCATTTCAGTTTTTATGGTAAAAACAAGTTCAGCCCCTCTGTCAGTCCAGTATATTATACAGAGTGATAACTAAAGCTTGTTAATAAATCTTTGTGTAAAACCTTTTTTTTTCCTGCATGGATTGACCTGAAATAGTTTTTGCTATTGCTGCTATTTTTGTCTGGTTTTCCACAAAAATAAATGAAGATAAATGGACATGTGTTTCATAGCAGGACGTTAAAATGTTTCAGGTAAAAATGTAGAATTTCATTTTTGTAATTGAACACTTGTAAAAGAAGCTATAGAAATGATGGACTAAATTCACAACCACATCTACTCCACTTCCCCACCCCCCGGCTCCCCAAGTAATGCAAAATACTGCATTCAGCTAAGTACAAATCCTGTATCTGCCCCTGAGAATGCAGGAGTTACCTTAGTGTAACACATGATAGCGGAGTGTATGGACAAGCACGTATGGTGCTCAGCACTGGTTGGGGTTTCTGTTCAATACCATATCTGTGCATTACGGCTAAAGCTTTAGAGTGACTGATGGGACCACTTCCCTAAAGAGAAAGTCCTAGTCCAGATCTGTTCTGAACCACTGAGAAATTAACTACTTCACCATCTCTAATGCTCCTTATTTTTTATTTCAGTCAAAATAATGTAGTATGGTCAGAATTTATCAATATAAAAGGCTACACTGAAACGGCATATTTATTTTGGTGAACAGATAATTAATCCCTGAAATTCACCAGGCTGTGAAAACTGGTCTTGTCTGGCTCACTCGCTCCAGGATGAACAGAAAGCAAATATAAATTTCTGTAAAGCAGCTTGGTTGTAATGAGCCTTCAGGTTACCAGAGAAGCCTGAATAATTTGGAGGTTGTTGGAAACATGGACAATTTAAAAAAGAAGAGATATAATTTAGCGTTTCAAAATCCATGTTTAATTTTGGACTCTTATTAAAAACTTGACCTTCAATTTCTTCTTTATGTCTCTTTATGTCATATTCTGCAATTGTATCATTGAATTATTGCTCAGAGATAATACATGACTGATGTACCAGTCATCCTTTTTAACCATAGATGAGTACTGCTGTAAGATTATCAAGAAAGGATTTGAGTGTTTTTAATTTTTTAGTTTTTTAGATCACTTAATGGTTGTGCCATACTTAATGAATGTTGCAGGCTCCATTATAGCTAGCTAGGCTTCTGTGAGTGACTCAATTTAGAGATGCATGTAGGTTCTGTATTTACCCAGTGCTTTTCAGCCCAGCATTAGCACTTGACAAATGCTAAAAGAAATTGATTTTTCAGCCTGCCTCTTTTCCCTCCCTCTCCTCACCCCATTTTTTTTCTTCTACTTAAGAAAATGTTACAGAATAAAGTTACTCTGCCTTTGCTTTCCCCACTGTGTTTTCTCAGGTTTCCGCTATTCACTGCTGTGTATCAAATCTGCTATGAAGGGAAGCCTGTCAAAGAGATGATATCCTGCCTTCAAAGTCATCCGGAGCACATATAAAATCAATCAGGCCGCCGCACTAATGCAGTTTTCTGCCTCTCGAATTTGTATCTGGATTCAAGTGGATGTATGGTTAAGCTGTGTTCCAAGCTGCTCACTAGGCAACAGTAACATGAATGTCTCTGAATGGGTATTGGGTTTTGTTATACAGCCTAGTTTGACATAGGATGCAGTGTTGGCTTCATGATTGTCATTCTACTGGCTAAAATAGAACTGTTTTAAGACACACAATGCAAGAGTTGCACTAAATATCTAGTGTATATACACAAGTGTACTTTGTGTGTGTTCCTACACCATAAAACACAATGTTTTGTTGTCTCTTATCAAGACGTAGTCCAAAATCCACTGGACATTGTGGGAAGAATCCCACTGGTTTTGATGGAGACTGAATCAAGCCTGTAAACAGCCTTGAAATTTTAGGAGTCTTTCTATTAGAACTTGGTTTTGTTCTGTGCACATAGTGAAATGTTAACATTTTGCATGCTTATGATTATACCAGTTTAAGCAATATTAATGCAAAACAAGTGGTAGCGGTTATTTAGGGGGGCTACAGGGATATTTTAATGAACTCTGGTTAAGAATATTTTGATTTTTTGAAAGTCTTTAAACTGTCAGACTATTTTGAAACAGATTTCGAAGTGAATTTAAAGTTTTTAATTACTGTTTTAAAGGGAATGTGCTAGAGGGGGATCATTACCTCCCCTTCTGTTTTTTAATCCTGGCATTTTTGTATTTCTCTGTTTCTCCCTTACTGTTCCCAGGAGTTAGACTCTTCTAGAAACCTATTTCCTCAAACAGATGGGGGATACTGACCTGAGGTTTCTGAACCCTGGAGCCTGGGATTCATTTTAGTGTTGTACCTGTGTTCATTCTTCACTGGTGGTGTTTGGTGGGTGAGGAAGGATACGCTTGAGTATCCACTGTTCAGAATTATTGTGTAGTGTTTCTAGCTTAACCATCAGCTACAAAGTGTTGCACTCCACACAACTCCAGGAATGTTTGGGGAATTCCCTGGTAGATCATATTTGTGTTGTCAAAAGTGTTATGTGCCAGTACAATGACTGCATTCATTTCAGTGCCTGCTGACATGTCAGCTGGACAGTAGTCCTGAACCAGCCTCCCCAGAGAAATGTTGAATTCTGAAGTTACTGTTTCACTGGACAAAACTTGAATGGGTGCTGGATCAAGTCCTTTACGACCAGTCGCCTAGAAAGCTTCTCAAAGGCATCTGTCTCTTATTCCCCAGGTATCTCAGTGAGGGGTTTTTAAGGCACTTTTGCTTTAATCAGACAGGTTAATTTTATTTCTTATTGAAAAATTTGTGATTTTATGGAATTTGAGAGTGGGTCTGGCTTGGTTAGGTTTTTTGGTTTTGTTTTTTTTTTTTTAAAGAGATTGATGCAAGAGAAGATAGATAAAACTATTTTGCTTTTCTTGTATACTAAACTAAATTTTTTTGTAAAATATATACTAGGCACATAAAGAGTGGACTCATTCTTGAAGCTGGGAGACAGGGGTTAGCATGGAGATTTATGGAGCTCAACAAGGATGCCCATCCACTCTGAATACCCGCTCCAAACCTCTGAGCAGTATCAGAACTGTGGTTTATTGCTCTCAGTGATGTTTTTAGGCCAGAAGTTGTAAGCACAAACCCATCCTGAAGCTTGAAGTCGTCATTCAAAACTTGCTAAAACAAAGGGGACACCTGGGAATAATTGTCATACTTCCTTAAGTAGCCTGGATTACTCGGAAATCGGCGAGCATTGGGGCAGCTTTGTATAGACAGGAAGCTGCTTCAGCTCAGGGGTACCATTTTTTGTGCTCCTGTAATGTTTTGTATTAATTTTTTGGAAGATCTTGTGAATGTCTTCAGATATTCAGGGATGTGAAAAGTTATTTTGCCTTATTTCTAATTTAGTGCTAAATATAACAGATGGCCAGAAGTTAAGTAACATCAAATGTTTGTGGCAGTTGAGGAAATAAACTGATATTGCTGACTCAGAGTAACTACTCTGCTTAGACAATTAGAAGGATGCTTTAAGATTGGAAGCACTGTTACACTAACGCACAGGTGGAGCATACACTTCTCATTACTGCATAACTTTCAGTGTGTCTGCTTATGCTTTGTGTTGTTTTTTTAATACCAAGCTGATTGGCTTTGCCTTTGTATGTGTATATATACATATATATAAAACTTTTTTTTTACATGCAGTATGTAAAACAGTAGCATTTTGTAAGATATATAAAGGGCTATATGAGCTAAATGTGGTAAATTAATATATATTTTAAAATTATTTCTTTATTATTCCACTTTATTATACCACTGAAACCCCCAAATCTTAATTGTTTTGTACAAAAGCCTATTCTAAGGCAAATCCAGAGAAAAGGTTTTTATGGAATTCTTTCCTCCAGTTTGTAATCATATTCTTGTTCTTTTCAGACAAAAAATGAGGTTTCAGTAACTGAAATAATTTATTTAAATTTCTATATCTGCTTCACCATTTGTATTTGCTTTTCAGTGCTTGAGAAAGTTCAGCTTGGCACTAGTTATTTTTCCCCTACTAATATATACTGCTCATTAAAAGACTGATAGGACAGTAGAACTGAATAATTAGAATCCTGTTCTACAAACACTGTTTTGCCTCGTACTGGAATGGTCTTACTGAAAACATAACCCCTGTGTAAGGTGTTGTAAGGGGGTGTAAATCTGTAGCTAATTCTTGAGTTATGAATATTAATTACTAAGGAAGGCATTATCTTCTAATGATATATACTCAACTTGCCCTAGATGTGTACTGGTTTTGTTTAAAGGTTGTGAATGTTTACCCACTTCAAGAGTTAGTACAAATAAACATTTTTGTCTTGGGAATCTCTTTGGTTTCTGTTGTCTCATTTACATGGCTTGTGATTAATATTTTATTCGCTTGATGGAGCATAGGTTTTTATGGATGTGGCATGTAATGATAGCAGATATGAGATTGGCATGCAAGAACTTAAATTGTAAAAAGAGCTATTTGACATCCAGATGTCAGCATTTTCATTTCTGTCCATTAGTGAAACAATTGTGGTGTCTTGACCTCTGAAATACGTTCTTAAATTCCTTGAGTTGCTGTGTGAGCCACTGGAGGGCACTAGTGGGTAAGTGACCAATTCCACCTGCTCCGCAGTTCCTTTTCTTCCCATTTATTTCTGAATTTCTTTAGGTTCCACTAGACTGCAGCTGTCTTACACTGTGTTCCTTGTATTTGAACATGGTTATAGTTCAGCACCAGATGCATGTGTTATGGATCCACTGGAAGGGAGAGAAGGAACTTGCTGTAAAACACCCAAGGCCCTGTCTTGCCTGTTGTCTGAAGACCTCCCAGAACAGGGCAACAGGCACTACCTCAGCTCTTGGACAATGTGGTCTGTGAGATCTTTCAGCATCACTTAGGTAATATGCATCCAGCAATGCTTGTTTCTTTTGCATCTTGAAGTTGCAAGAGCCTGGAAAATGATGAGAGCACATCATGTTCAGTTTTGTCAGGTTCTACATCAGCAAAAAGGGTGGGAGGTATCACAAGTGTTTAACCAGGAAAAGGAAGGTCTAGTACTTAGTTGTGGGGCAGCATACTGTAAAAAAAGTATGGGGTTTTTTTGGTGAATCACGTAATGCAGTGTCTACCTGAAAGCCTCAAAGCATTTCATAAAACAAGAGAGATGTCCTAGTTCCTCATGTACAAGTAGGGGTGCTGAGTCAGGTAAAGGTGGTTGCACAGCAAACGTGACTGGATGCATGTTATTCCTAATTCTAAGTCAGAGTTTCAGCCATTAGATCATTTCTTGTATTTTTAGCTCAAAATTGTTTAGAGTGTATGAAATCACCTACTAGAATAAATACGTAGGTATCTAAAACATAACCGTCCAATGGGCCTTTAATTCTGGTAACTCTGAGTCAACAGGAAAGTAAAAACTATCACAAGAGAATTAGGACAGATACGTTTCTTTCATATGGACTGTCTTCTGAAGGGGCGGTGCTTTCTCGCTAGGCTGGGTGTCTGGCTAAATAACACGCAGGCTGGCCCTGAGATACAGGAAAGGGCAGACAAGAAGTCAGTTTCCAGTGGCCTGTGCTGACGCTTCTTCATAGTGCTCCCACCCTGAGCTTCACTGTAAGGCTGGAGTTGTATGAATGAAGTACATAAAGTAACCAGTCCCTGTGATATCTGAATTGTCACAGAACATGTAGCACTTCATGTTACTAGAAAATGTCTAACTATTACTCTTCTGCCTGGCTCTTGGCGGCACAGAATTTCCTTCTGTGATTTGCCCTGAGCTGATATAAATCTGAGCACTATAAGGTAACACTTTATTTTGAATAATGGATGAGACCAGTATCTGCCTTCAATCCCAGCATGTGCAAAGGAGAGGTGTTTGGCATTCAGGTTAAATGAAACCTAGTTCTCTTATCAGTCTAACTTGATTTCAGATTCCTGCCAATATGCTTTGGGTAGGGACTTTCAGATACCCTTGATCTATCAGTCTAGTCTTGCTCTTACTGAAAGCAAGTGCAGAACTGGATTTTAAGAGAACAGTAGGGTGACGCCCAGCAGAACGGTGTATCTGTTGGAGTTCCCCTTGTCTAAATTGAATTTACCTGTTTGTTATATTTACCTATTACCTACAGGATCTGTTTTAGAGAGATGTTGTGAAGGGTAATTGTAGGGAATACTTGGAACCATATGTTGATTATTTCAGTAAGTTACTAGAAACAGCATGAATTGCTGCTTTTGAACGTGTTTCCTTGTAACTCACACTAAGGAACTAGTGAATAATAAATAAAGCACCCCTCTGACCTGTGAGCAGTCTTGACTGGTTAGGTGGGGATAACTGCCAAAGTCTGCTCAGTATGATCCATACCTCACTCTGTGATGTTAGCGCTCCTTCTTGTTGCTACACCACGTTTCACTTTCTCAACTGGATGGGAGTCTTTCACCCTACAGCTTTTTTTCATATTTCTTCCAGCTTCCCTCTCATCTTTACGTAGACACACCTTTATGTGCTACTTTGTAGCAAGCCTTAAGAAGCATTCTTCATCTCAAAAGGTGGATGTACGTGCACATGCATATGCTTATTTATACAGGTAAGCTCTTACCTACCTCGTATTAAACATTTGTGTGCACAAGTAAGCTGTGTAAGGGGCTGAGAATTTTGCACAGGCTTCTGGCGAGGCCACCGAGAGGACCAATGTTCAGCTGACGTTGCACTAGCTATATCCATGCATTTATTTAAAGCTGTTTGGCTCTGAAGCTGGTGTACAGATCCCTTCCAGACCATCCTACGGTGTCTGGGATGGCAGTAAGTCAGCTTGGGTTAATTGGGGGCATTGCTACTATTTTAGGGGAAGGGCGTCACATCTACACTACTGGTCATTGAAGCTCTGAAATGCCATGTTTGTAAAAAAAATAGTGCATATCACATGTTTAGGTGAAAATAATAATGACATTAATTGAACTAGTTTGCCCTTTCTTTCTCCAAATCCAGGTTCATTATGAACTCCCATTTAAAAAATTGCATCACATTCTTGTCATAGGACATTCTTCAGGTCTCAGTGTGATAGATTCTTTCTGAATAGTTTGTGTTTTGAGGACTCGGTGATTATCTTTGTTTGATGATTACTGAGCACAGGTGTGTGATAGGCTCAGAAATTAGAGCCTTGGGGATTTTTAGTTTGCTTTTTTGCTTGTTGAAGGCTGGAGAGAACTGGAAAGCAAGCCAAATCTGTTAGCCAGCACTGGCTGGATTCCTGAGCTATGTAAAGAGTAATATAGAGACATTTATAAAGCATTAGCTAGTATTTAAAATGCAAACTTCTAACACAAGTACTTGCATCACAGCTTCTCAGTAACTGTAAGCTGTTCGTGGTTTTTTTAATATGCTATTCTTCCTATATTGTTGCATCAAGAGATAAACCAAAATGTGTCAATGTGATACATGATTTTGAAGGCTTTAAATACTCACTTGAATGCGTTTTAGCAAAGTGAGCTCAAAGCAAGCTGCTCTGTATTGTGATAGCTGAGCAAAGCCAGCCTTGGCTATGCTTGTGTTTTGGATTAAAGCCCAAGTTTTGTACGAGAGTTTTTAGTGGCGTATTTAAACCCAGATTACAGATATTTCGAACTTCCACTTACTATGCAGACTTGCATTTGAAGGTGACAGAGATGCTTTGTTCTGGGGGTGGTGGTGGTTTTGTGTTTTTAACGTAGACTTCATCAGCATAGTGTGGGTTTTTTTCAAGCCTCAGGTGCTAATTGCAGTAGCACTTCGTCATGTCAGCGTTCCCTTGTCTGCGTTTAGTTTTATCCCCCAGTTTTCTTCATCTGCATCTTTTTTTCAGGCTGTAGGCTACTACAGAGAAAGAATACCTTTCATTACTCCCAGAGCTTTAGCCAGCACAGTGAAAAAAGGTAAGCATGCTGCTATATGCATTTAGCCTCGTCTTATGTTTGTTGCCCAGTAAAGAGGTTAAGTGTGGAATAAGATCTTCCAAACTTTCATACTGTTGTGTATATACTTCTGCCACTTGCATCTTTATTCCTATATTCACTGTTTTAAAGCAGCAGAAGCTCAAATTTTTTCTTGGTGGTATTCCCTGGTACAGTTGCTCAGGCTACTCTAAGTCTCTAGAATATGTGATCACACCAAAATTTTGGTAGCTAGGAACGATCTTCACCCAGCCAGAGTATTACACTTTGTAATAAAAGCTGCTTGATTCTACTCTAGAGCCATAGTATCCTAAACTTAATGTTTAATAATACTTAGTTACCATACTAATTTAAGTAATATTCCCCCCCCCCCCCCCCCCCCCGCCCCCCCTGGAAATTTTGTCTCCAACTTATCTGTGACTATACGTTATTCAATGATATATTCTAAAACTTGTAATTCAGCTGCTTGTAACTATTTGGCAGGGGAATGCACAGCTACCCAGTAATTTTGTTCCAAAATACAATGTGGTTGGCTTGACAGTGCTGGGCACTGTAGAGTAGCAGAGGTGTTGCCTAGCAGGTAAAATTAGCTTTCTGAAAGCATTCACTTTAGAAATGAGGGGAATGGGGTTGGACTGCCTACCCTACAGGTAAATTGTTTTAAGTGTAATTTGTATATATTATGTGTGGAAAAAAAGAGGGAACAGAATTCAAAGTATTGCACTTGTTGGAAAAAGGGAGTGTGACCAAGTCTCGCTCTAACCAGTGCAAGAGCTGGAAATGCAAGGACATGCGCTAAAACACATTCATTAAACATGCACAGGAGGAGTGAGGACAAAGCTCCTTTTGAGCACCTTTTGGCCTGTCATTCTGTAGCAGGCACGGCTTCACGGTGACAGCCTGGTGCAGCTATGTTCTGTTCAAAACCAAAACTTTGGAAATGTCTTCTCAGAGAACTTAAGCCATTGCTCAAATGGAAGAGACATTTCACATTATCAAAATGCACTGAGATATAACAACTACTATTGAAGTTTCCCTTCTTTTGCATGTATCACTCTCCAAACAAGAGATGGAGAACTATGAGATGAGAAAAATATGCTGTTTATGCACTCTAGACAGCTTATGCAGAGCAAATATGCACTTTACTCTGCAGTGGCATCTTGAGAGTTCAGAAAAATGCACTGATCATTGTAACAAAGGCTGGAAAAAGAAATAATTGCAACCTCCTTGAGGTGAAGACCACCATTTTCTTGGACATGCTGCATTTAACAAGTAAGAAATAATCAGAAGTGTTGACTACCTCTTCATCAGTTTATGATTTTTCTCAGAGCTAAACCAAGCAGGATTAGGTCTGACTAAGTAGTCAGATATAAGCCCTCAAAGCAAAGCTCCTCAAGATGTTCTTCCTTCCCTCTTGCAATTGCAGATTCAGAGCTGGAAATGGGAGTCCTAGTAATAGCAAGGTACCCATAACCCTGGCTATTAAGGTTTTTATGTGATCTTAAAACCCAGTTAATTATAATGCTACCAGCAGCTGTGGCCTGATGTTACCAGAGGTTGAGGTTAAATGAGAGAAATTGAGCAAGAACGCTCCAGGGACACTCCTGACTGCTGATGCATCTTTATCCATCTAAAATAGGTCCTGACCCACAAGTGGGCAGGAAATCTTGCTGGTTCCTTCCACCTGAGAACTTGTGCGTGTTGTGTACAAGCTCTCCCCTAGCACAAAGCCAGCATCACTGGTTTTCTCATTGCTACTGTAATCAGTCCTGAAATGAAAAACAGAGGACTTGGTTTACGTGATTTGAAAATTAGCAAATATTATGGTGGTGGGGGCACAAGAAGCACTGCTGTGAACTGATTGCATTTAGATAGAACCTGTTATGTCAGCACATGGGCCGAGTCACAGGAGCATCTAACGAGTGGTAAGCAGGTATTGGGAGGCTTGAACATCCCTGTTATTCTGATGTGGGGACAGTAGTTATGCCCAGACGGGATAGAAAGATGGATTTTAGAAAACAGATTGGAAAAGCCCGGTACTGTAAAATTTGAGAAGCACAGCTCCAGGTACCTTGTTATAGTTACTGAGATGGACTAGACTGATTTAAAACTCATTATGTTATGATGACTGGGAACTCCACACCAGACAATCAGGCCTCAGATAGTCCCTCTTGAATGCATCACTAAAAATGACAGTGTGGTTTGTTGTCGCAGGAGTTACAGGGTAAATAAGCAGCAATCCTAAACTATTCAAGGCAGCCTGCTTGAGTCTGGATGAAAGCATTTCAACTGGGCTGTTACAAGGAAGTTCGTGGGATTGCAGGCTGTGCTGAACACGTCCTGAGGAACTGGTGACTTCATACCCCAGGACTGCTTGCTGTCTGCTTGCCCCTCTGTGTGTTAAATTCCGGTGTTGTAAAGAAAATGCATGCATGCACACAGGCAACACTTGAACAGGAGAGCTGCCTGATTTTCAAGTCTGCTTTCAGTTCTGAAGTATTAGTGTTAATGTAAGATTTATCTCTATTCAATGCAGTTTTCTCGGGCTTACCTAGTCACAAGTCTTTGTGTAGCTAGATAGAGTTTTGGAAAGATTATTTCACTTTCAAAAGCATTATTTGGCTTGAGATGATTAGTAAAATATATTGAAATCCAGTAGGCAGATCTCAAGAAACAGCTGATCTTCATATGCATTTTAATACAGATTTGGAGTGTTTGGGGTTGGTGGTCATTCGGGTTGGCAATTTTTTTTATTTTCTGTACTGCCTTTGAGCAAACAGAGCTTTCTGAATCTGCTTTAGTCCAGTATTGTTGACTAATTATAATGCATTGGTGGCTTTTTTTGGCACAAGTTATGTCAGGGGATTCACTGCCCCACACACACAGGGTTCACTGTGTAGTGCTAGCAGAGAGTATGCCTCTCTGTCACTCATCTCACAGCTTGCTAAAAGTTATTTTTAATCACATCAATGAAATAGTGTAAAATAATGGTTTCTTTTTCAAGGCAAGGACGCATATAGAGCAAGTATGTAGGGGATGTAGTCCTCCAAGTGCTGCCTTTTCTTCACTTCCCCAGATTTAGAGGTGAACTTGAATTGTATCACTCATGCTCAGACGAGGTAGACTGGATCTGCAACCTCTCTGTTCCCCACTCCTGGGAGAGGCAGTTGTCATGTGTCCTCGGGCTCCTTTTCTGTGCTCTTATAGGAAGACATGATTGAATACTTGGTTTTGTAGTAGAGGTGCCTTCACCAGCATCTTCTGTTTTTTATTCTCCTTTTCTGTGTGTGATTTTTTTTTTTTTCTTGCTGGTTGCCTTACACACAGTTGCTTTGCAGATGGGAGTACTTTTGCAGGCTGGGAGATGCCACCTATAATTCATCTTCCCATTAGAAAAATACCTTGAAATACTCCTTAAAATATCCCAGTATTGTTCATTGCTATTTATGAAGATAATTTATTAAATCCGGAATTTCAGCACTGATAAACTTAAGTAATCCCCTTACCTTGTGTTTCTCTTACTTGTGAATTACATCCAGAAATCCTTCACTAGTGAATTCAGACAGCCCATAAATGTAAGCTTCTAGCACAAGAGGGATGCTTATGTGCAAGAAATAATCTCAGATTTCATTGAAGTAACACCTGGTTTGAATATATCTTGCTAACTTTGATGATCTTCCTTTGTACTGCCTGCTTGAACAATGAATCACTAAAATACGGCCTCCTTGATTAGTACTTCACTGAAATAGTAATTGTAACATCACTTTTAAAAAAAGCACAGCAGTTTGATGCATGACCTTCATTTGTACACACTGATACAGCTTGTTTCCTGAGCCTCTGATTGAATCCTTGTGAGGAAGGCAAGGAAGAAATTACTTGATTGGCATATTTGGAGAACCACACCGCTTTTGTAAGATCATATATTTGATATATTTATGACTACTTTTTTTAAAAAAAAAAAATAGTCTGGATCTAGGAGACATTCTTTTAATTGTATAAATATGTCTGTGTATCCTCGTGTGTGTGTGTGTATATCTATATTTATGTATATATAAAACCAGTTTTCTGATGTGGTGAGGAGATGAAGGTTAAGCTATCACTCTACCCGTCCTCATCTTCCTTCGTCGTCTTTTAACCTATTGGTCAATTCAACTGAATGTGACAAAGTGGAAGAGTACCAAAAGATGTCAAATTCTTGCAAATGCCAAGAAAATTGCTAACTGAGGATACACTCTTAGTAGAAAAAAGCTACATGGAGTAGACTGACCCTACAAACACCCCACTGCAGTGAGCACTTCCAATGGAGTCTGAACTTTCTTGAACACTAAAGTGAGCCAACCTCAAAGTTCATAGGAAACAAGGCTTTACAGTTGTGGGTCTTAAGGGGGCACCTGTGTTATAACAAACCTCATGTCAGAATTGTCTCATAGTTAGCATTAAGCCAGACATTCACAAATATATGTTGGACTTAATTCACCTCAATATTAGTAATTAGAGCCGCATCCATCTCAAAGCATCCTCTGCTTAGTCCAGATCTAATACTGCAAACCACAGGGCTGTGCCAATTCGCATAATTGAAATACCTATATAATGAGGTTGCTCTCAGTAGAAAAGGCTGTATTTAAGCTGCACTATGAGCATTTAGTAAAATCCTTCTTGGTATGTTTTTCTCCTGGTTCAAAGAGCTTAGACAGGCTAACTCCTGTCAGCTCTTCTCCCCAATCTCCTGAAATCCCCAAATGAAAATCTTCCTTTCTTCTGCAATTCTCTTTTCCTTCAACGATCTAGCAAAGAAGCATTATCCATGCCCAGTAGCTAGTTAGTAGGGTGATAAATGACTTGACGGGATAAACTTTCTCAAGACGTGTCATAAATAGGATAAGCCTTTGTTCTGAAAAAATCCTGGTCCCTTCAAAAGGCAGCCCATCATCCACCCCTTGACCGCTCTATAGTTTGATACCATGCACTGTTCTCATGTAGCCCAAAGCCTGCAGTTTTTAAGGCAGACTAAGTGAATTGAGCAATTTAACAAAATTTGGCTTTCTGATTCATTTTAAAATCCCAGCAGGTTTTTCTAGACTGGCAACAGACGACACACTCTGTTCCCTGTAAATACATGCAGCCACAATAGAAAAATCATTCTCTCTTCTATTTTATTTCCTGTTTCTCCGGGCTCCTATTTCTCTTGCAATAGTTATTTTCAGGAACCTGGAACTGATGAACGCACTAAGTGCTTTGCATCACTGCAGCTATTTTTTCATGCACTGATGCAAGATTTACCAGGTATCAGCAGCTTTGCATGCTGGTTTTGTGCATATCTGTAACACTAATGCTACGAAAGCATCCAGTAATTATTTATAGTCATGAGAAGTGTTCTGTCTACTCTAAAACACTGGTGCCTGCATCTCTGTGTCCTGCTTTGAGTTGAACTTGGGTGTGTTTTGTGCTAGGGAGTTTTGTTTTGTTTCAGGACTAAGACTGTTCTATGAATAAAAATATCGAGGTCATTTTGTTCTTTCGTGTTCACAGAAGTCTTTTGGCACTGGTCTAATTACAAAGATAAATTGCTGATTTGAAAATAGCGATAGCATATCAGTCAGTCACTTGGAGACTTCAGACCATTACATGGTATAATGTGTTTCTCTGTTAACATTTTGCTCTCCTCCTGTTAACGGATAGATGCTGAATGTCTTTATCCCGTACTAATGCTTCCATACCTTCCACTGTTGCGTTCTCCAAGGCACAGGTCGGTGCTCTGCCAGGCTCCCAGCTCCCCTCTCCTGCCCTTCAGCCCCCTACAGCAGGGCGTGCGCACTCCTGTACCTCGCCCCAGCCAGCTCCGGCCTTTCTCAGCAGATCCTGCACTCAGCCCACTGGCCTTTTTTTCTTTCACTGGATGAATATTTCCACCCTTAAACCTTGCAGCCCACCTGCATAAAACTGATTCATTCTCCCTGTACAGCACTTTCATCGCCCTGCCATGGGCCAGGCACAGCCCAGCCAGTGAGATTCATGAAAACCTTTATTCTGCTACTGCTTCAGGACAAGGAGGTGATGTGCTGGGCATTGGTACTGCATGTATATTGTACAGCTGGGTGACCAGAGCATTAGCAAGATTATGCTTTATGGAATTAATTGGAATTCATTTCAATGGTTTTTCAAATCACCTGGGTCATCTCTTGTCATGTTCTATGTAATACAGACCACAAAATTGGTCAGTGTAAGCTTGGTAAAGCGTATCTTTTAAATAAATCCATAGCTTTGAATTATAGATTTAAAATGATGAAGAGTCTACTGCTTTACTTAATAAATTATTCAAATATCCAATTAGGCTGTATTAAAAACATAAGTTAAAAAAACCCAAACAGCAATGGTGTGTTTGTTTTTTTTTAATTTTCAGTCTGAATTTGTTCAGCTTCAGCTTCCAGCTGTGGTATCTGGTTAGGTTTTTGCCTGCCAGCTACTGGATGCCTTCTCTCTGTGTATATTTGTGTGTATATATACACAGCAAGCTCAAGTCACCTCCTAACATTTTAGCATAATATAAAGTGCACTTCTGGTCTCAGGCATGTGTCAGGTTCTTCTCCCAACCACAGCAGAGCATGATAGCTGTCTGTTAATAAAGCCTGCAAGCAAGCTGATGGCAGAAGTTATGAGGTAGCTGTAAACTCTCTCCTTAAACATGGATGATGCTGTGATGAAACCACAATGAAATTGTTCGGTCTTTCATTAGCTATCTAAAAACAAATACAGCATTGACAATTTTGAAGGTGATCTTTTCCTCCAGCTGTTTTGCACTGGGCTTGAGTGCTGTATAAACATTACCTGCTGTGATTTACATAAACACTTAGGCAAGCACCATCCTTAATGAGTAAAAACCTACATGTCTTCAGTGGAAATGACTGTATTCTGAAGCACCGTGATCACCAGGATGTGTTTGTACCATAGTAATATTTAAAGGTCTATGGAGGATTGATGACCCCAATTAAAGTATTTATGAGTGTGCCTCTAGGACAGCCCGTCTGGACATGCCCAGAGGCAGAATAAACTCCTTCCTCGGGTCGCATGACACCGGATACTCTCGACTATTCGGGTGGCCGGTGATTTGCATGTGTGAGAAGGCATGGCCACCAGCTGTGCTTGGAGCTGTGCTTGCAGGCTTGCCCTAAAGGCAGGCAGCTGAGGAGCAGCCTGTGAAATACGATATGGGCATAGTCTTGCAGGTGCATTACAGATTTTAGGTCCTTGACCCCAAAGCCTGAAAACCACAACCCCCGTTCTGAGATTTGTACGTAGACTTCTCACTACGAACTCCTCCCTTAATTTGAGTGGGTGTACTCTCTGCCCTGAAGTTAAGCATATGTGTACAGCATGCAGGGACAGTGCTCTAAGTACAAATCGGCTCTGGAGGAAGTAAGCAATTTTTCTTCAGCACAACACCGAAGACACGGTTGCGTTTCAGGGCTGGGAAGGATTTTTAGATTCCCAGAGCAGATAAAACAGCTGGTGAAAGGCTAATCCACGGAAAATACATGGCTTACGTACTTTGTGATTTCACTTCTTAGCAGGATCGCAGCCGTTTCCTTATTGTCATGATAATGGGTTTCAAAACTGGGAAAAAGGAGTTTTTAAAAAACCTTAAAGTCAGTATATTACTGTTCGCAGCATGGAGTCAGTTCTCTGTGTGGCAGTGTATATGTTCTGAGACAGCTTTTTGGCAGGTAAAATGTCTGCATGTGTACAGTCAGGCCTTTGTCCATATAATTCAAGTAAACTTCACGTAAAGAAAGAAATACTTGTGAGAAAAGGAGTACAGAACATAAACAGCTAAATTTTGTATTTTCTAGCATTAGGGTAGTACCTTACATATCTGATGATCAAATCCCATGCACTGTCATTACTTGGACTGTAGTTTCAATTGGTATTGATATTACGTTTGTTGGTTTTGGGGCGCCCAAGCTGCAAAACCAAACACGCCTCGTGTTCAATAACTCCACGTACAAACATAGATCCTCTACAGATTTGCAGAAGAACAGCAGTTTTGAAAGTATAGGCATCTCATCTGTTTTCTCTTTGTTGCAGCAACATTGGAAGATCTAAGTATCTCAATCATGAAAACCATCTTTACTTTGCAAAATACTGGTTCATACAGAGTCATTTGCCTTGACTGATCATTAGGCATGCCTATAGCTCATGTCGCTACCAAAGTACAAATCAAGTATTTCTGGTTTGGGTTAGTATAAATCAGCTTTTCTGTACAGTTGTAAGCCATCAAAGAGTAATATATGTTATTAATTATTTACTTAAATATGTTTGTAGCTCAAAGCCTACACTTTGCAGATTCCAAAAAGCCATTAGGAAATACTCCAAACATTTTTTGATTTAATGCTAACTAAAAATATCTCATCCTCAGGTTAGCACGGTGGGATGTCAAGGGTGAGAATATTTGTTCTGGACATTCGACAAGAATCCATGTTCCTTATGTATGACCTGGGTTCCACAGGAAGTACAATTCCTTTCTTTCCCTCTGCAGAGTAAGTTCCCTTAACTTTCTTAGATCGTTCCTAGGTGGTTTAAAAACAGGAAGTTTTTGTTGTTGACTGAAAGCTTGCTGATGACCAGTGAAAAATCTCAATCACCTTTCCTTTTATATGTTTACTTCTTTTACTTAAAAAAAAAGTCCAAATAACTTTGACATTTGAAAATTCTAGGATTTGGGAGGGGAGAAGGGAAGCTGTATTTCAAAAACAGAAAACCAGTTCAGGAAATTCCAGTCAGCTCTGCTCCTTGGGCCTGTGAGTCTACTTTAATTAGCACTTCCAGTTGTCCAGATTGTTGCTAAGGCGGTAGTTCTAGAGAGCTCGATCAGTAATCTCAAAAATGTTGATACCTCAGGATTTGAGAACCAGACCAGTTTAAATGGAAGAATCTGCTAATCAGATATCTAGACGTTCAGGAATAAACCCTTTACTTAGAAACCTGATGATACTTGTACGGGCTATTTTGCTTTGACTAAAACGTTTACACTGAAAGCCTTCACCAAGTTATTTTTCTAACTACAGTTTTCTTCATTATAATAGTTGAAAGAGGTTACGATCTTGACTGGTGTTTAAAAGTCTCTCCAATCCTTCCATTGAAAGGTTAATTTAAAATAGAGAAAATGGGCCACCTTCTTCTCTCTTGGTAGTTCTGTATATAAAAGGTTGATTGTTCCAGCAGCAGCATTCAATTATTTTGCTTCTGATGCTATCTACATGTAAAAAAATCTAGCTAAACTCAGATGGTCCCTGCAGGCCTTCCAGTTCTAGCCTTCAGTGCAAGGATGCAAAATAAAACATCAGAGCCTCACAGTTAGCATTCAAAATATAAAGTATTATGTTGTCAAGTTAAAGAATGAAATTTGCTTCCCAGAATATCAGTGATATAGATAACCTTCTGGAGCATTTGCCCTTTTTTTAGTGAAACTCATTCTTCGACTATGTTTGGAGAAATATGTGCTAAGGAAGTCAGAGTGGCAGCCAGTGTTCAGAGAAATTACCCAGAAACGTAGCCATCCAGTTGTTGTTGAATTAGTCATGATACTAGACCTCTACAACAGACATTGAAAACATATGCTATGTTAATAGATTGTTGTTGAAACAGATAGTAGTTGTAATGGAACAAGTGTTTCATGATCTGTGTCTTTGGTTTACTTTTTCTTTTTTTTTTCCCCTCCACAGGACCTGGGATGCTCAAATGATAGATGTGCAGACCAAAAGCAGTGAAACTTACTGCTCTGATTGTGATGGTTGAAAGAGATACAACGCTGACCTCCAGAATTTTAGGGAGCAAAATTAATACAGAGTTTTAGAATTATGCATCAAACCTGGGATCACTGAATAACATCCTGGAAACATGGTGAGAATATACATCCAGTGTAAAATAAATCAGCTGTCAAAGGAAAAGTGATGTGAATGACTCAAACCATTTTGAAATTTGTTAATTTTACTATTGTTGTGAAATTTAGCCCCACCTTTACTCACCTTTGCTTACTGATCTTCTAGGTGGGAAACTGAAAAGACAGGAGTCTTTCAGAGGAGAAAATCAATGCTGTTACAACGGAGCCTCATGAACAGCAACAGGGGCATCTCAAAACAGCTCTGGCATTGGAAGGAAGCCTGGCAGTGCTGAACAATCAGATAAAGCACTTTTTAGTTGCAAGCCAGTTGGAGCAGGTCTCTAAACAAACCAGTGCACAGATATGTTCTGTGCCTTTAAAATCTCAGCTCTTACTTAAGAGAAGGGGATAAAACAGGAATGCAACCAATACAGAATGGCTGGTAACCACAAAAAATGACGGTTTTGCCAAAAAGTGTAACATTCCTCATTCATGGTTGTGGTGTTGCGTTAAATGGTTTGAGTGTGTGGTTTGCTAAGTCTCCCCCCCCCCCCCCCCCCCCAAGAAATTACATGTTTTGTATATCATATCATGCTGAGTAGCTGGTATCTCGTTCTGAGTAGCTGGTATCTCGTTCTGAGTAGCTGGTATCTCGTTCTGATGACCTGCAGTTCATGTTTGCAAAACTCTGTCACATTTCTTCTGCTATCTTAAACAAAAAATTCACCAGTGCCTGTGAGTATGCAGAGGCTCCACAGAGCCCAAGCCAAGACACACATTGCAAGAAGCCCCTGCAGCCTGTGCTGCAACACACTCACACTGTGAGTGGAGGCACAATCATGCACAAGAACCAGTTTCTTTGGGTAATTAATGTTTCCTGTATTTCTGGGAGAAACTCTGCCATCCTCCTCCTCCCTTCCCAGCCAATTCAGTCCCTTGCTGAAAAGTAATACTGCAAAATCCATTCTTTGTTAGCCAGTAGGAGAGCAGCAGTAAACAATCTGAGGACAATAGCCACCAGACATATGGAAAACACTTCATTTTTACTAAGCTGCGACATGCAAATGCTTTGCTAATGAGAATTCCTGAGCATTAAAAAAGACTATAACCTGCTTTCTTGTTGTTGAAACACCGTATGTTTTGTGGCATGGAAGATTACTTTACCAGCTCTTAAATGACCCAGAAAAAATATTTTTTTTCATGTGACACTTTGGGAAAGTGCTAAGAAGTATAGGTTACGGAACAGCTTGACACTGTCAGGTAGTAGGCCAATAATGACCTCATACTTCCCATAGTTTTCATGGCTTTTAAAAAGTCTTTTGCATTGCGGAGACTCCTGGTTGGTTTCAGCTCCCAGCTAAATCCCCATTTCCAGCTCCGAGAGGGCTGTGCCATCTCCTAGCCTCTTGTTCCCTGCCCGTGGCACCCTGTGGTGGTTCCTCTCCCAACAGCGTGAGGCTGATGAGCGATGGCAGCCAGCGGGGACAACAACCCGCCGCAAAAGCACATCTCCTGTTGATGGCTGCTGCCCATGGAGCCAGGGGTGACAGTCCAGACAGATGATGATGGCAGGCGGCAGGGGTCGGACACCTCAAACCGTGCGCAACCAGGAGCTTAGGGCAATGGCTTCCCGCCACGTTCTTCCAGAGCGCAGGTGGCTGAGCTTGGCTCCTTGTCCCAAGGCCGCTGTGGGGGACACAGGAGCCCGGGAGGCCCGGAAATGGCTTCAGAGGGGCCCTGCGTTGCCCCCTCGGAGGGCCCTTCTCTAGCGCTGGGGATCCCTCGCACCAACCCCCCCCCGTCCCCTATACCGGCCGGTCCCCCGCCGCCCCCCCCTCAGCGCACTGCCGCCCGCCCCGTGATGCGGCAGCCCCGCTCCCGCCCCGCGGGGCAGCTACGGGCGGGGCGGGCGGCCCCCGGACCCGCCTCTCTGCTTGGGCCCGGGCGCCGGGCCGCCTCCCCCGCGGCGCCGGGGGGCGCTGAGCCGAGGGGCTGCCCGCGGCGCCGGGGCCACACAAAGCGGCGCGCGGCGGCGCCTTTCCCGCCACCCGTCAGGCGGCAGCCGCCCCCGCCCCGCCCCGCCCCGCCCCGCCCCGCCCCGCCGCCGGGCCCGGGGCCGGCCGGCCGGCTCGGGCAGCCCCGCGGCGCCGAAGATGGAGCCACCGGTACCGCCGCCTCAGGAGCAGCCGCCGCGCCCTCGGTCCCACACCGTCACCACCACCAGCAGTTCCTTCACCGCCAACCTGTCGGCCAGCTCCAGCACCCTCGCCTACGACAGGGAGTTCCTGCGGACCCCGCCCGGGCTCCTCATGGTGACCGAGATCGTGAGTGGCCCCGGGCGGGCGGCGGCCATGGGGGAGCCGGGCGGGGGGTGCGCCGCGGGGCTCTGCCCAGCGGTGGGGGGGAGCGTCTGCCCGGCGCGGGGCGCTCAGCAGCCCGTCGGGTCTCCGCTGTGGAGAGTTCCCGCCGCCCTTTGCCGGTTGGGACGTTTCCCCTCAGCCCGCCACCTGCCGCGGCTCGGGCGGGTCCGTCCCGGCAGGTGAAGGGCGGCTCGGCGGGGGCGCAGCCCTCCCGCCGCGGGGCGGCCGGCGCAAGCAGCGGTGACACCGCGCGCACGCAGGCAGCTTGGTGCCCCGCAGCGTCTGCCGCGGCATCGCCTCGCGTAGCGGGAAAATGACTGGGGGCAGATCGGGAGCCCATCTGGGGAGGCTTTCCTTTAACTGCATTGGCTGTACACACCTTGTACCTCATAGCACACAGGTAACCCTGCCCCGAGAGTTAATTAGGCACCTTACCTTCGTTTTGTAGGTCAATAGAAATCCATTTCCTTATGCTTTTAGTGGTCAGCTATGCCTGCACAGGGTGGGGTACGATCTAACACCTTTTGGTTTTGGTCGTGATTTTATTTTTTGCAGAAACGCGGTGAGGTTTAAGCAGACAGCGCAGGTGGCCCGGCAGTGTGGCCTGTGGTCGGTGGCTCAGTGATGGGCAGCGAGCAGCACAGCGCTGGTGTCCCGCTGCGGGCCCGCCTGCGCTCCCGGTGTTAGGCCATAGCCGCTCGGCTCATCTACGTTATTAATAGTTAAGGAACTTGAAGGCCTGGTTGCCCCAACTAAGTTTTTGAGTTTCCTGTGTGATGTTTTTGCTTTGATGATGCTGGAAGGGTTAATGTATCTGGTCAGATTAATCTTCAAGGGTTGAAAAACATTGTGCTCCACCACTGCAGTGGAATGACTGTGGGTTTTGCTGACTTCAAAGTTAAAGTAACCAAGGGAAGCTTCAGGCTGATGTGTGTTGTAGGACCTCTGGCAGGAGCAGTGCCGTCGGGGAGAGGATGCGCGTTGAGATGCCAGCTGCTGCACGGGCAAGTAGGGCTTGAGGGTGAGAAGTCAGTGCCTGCTGCCAGCTGGCACCTTGTATGCTGGTGTGGTTGGGAATTCTGGTGGTCTTCAGTAGGTAGGCGATTGTAGTCTTGCTTCAGCTGTTAAATACAGGGGATGCTTCATTGTCAGAATTGTGGTAGGTCTGTGAATAAAGAAGCCTTAGTTTTTGAAAGAAAAGCTGCTTTCTTTCCCACTCTTTTTCCATTTCCAATTACAACAGAATTACAGACCTTTCTTCTACTTTATCAGAAGAGTGATCGATTGTTAGAGAGGTGCCCAAGGCTTTTCCCAGGCCCTACTGGAATGTCATATATTCAGCCTGGCTTTGAATACTGCATCAGCTGCGCTTAAGTTGAGCTACATAGCCGCAGGGCATGGACAGGCTCTTACTCTTTGTTGGAAGTGTGCTTTCTAGTTTGTGTTGACAGGTGATTGTATTTGTGTAGCTTACCTTTCTAAACAGAGTGCTGATGCTTTTTGGGGGGCGACTTTTGTTTCCTGTCAGCCATTCATGACTCTTGGAATAGTTACGATTCTTCAGCCACCACTCTGACATGCTTGAGTCCATTAATACTGACATTTAGAGCCAGCTTTGGTTTAAGTTTTGTAAGTACATTTACCAGTTTCAGAAAGAACCTCAGTGCTACCTGACTTTGTAGCCTAGTGTAGTTGTGTCTGCACTGCAGGCTTTCACATACGTATTTTTACTGATCAGCAGTATGAAGATATGCAGTCTGGTCAACTTGAAGGAGCCGATAGAACTCTCTAATGTAGATGAACTTACACTGGTTTGTGATGATGTATTTGAGACACTGGAGAACAGTTTTAATATGAAGTTGAAAGCGATAAGGCAGGTCCTACAGTAGTAGGATATTGCTAGATACTGCCTTTGAGGAAATAACTACTGGTTCTTAACCCCACTGATTTTAAAGCAGGTAGAGTAGCTCCTCTTCTGTGAAGTGAAAGGAAAACGCATCAGTGAATACTGTGATACAGAATTAACTGAAATAAACCAGTTATTAAAATCCAGTGAGTTTGTATGTGTGTATGTGTATATATATATATATATATACATATGCACACATGTTTGGCATTGGTTTTTGGTCAAATTTTCCCCACCAGTTCTGTATGTTCTTTGTTTTTTCTGAGAGAAAATGTGCTTTGAGAGAGCATGACTAGCTTTATGCAAGATTTCTATTTCAAAATTGGCCACGCATATTCTGCAGTAATGGAGTTGTATACCATAAATCAGTCAGTCCCTGCCTGTTCTGATCATCCTATATATATAAAAGTTATAGCTTGCCTGCACAGATTACCTTTTTAGGATATTTCTGACCCTCTGTACTGATTCCCCAGCTCATAGTGTGATCCTTCTGCTAAGGATTTGCAAACCTGTAAATGGGACAAACTCTTATGTATTTCAGTTATAGGAGTTGCAGCCTGATAGATCTTTTCAGTTGAAGCAGCAAGTTCTGAAGTGCAGCAGCTGTGGTAAGAGCTGCCTTTGCTTCTGCTGTCTCTGCTCTGGAGACACCTATGAGATGGACAGGGAAGAGGAATGTTTTTAGTAGGATCTTTCATCGCTGTAGCTACTCATCTGCCAGATCCAGTGTTCATTAGGATACTACATTAACACTAAGCTAGGGGTGTTAAACAACAGTGCTAAATGTTTGAAGAGTTTGTGCTGTGGGGCTGCATAAATATTTGATTATTGCAGCTGTCAGCAACATGCATGCAGCAAGAGTGCAGTCTGTGATTCCTGGCTCTGTAACTGGAGCTCTCTTCTCTGTATAGGCAAAGGGCAAATCTGTGTTATTCTTCAACCAAAGACAAGGGAAAAGCAGGAAGTTACCACATAAATTAAGTCTTCCACTCCCTTAAATAAAGGATCTTGATCAGGTTTTGCTCCTCCTTCCCTAATTTGAATGCTCTGGAGATGAATTTACTGCTGTGTGGATTTCCATGTGTGTTGGTAGCCAGCCTACATCTGCACTGAGGCTGAGGTTTAATGGCACAGTAAATTCAGCTTAACATCTACTACTAAGAGATTCTTTGCAGTGTTGCAAAACACTGGTCTGCTATTAACTCGGTCTGCTGTTTCCAATTTGTTCAAAATGAGTTAGCTTTATAAAGACAGGTTTTATGATGGATCAAGTATTACATGTCCTTTACGTAGCTGCTTTAAAGCCAGTATAAATCAGGGATGAGATAGACTCTGCGTATTCAGCAGTATTGAAGTCATGTACCCAAACCTGGTTCAGTTTAATTTTGTAATGCTGTTTGGTCTAGCACTGCATACATCTAGTATGAATGAAAACAGAAGTGCAGCCTGAAGTGTAGGCTAAATTACCCGGTGCTGACAGATTTCCATTGCCTTCTACATCTGCCTCCCTGATGAGAGAGCATACAAGGTTTCCTGCCACTCAGTGGGAAAGAACTGGGGTCAGTTTATTTCAGCGTAAAGAGTGAAATAGGAAATGCCACTGGATTTCTGAGAGGTCTTTGGGAACTGGCATAGAGCACAGCTTTGGCGTGTGGAAGCTCATCCAAATTAGTTACATACAGAAGTAATGATGCTTGCTGACCAGGGCAGGGGCTTCTGACTTGGGAGACTTGGATTCACAGGCCTTAGCTGGCCAGTGACTACTGACAATGAGTTCATGTGCATTTCTTTTACTTCTCTGAATGCCTTATCTGTTCATGGAATATGGATACAAATCTTTGTAAGACACATTGAGAACTGTTGGTGAAAAGTAGCATGTAAGATGTAAGCACTGTTACAGAAAGTCTTTAATTCAGATGTCAATCACCTGGGTTGACACTGCAGTAAAAATACATCCTGTAGAAGATAATTGATATTACCTATAGTCTAACATACCCCTCAGGAGGATTTCTAGTTTCAAAAGAAGCAAGTATAGTGATTTCCAGAGATGTCTTTTGAGTGTTTCTTTTCTGTACAATGATGGCCCAGAAAGACTGTATATTTGTCTTCCTGAGAGTTTTATGGCCGAGATAAATGATGGCTAGTGATACCTCCTCAGAGCTTTAAATTGGTTTCTCACATCAGGCATTATGGATCACTTTGGAGAAATGGAGTTTTGTGGTTGCTGTGGGTGTAGTTATAAAAATATTTACTTTCTAGCATGATGACATTGATTCCTTCAGACTGTGGCTTCACACGAGTGTGTTGCTGGTTGCAGTCTCTTGTAAAACTTGCCCTACTAATTTTAAGGCTTGTGATGGCCATTTGTTGTTTACAAAACCAAACACTACATAGCTTGAAAAGGTTTGGAAGGTTGTTACACTGCTACTGCAAGTGAAATCTTGTGATGGTGTAAATTTTAGTAAGTTGTAATTGCAGTTGCATTTCTTCATGCTATTCTATGCAGATTATTCTTTGAGTCAAATGCGCAGAATAAGATATGTACTTGAAATATAGAAGCCTGATAGGAGGTTACATTAATGGCACCACATAAAATTGTGGTTCAAATTTACATTTCTGGACAATAAAAATAATTTTGATAACGTTTTTATTATTCTTCAAATGTAAGACCTTTGAAGGCTTAATTCAGAAAAGAAATCTTGTTGAGTTTCTTTATTCTAGTAGAGTGGTGAGCCTCAGAATATTAAATAGATATTGAAAGTTATGTCAGATTTAAGATATTGAAGTTACCAAAACGAGAACAACTGGACATGTCCAAATGTTTGTTCAATAGGCTTTTGCCCCCTTTTTTTCCCCCCCAAGAGATGCATCAAAATCGCCTCCAGATATTCAAGTTCTGAATTATGTTAGCAATAGAATCATATAAATGTTAAGAAAAGCAGAAGTAATAGAGTGAAACAAAAATTGTACTACATCTTTTTAAAGCTCTCCTTGCACACAGCTTTTTCTTTTAGTCTTATGCCCTTTCTGACTGCAGCTCCGAGTTTTATTTATAGATCCCATGTTCCTTCTGCACCCCCAGATCTTGGAACAGCCCTCAGAAGCACAGAGGGAGTTTGATGAAGCCTCTTTACTCACCTGAGTAGGAGCAGCAAGATTTTCTCTTACATCAGGAACAGCAGAGAATTTTTCTGTTGGTGGTGGGTTTTTTTTTTTTCCTTACAAAGCAACTTTTACTCCAGTCATAGTGTGTCTGCTTGTATGTAGTTGACAATGCTGAGGCACTTCCTGACGTGTTGAACAAGTGCTTTGCCTAGAGGAGATGTACGTAAGCATGGTCTTAAAATGATTCACTTTGAATTACTGAGTGGATTCTCTACTAGTCAGTTACTTCATCCAGTAGCTTCATCTTCCTGTGCATGTATAAGAAGACATAAAGTCTAAGCTCTTTGCTCTCGATGGGACAAAACTCTCTCAGAAGTCAGGTTGCAGTTCTCCTTTTCTTCAGGTGCTGTTGTTCCACTGCTAACCCTTAGTGTAACTATCCCTAGTGTAGTGAATACATGCATCTATGTGATTTGCGTCTTCCTCTAGATCATATTGTTGCTTAACGTCCTGTTTCCTTGAAGGTCTTTGGTTTGTTGGACAAGATCAGGGTGTTTCCTTGGGAGGAGAAAACTGGGGGACACAAGAAAACAGAAGCTTTGGAAAGTGTTGTCTGGAACATACTTCAAATGTAGACAGAAACAGTTATAAGGATTGACATGGTAAGAGGGTGGAGATGTCTCTCAGGCTGAATGCAGATATTTTATAAAATGTAAAAAATGCTAAATATTTTTTGTATCTCAAGGTTAAGGTAGAAAATGTATGAAATGTCATTATTTCTTCATAAGAAGAATGCTTGAAAGGCATACTTAAACATCAGCCTTGTTCTTGAATGTGTAGTGAATAAAATATATTTCCTTCTAGTAAACAATTTCTTTGTTTTGTACCTACTAAAATCCTTATGCAGCCCAAAGCTAATTTGAAATAATTTTTGGCCTTCAGCAGCCTGTGTCTGTGTGTTGGTGAAATGTGCAGTCCACCCATTATTCCTAATGGAATAGGTGCAGCTTCCTAGGTGCTTAGCTTTAGTGTGATGCTGCGGCTGGGTGTTTGACTCATGAGGGTGAGTGCTGAGGCTAAAAACATCATGGTCTGAGGACAAAGGCTGATAATCTGGCTGGAAAGAGATTGGGACTGTATCTGTGAAAACTGCCGTTTACCAGCTATGCCAGCTGGTCCGATAAAAATTATTGTGGAAGCTGCATCCCTGGCTAACCGTACTATGCGAGCTGAGTTGCTTGTGAAGACCACTGGTATTGTTAGATACAGCAAATGATGGAGATACTTGGTGCTGGGTTTTGCCCTAAAATGAATGCAAATCCTGGACTTGTTTTTGTTGGGTTTGTTTGTGGTTTTTTTTCCTCCCCTTGTGTTATATTTTTATATTCTTTCTGCAGTAGGATTCCTGCCTTCTCCTTGGAATGGTTTATTACACACTGTTAAGACCTCAAATTAGAGGATCTTAAAGTAGTATATGCTTATCTTAAACATTTTTCATGCCATGTGTGATGAAGAGATATATTTGCTGGCAGCGTAGTAAGAATGTGAGCAGGGAAAGGGTACAGACAAAAAGGTTAATTGACTGAGTCACACAGGACTCTTGCAAAATCAGAAATGGCCCCCCAGTTTCTGACTCCTAGAACCATTAAGTGCTAGATGCCTTTCGGTCCTTTCACTCCCAGCCCTAGGATGCTGGGAGCGCTGCTGTGTGCCTGGAGAGCCTGCACATGTGTCTGCCCTGTCCTATGTCCTGCACTGACTGCGTAGCAGCAACAAGCAGGGTTAGAGCAGTGGTGGCTCAAGGATTCTTCTTTAAAATTGTATTCTCAAAACCACAGAAAAATTCTCTTGGGGACTCTGAACCCTTCTGAATGGGAAGTGTAGAGACAATTACGATGTATTGCTCATGTTTGGTGAGTGCCTTCTCATTCAGCCTGCAGTTCTTTCCTGTTCTCTCCTGGGAATAACAGTGCCATATATTTAGTTTCTAATGGTCCTATCTATCTATCTATCTATATATACAAAAAACCATAGGTATGTATTTTTTTTAGTTTGATTTTTCTTTTGGATAAATTCCGTATTGTAACAGTCTGATATGTCTGCACTTGCTCCTCTTTTGAGTTCAGAAAAGCGGTAGCAAGTGTGTTGTTGAGGAGAGGACCAAGCCCTCTTTTCTAGCGTCAAATAGCAAATATATTTTAGTGTCCATCAGACCTTTGGCAAGGTAGTTGTCTTCATGTGGCATGAGCCAGTTCCTGTGGAAGCTGCTGACACTGATTCACCTGCCTCTGAAAAGAGCAGCTCAGGTATAAGACTGGTAAAACTCCAGTGAAGGAGGGACTGAATAAGGAAAGAATCAAGCCCCACCGCTTTCAGTGCGAGCTGGGTCTGGCTCAGGGGAGGTTTGGTGTTAAGCTTACGTTAGTGAACTGAAAGAGACTGGAGTCTTGGTTCCACATTCTTTAATACTGAATGCAGGCTTTGCCAGATCACTTTGCTACACAGATTTGGATCACCCCTGGGCATGACTGCATTTTTGCCAAATTGGAGCACAACACTGAATGTTCACACTGTTCCTTTTTGCAAGGTATGGGTGCACAGAAGATGCTGATGCAACAGCAAGTTTGCTGAGACAAAAATCATCAAAGCAAAACAAAAAAAAAAAATCAACAAATTGGTCTCATTAGGGGGCTGTTGTCCCAGCAGTTTGTTCTGGGCAGCTGCGATGTTTCTGGTCTGATATGAGATGCGTCAAAATCAGAGTTTGTAGAACTGAGGCAAACTAAGTAAGCATGGTAATAATCAGCTAGATGTTGCCAGTCTTTGGAGATATCATAATCTAGTTACAAAGAATAAATATAGTGAAAAATCCAAGGTGGGACTGGAAAGAGGCCATGTGGGGAAAGCAGCCTCTCTGATCCTACTCCGGTAATTGCTGCTTGTGTTTAGGTGATAGTCTGATGTGCACAACTTGAAAGGAAACCTGTCAAGAACCTGGGCTTCATAACTGAAAACAAGACTAGTTTGTATCACCAGCTTTAAATGTAACTGCTATGTCCAGGTGACACTGTTTCATGCAGACTGCATTTATTTAGCCTGGAAGTTGTACAGCCACTCAGTGTGTGTAGCGATTACATGAAAGAGTCCCTTTAATACATATTTTAGCATCTGTTCTCTTCATTCAACAGTAGTGCTATTCCCAAGGCTGCAGCTCCTGCAGCAGGTAGTAGCTGAATGTGGCAGCGCAGTTTTGAGGAAAGTATGAGGATCCCTAGGAGAAACTTACAAATAGAGGCACAGTGTTGCATGCAGGAATTAAACACTGAAGGGCAGGAGGAATGGGCAAAAAAGCCTTCAAGAAAAGGAAAACCTCTGTGAGGTACCTTTAAAATGACACTTCAGCTGATACTATCAGCCTTGGTTGTCTCCAACTGGAGACAGCCACTGTATGGCAGACTGACAAGGATCGGGTGAGGTGAGGGTGAATCCGTGGCTGGATGCCTGTTACCGCTGCTGTAGATCAGAAAGCATAAACAAATGCACAATTGTCCTCTATGGGCTCTGAGCACAGCTGTGATACCTGCTGGGGAGGGTGGTGCTTTTGTTCAATCCTTGGAGGGGAAAAAGCTACCCCAAAATGACAGCGTCTGCATTGATTTGGTTTTAGTTTAATTTCTAAATCACGATGTACCTTGCTACCAGTAACATGATGTGCCGTTTCAAAGAGCTTGCGTGTGTATAGGCACATACAAAACCATTGAAGAAATACTATTATAGCCAAAGGTCTTGGAAATTAAGAAGTGCCAGAATTGATGTTCACTCCAGCAGTGTTGGTTTGGTATTGGATTGTGTGCAGACACTGGAATCCAGTGAAATTCTGCACAATCATGTTATTTTTATTGAGAAACTTCTGTCATGGTTGTTGCACAAGAGAGCTTTTCTGGGAGTGACTGGGATATTGTGTATACAGCATTGGAGGAAGGCATGTTATGAGTAAGGAAAAGGATTATTCAGAGAGAAAGGATGGTCTCCTGGCTAATTGCTTTCCTTGGAAAATTTGACTTCTGCTTGCACCACAGTGTTCCTCTGGGATACTAGATAAGGCAAGTGAAACTTACACTTCAGTGTGCTCACTTTTTTCCTTTTTTTCCTGGATCCCCAAATTTGGGTCTGAGATGTGAAAGAAATGATTATTCACAGTTGTAGCTGAAGTCAGTATGAGCTATGTTCTGAAGAGGTAAAATGCAGTACCATATTAAGTGCTGTGGGAGAAAAGAATTTTCCAGTGAAATTTGGCAAGAAGTACTTTTGACCTTAATTTTAGTGCACTCACTGTCTGTAAAACTGGGATACCATATTTCTTTATCTCACAGAGATGTGTGTAATAGTTTACTGATGACTTCTGAGATAATTCAGGTAACAAAGTACTTCTAAAGAGCCCAGGCAGATACAAAGCTCTGAGTTGCATGCAGGGAGCAAGTCTGCAGACCACACAAGTAAACAAGAAGAAAACAAAGTGGAAGGTGTTAGTTCTGAAGAAGACTCTCCCTTCTGTTGCTGCATGCAGGTGGTTTTGTGGAGAAGGGGAAAGTATGTGGTCATTAAATTACAGACTATACCATAATGTATACTTAAGTAATGACAGAATTAAGATGTGTGAAGAACTTCCAGCAGTGTTGCATACTTAATTGAAAGTAGTTCAGCATATGTTTGTACCTGTCTCTTGTCCACTTTTCTACTTCTTCATCCCAAGTCCTAATTTTCCAACTCTTTTGGTGTGTTTTCTGGTTGGCTTGGTTTTGGTGTTTTTGTTTTTGTTTGGGGGTTTGGTTTTTGGTTTTGTGGTTTGTTTTTTTTTTTTGTCATTTCATTCCTTCAAGTCTTCTTGCCCAGCTGCTCAGGGCAATTTGCTGAAGGCCTGCTTTGCACGATCTTCATCCAGTCTGCTGCACTTCACTTGACACAGATAATCAACATAGAAGATGCAGTGCCTATCGTAAGAATTTGGTAAAATGGAGTTTTAGGAGAGGAGGTGTGAGGCCGCTGAAAGAACAGGCTCTGCTCAATATGACACATCCATCTTTAATGGTTTCATAAAGCTGTAAGTGGACAAAACTATGAAAAACACTGTAGTATTTTAGAACTATGTTAGAAATACTGATAGTGATACAGTGATTTAGGAGGTTATTGGTTAATGTTGTGACATGTTTCGTTCCTGCATTGTGGAAGGTGCTTTCTTTTCAATAAACAAATGCTTCTGACTGAGCCATAGGCATAGAGCAGGTTGGAGAGACGTGGGTTTTGTCAAACCTACCACAATCTTGTGATGACCTTTGTGAAGGATTTTTAGAAGAAGGCTGAAAAGTTCTATGCATCCCAGACTTCTTATATTGAAGAAAAGCAGGATCTCTGTTGGGATTTCTGATTGCTAGTCTGAAGCCTTGCTGTGTTCATTGAAGCCATGTTCATTGGACTGGCAATACAGTTACAACAGTTATTTAGTATTGTGGCTTGCCAGTTGACCTCCAAGATGAAAATATTTCTCCTTGCATGTGGTGTTACTAAGATATAGCACAGTACAAATGAATACATTATTAGTGTTCTTTCTTCTTCTAATGCACAGGAGTGAGTCTGGATGCCAAATAAATTTTGTACTGGACAGAAAGACAGTTGTCATTGGGAAACTACTATATTTAGTTTTGAAAAACCACAATCCTTATATTACTCTTTTGAGTAGATTCTTGCATTAATGGGACTTAACTTTAAAAGGCAGTGTCCAAGAAGAAAGAAATTACCTGCTTGAAGAGATGGCTCTTGTTTTGTATTTGAATTAAGACCTCCATCTGAAGATGGATAATACCTGCCTTGAACATACGACACAGCCTATAGAATTATGACTGAATGATGAGACTTAACAAGAGTGGAATAATGATAACTTTTAAAGTTATCAGTTATACCTTCATTGTTCCATTCATTATATTTAAAGAATTTTCCCTGTTTATTTTCTCAGCAAAAAAGGTAGGAATCTTAGCCAGGAGAATAAGGTTTCCAAACATTTTGTTCAAACTTGGTTTTTTTCTAGACTTTGGCAATCATGAAAAATGACCAGACACTTGTACAAAGAACTTGACATTCTCTTTAATACAGTAACAGGGAAATATCTAGCAAATGTTTGCCTGAAGTAAGCAAGTCAAGATAAAGTGTTAAAGGTGAGGTGAGGTCTCTTGGAAAGTGTTTTACTAGCTCAAGTTAAAATTAAACTGAGTAAATAGCAATAAATGAGATGGAATTCTCTAAGCTTGGTTACATCTAATTTTTACTTTCTTATTAAGTTGAACAGTGGAATGGTAGCCTCAGAAAAAAAAACCCAAACCCACCCACACACACCCCAAACCGAAACCAACCCAATCCAAACTATGCCTGAAGTAATTTTCACTTAAGAAACTGAGCTTTATTTCAAAATGCCTCTGCAAGTTAGGTCTCGGTTAAAAAAAAAAAAAAAAGTGAAGTGCATTCTAAAAGAGCACTTAATTTTGACGTGTGGTGGTTGTCTATGTAATTTTACAGAAACAGCAATGTACACAAGAAGACCCTGAGAAGAGGTGCAAATAGAGTCTAGATGCATTGATGGGACAGAATCAGATTAAGATCTAATGTACACAAACAATATTGTTATGAAGAGAAGGTTATAGTGAACCAGTTCTTGATGCTATTAAAACTTGTTGCACATTTCCCATTGACTTCAGTCATCCTGACGTATCCGCAGATGAAATGAAAACAACATGAAAGCCTACCAACCGCAAAGGCTGTACACACTAATTGGTGCTTATATTGTTTGTCGGGCTCTTAAAGATCAGCACCTCCTTTCCGATAGTCGTTTCCTATCCACTTGTTAGCATTTGGTAAAGGGGCGGCTCTGTTGTTCCTTCCGTCTGGTGCTGAAGAAAAGTGTATGCCCAGGAACTTTCCCCGCTTTTTTTTTTTCCCCAGCACTGTGGATTAGTCTAATAACAGAGATCACCTCCCTGAAGACCTTTCCTCTCCAATACTCCTTGCTGTCAAATTAGATGGAGATTAGGAGGAGACTAATTAACGCTTCTTACCTTTTTTTTTTTGTGTTGATCACTGAGCTAAAATTGACTTTGGGAAAATGAAAGGCATAATTAAACCACTTGTTACCAAGATTTCCCCCCCTCCCCCCCCAAATTCCTACAAACTGCTGTCAGCGCTACCAGTTTGTCTACCAGTTTCATATGTACGTTTTCTTTGTCTTAAACAGGGTAGCTGATAGATGATAAAAGGGGAAGCTGTGCAGATCCATTCCTTGGACATGCCCTTTCATAACCCAGATGTCTAATTTACATATTTCTTTAAAGCTCCCTATAGTCATGTATCACACAGTACAAGGAGCTATCTTACTTCATGATGAAGCATTGGTCATTTTGTAGTCATCACCATACCCTCATGGTTCTATTAAATTCTAAGTGTCAAAACAACTCGGCATCACAAATGTTGATCTAAACATGTTTCTTCAGTCCAGCAAACAAGTGTGTCTTACAGCTTTCCTGCTTCATCACTGGATTATCACATATGGCTTCTCCTGTGTCAAAGGCAAATCACTATGCATGCTGTGTTCTTCCTTTTCCCTTTGTGTGAACTAGCAAAGCTCCCAGCTAGTGATGTCTTTCAGTGGCCTAATTCCTTTCTGCTTTCTTGGTTTTATTTGCTAAGAGCTCTAATATTGTCAGCAGAAGGGGATTACATTATATGCCTCTGTGTTTGTGCACAGTTTGTGATAGAGGGCCGAGTTTTCAGTGTGTGTGGATTTGAGCATTTTAATATAACAATAGTTGGCAACTTGAAGAAAGGGGTACCAGCAAAATACTGCTTTTGTAGTCAGTTTTGGTGGGTTTTTTTTTTTAGTTCTCTAAAGAATTTTCCCTCTTTGATATGAATTGTCCCTTTGGTTTGAAACTAGTAATATTATGCTGGCGGGGGGGGGGGGGGGGGGGGGGGGGAACAACATACTAAATATCTCTGACTGCACATAGACTTTTTAAACAAAAAAGCCACCATAACACTATACAGGTTTACAGCTTTCCCTTCCCCCACTCAGTGGGAAAACAGGAACTTCTGAGTGGGAGGTAAATAGCTGAGATACTCAACAAAGGGTATTTGAACAAAGGCTGGTGACACCTCTTTATTGTATCTGCATCTTTGTCATTCTAGGGAAGAAAATACTGGGCAGAAGAAAGCTGTGATCCAAATCTGAGGAAAGAGAAAGAGGAAAAGGTGTGGAAGTTAGCGAAGTAAATATAATTTAGTTGGTTGTGTATATTGGGATGGTGTAATATAAACAGAACTACAGGAAAAGGCTTGGGTTTTTCAGAAGAACCACTTGGGTGGGAAGGGAGCCTGCTGCCAGCTCAGAGCATACCCTCAGCCTGGAACCCCTCACTCAGCTGCCTGGCTTTTGTTACTTACCTAGAGTTCTCCTCCTTATAACTTTGGTGTGTGTGCTGCATCACTTGCTGCTAACAAATTGCAGTGCGGATGCAGATAGCCTTTAACAAAGTCGCTTGCTGCGTTTTTCAATATTGGTACTGCCAGCTGCCTGCTGGGTCAGGTCGTGGCCACCTCCACTGAACCAGCAGCTGACCCAAGCACAGTTCCCATTGCCTTAAACCACGATGAACTGTGGCCTGAGTGCTGCAGAGGCAGCTAACTGGTAAGCAGTTGCAAATTTGGTGCTGAAGGCTGGCAAGGTAACTGCCCTCTAGTTATCTGCCTTACTTACCTGCCAGTGGTTGATGGTGTAGTAGCCTTGTTCTCCATTCTCACAATTCAGTCTGCCTGTGCGTGAGACCATGCCCTGAGGTAGAGCTGGTGCCCTGATCTGTTGACTTGACTTCTGTAATGCAAGGGATGGAGGGAGGTTGGATAGGATGGAGTGCAAGCAGGGCTTATATTTTAGACAAATTTTTTGACCTCGTGGTAAGGAGGTTTCCTGAATTTTAGGACAAAATTCTAGCCTGTGCTAGGACTGTGGATACACTTTGCTAGGTATGTTTGAGGGTTGTACCAGTTTTCAGTCTGGTAACATGATTGTCTCCCAGAGCAAAGTGGTAGCTATGCTTGCAGAGAGGGGCTAGAAGAATGTGTGGGCAATACCTTTCCAGTATGAGGTGTAATTGCTCTAAACACCTCTCTTGCAGGCATGGGAGATCCACTAATCCATAGTAATCCCTGTAGTTTGCAGCAGTTCTGACATCTGTGAACTGTATCGGAAAATCAGATTTGGAGAAATGGAACTGAGTATGCTTGAAAACCCAAAATCTATTAGCTGTATTGTGGAGACAGTGAAGCATAAGTGCATGCAGCAAGGGTTCCTGCTTATTTCTTGACTTTTCTGTGTTTGTGTACTACAAGAGGTAAATGCAGAAGTTCTGAATTTGAGTTGGTGGCTTTTAAATGCAGACAGCTGAAAAGGTCTCCATGCCTTGCTGTTCACTGCAGTTCAGAGTTCAGTAGTATATGGTGATACCCCAAACCAGCAAGTTGTTTACCTCAGATATACTGTGTGGTGGAGTGCAGTAATTCCAGGTGCAGCTTTGTGTGCAGTCACCCTCACAGGGCAGCAACCTCTGGCAGAAAAGCAGAGCAGACATCTGAGGGAGATCAAGTCATTTCTGCTCATTTATTTAAATCTGAATAAGCCAATGTCTTCGGGCCCTGAAATTTTTTTCCTATGTTGGCCCCCTTGCACTAAAAAGCTAGCATTTGTAGCTAGTTGTTCTGTTCTTTTGTTTACCCAAGGCCCATTAAAGCAGTTGGAGAACATTATACCCTGCCTCACTCACCAGGACATATACTTAATTTATTACTTTGGTAGTTTGAATTTCAAGTGTTAGGTATCCCACGGAGCATTTTACTTTGTTCTCTTACGCTGCATGCACCGCTTGCGTATTTATTATGGAGAGCAGGCAGGCTGTGGGAAAACCTTCAGGGTTGTGGACTTTTTCTTCAGAACCTTAAAGTTATGGAGCATGGTAACAAGGACTTCTCTAAAAGCATGACTGATCTGCATTATCTTTTTACACGTTTGCCCAAATAATTCTTTTCCTTTGGCATTAATATTTTCACCTGCATATCATTCTTCATCTTTGTACCCTAGGCTTCTTTGTAAACATTAATTGTTGGACAGTGGTAACAACTTTTAAATAGGTCTCTATTGAAAACTTAATTCTGGATTTTCCCTGTTGCTGATTCCTTCAAAGTAAACTCTTTCTACTACTAGCATGAAAAGAAATAGGAGAAAGAAAAAAAAAAACGGGGGGGGGGGGGGGGGAGGCATAGATTGTTGTCAGAAGCAATGTTAGTATTTGTGATTATCTCTTGTTCAGTTGTGTCTTGTCAACAATTTTAACTACAGCTCTTAGTACAAAGTTATCTCTGATATCAAAGTGACGGAGATTTCAGAAAAGGACATGCTTGGAAACTGACTTCAGACAAATTCAGGTGAGAAGTGGGGGTGAAGTTTTTCAACAATGAGAGTTGTAGGCATTATAGCAGCTTATTTAGCGACAAGATGAATCCTATCACTGCAATGTCTATGCCAAGACATCATCTCTTTCCAAAAATAATGTTGTAGGGTGAAATCTTTATACCATTGCCCACACGGCCAAAATGCTCCTTTCTGACTGTGAAGTCTGAACACAAATGCCTCCAGTAAAGCATATGCAGGTATTAAATATTTATAGGCATGCTGTTCTTCTACATTGTTAATGCAAAATGTATTCAGGAAAGAAAATTTTGCAAGAGAAGGAAGAAAATTTTTCAGTGAGATACTTCTACAACGTGTGGATCAGTCTTTGTACCTTAATCTTTACCCAAAACTATGGATAATGGTTCATGGGGTCAGACTTTTGTATTTGGGACTTGATACAGAATTAGTCAAGAGGTACAATAAGCTTCTAGACAGGCAGGCAACAGCAGATCTGGATGCAGACTTATTTTTTCATGTCTTCTGTTGGTCAGGCAAGGGGAACTGTTTCAGCCTTTGAAGACTAGAGGATTTTGTCTCACAGCAAGAAAAAAAATCTGTATTGTATAACACCAGTTTCTGTGGTGGTCAGATGGAAATTAAAAGATACTTTAATTATAAAAATATAAAAAATATTTTTTGAATGAGCAGCTAACATTTTCCTTATGTTTAAATGGATGTAGAATACAGCAATAGCTTTCTTAGCAGGTGCTCTCTGATTTTTCCATTGCATTCTATCTGGCTCTACAACTGTGTCTCTTAACTATAGGGCAAAATAAAATAAAAGTTATTCCCAAAGAAGTAATAAGCTTTCTATTTTAATGTAGCTGCTAAGATTTGTGGAACAATGCAGTGCGTCCGCTAATTATAGGCATCTCTATTTACACAGTCTAACAGGAAGATGGAGATGTAAAAATAGCAACAAAGAGCCAGTGACATTAATAAAGCAGCTGTATACAGCATTGTTCTCTTGAAGAACATAGACACCATTTAAAGTAGACTACATAAATAATCAGTCATAATTCATAAGTAACCATTGTTAGGAATTCTCTTTTAAAAATAGTTCACTTTATTAACGTACAAATGATGGCAGAATGACTTTCTTTGTAGGTGTGAGTATTTTACATGGACACATACACCAAATGTTGTAAGTAAATGACACAAATCGTTGCCATTTATTGGGAAGCTGGTATTCATCTACCATCAGAAGCTGTATTCCTTCCGTGAAGATGGAAGAAAGGAAGATAGAGTGCTATAAAACTTCCTCCAAAGCAAAAATCTGTTTAGATAGAAGAGGCAGGATTGAGGTACAAGAGCACTTTTCACTTTACATGAGTTTATTAGAACAGAGTATCAAACCCTTCCTACCATCATGTTCCATTAACGTGGTAGTTGTAGTAATAAAAATAATAATAAATAGCCATATTGGGGAAGACAGATTCAGACAGACACATAAGACCCTGTATCTTTTGAATCAGAATCTACCTCTGAGCTTTTCCGGACAGTTAGGCATGACTGAAGCTAATAGTCTTTTTTTCTAATTTTTCTGCGCAAGGGAAATAATTCCCTCACACACTTCCCAAAAGTAAGAAAACAAACACGTATTCAGTGTATGCAGCAGGTTAAACTTGTGCACTCGCAGTTTGTAGGTGTGCTTTATAAAGGAGAAGTTGTATTCAGAGCACAAAGGCTATACCATGGTCTTTATCTCTAGAAATACATCTCTACTACTTGACTTGAAAGCCTGTGAGCCTTCTCAGAAAAACTCCTATGTGTGTGAACCAGGGCCTACATCTGTGCAAATAAAAGGTAGTATGTTAAGCAGGGGTCCTCAAACTAGGGCCCTCGGGCCAGATACAGCCCCCCAGGGTCCTGTCCTCAATCTGGCCCCCGGTATTTACAGACCCCCCTGCCAGGGTTGGGGGGGGGAAACCAAGCAGCCGCAGATGACTGCCTGCCACTTCATCCGCGCGCCGGCCCCCTGGTTAAAAAGTTTGAGGACCCCTGATGTTAAGCTTGTCATTTGCCCCACCCAAGAAACTCCCCCCAAAACTCTAAACTGGGGGGGGGGGGGGGGGGGGCAGACCCTATCTCACAGTTAAGCTGCAGCTGCACTCCTGAAATCATTTCTGTCTTGAGAGGAGATATGAAATTCATCATCAACTGAAATGCTTGTTTAAATGTGAGGAAACGTCTTCTGTCCAAATCTTGGCTTCAAGTCTCAAAATCAGAATTCAAAAAGCCTACCAGTATGTTGGTTTTTTTTTTTAAAAAATATTTAAATTGCTGCAAAGGAGCACTGCAAGCCCTTTTAAAGTCCTTCGACCAAGTAGTTAATGTTCCCTATGAATATGAGCTCTCAAATCTGCACGTAATTTTGTAGTATAAAGATCTTTTAAAAGTGAAATCAGTGAAATCATATAGCATTGTATGAATTTGTTGATAGGACTCATCACAAATCAACTCAATAAATAACCTCTGCATTTCATGTGGGTCATATAGGATGTATTTTTGTTTCTCTACTGCCTGTACAGGGACCGGATTTAGAGGGCCAACTTGTGAATGTCATTTCTTGAAGAAATCAGCTACTTTACTCGGAGCTCCAAAATGCATTAATATTTGAATGTTAAATACAAAACCATTAAACTTTGTATCACCTGTCTTGATGATTTATAACCAAGCTTTTGAAAAGAAAAAATGATTAGATTATTTGCTAGTTTTAAATCAGAAGGTGTTTGAACCAAGTCTTCCAAGTTTTTTCCCCCAAGAAACACCACCTCTGGAGGCTGCACAAAACAACCATTAGAAAACAAAGAAATATGTACCCTGTGCCGTGTGTGTCTGTGTGACTATTTTGCTTTGTAATTTTTCTCTGTTTTATAATTCATACTTGAAAACAGCATTAAGTGAAAATTTTCTCAGAAAGTAACTGAAAAGACAGATCTAAGGGATCTAATATACTATTACATTTTTTTCACTGCTGAAGAGTAAAACGTAGCAGGAATTTCAGTAATTCCCAGCTTCATGTTACCACGATGTTTGCTGTAGCAGAACCACTTCTCCCAACTCTGTTAGGAATCTGTGGACAGTGAATTTTAAATCAACAGCACTGCTGCGCAACAGCAAGGTGTTTCTTTTGGGGAGCTGCTAGGTGGTGGGAGTAATCCCTGCTGCAGCCAGGTCTTGCTGAAGTGGAAGGAAAAGGGAGCAGCAGCATTCCTTTTACTCGCATCCGTCTTGATCCGTAGATAAGAGGCCAGGCGTCTCCTTGCGTTGAGGTCACATTTAGAGATTAAGCACCGTGGAGGTCATTGCCTTCCAACTGAGTGCCCTTCCGGAAAGGTAAGTGCTTTTTAGGACAAGCTGTTTGTCTTTGGTAGCACTTCGCACCACCCCTCTTTATTTTTCTATTAAACTGTGGCCCTGATGGAGCCAATGATAACAGCAGCCAGTGCATTTCCAGCGAGCTGCAGCAGCTCTGAGCGTGACTGACCTGGAATGGGTTTGTTGCACAGTATTCTGCATAAAAAAGTACTTTAGTGGAATAATAGAACATTATGGGCAAAGATCAGGCTGGATCTTCTGCTGCAGCTGTGTAGATTAAATGATGGGTAGCACTGTCTTAGCAAGGGTGCATAAGTTAATATATGCATAGTGCACAGTAACCTATATAAATGTCTCGTGTGTGCAGATCCTCAGGCAAAACACAAGCATTAATTTAGAATTTACAGGCATCAGTAAACAGTAGTGTGCTCCTGAATGCAGCCCTCAAACCTTAAAGCATTTAATGTGGAAAGTGCCCTGGGACAAGGACCAATTTTTATGCTTTGTACACATTTTAATGATCTGTTAATGATCAACCACTGCTCTGCAAAGAAGATAGATTTTATGATGATATAATTCAAGCCAGCTTCTTCACCGCTGCTTGAGATTATTCCTCATAATTCTACTTTAGAACAAACGGTCTATTGATGTGGCATGTAGCCATCCCATCCTATTCTATCAACACTTTTGCAGCCTTCAGTACTCGATTGTCAGGGTCCCCTGCAGGAAAGTAGGGCAAATTAAAACCAGAAGTTACTAACAGCGGTTGGAATGGATCTGGTCAGTGGTCTGTTGGGTCTGGTATTCAGTCTCTGATAATGACTGATAACTGAAAACTTAGGGAGGAATGTAAGAACGAGCACATACAGCAAGATGATTCTCTGCTGTAGTTTTCTAGCTTCTAGCAAACTGCACACTTTGGAATTTCCAGAGCTGAAGGTTGCATCTTGTCTATTGTTTATATAGGCAATATATACAGACAGGGCTGACCTGTCTTTCAGGAGGGTGTATGATGCATCCTGTGGCAATGAATTCTGTGATTTGGTTATGTATTGGTTTTTTCCTTCTTGAGGTTTTTTTGGTTTTTTTTTAATACCACTTACTTCTCTCTGGTTTTCAACTTTCTGCCTGATAATTTAGCTGGATGCGTGTGTTATGATTCCTAATCCAGTCCTTGTTCCCTTCTTCATGCTACTTGCCATTCTGCAGACTTCTGTATTATCCTCCTTCAGCCTTCGATAGACTGAAGGAATAGATTCATCTGTTTTCCAACTTTAACTTACTTTTTGTGCAGGAGCCCTTCTCTGTGCCTTGCATAATCCAGCTGAATAATGTTAGAAATGGGAAAGGGATGAACAAAATATATTCAGTGCATGGGTACGCCATTGATTTATAAAGCACTGTGATATGTTCTGTTTGGTGAGGTTTTTTATGATTTTATTCCTTTCCTAACAGTTTCTAATTTTCCATTGTGACATTTTAGGTCACATGGAACAAAATTTACAACCCAAACACAGTATTATTTCTTGTTTGCCTTCTGAATATTCATTACCCTACCTCTAGTTATTTTTTCAGACAAAACTTGCTGAGAAACTGTAAGAAATAAACTCTTTTGTAATAATGTCACAGTTTTGATGGGAGATGGGGTGGTCTGTGTTTTCCAGAAAACATCTTTTGCTTCTTTAATTTACGCTACCTCCTTTTGGTCTGCGTTACTTGTATTAGCTCTGGTCTCACACATTCCATGCATATTTCTCAGGTGAAGCAACACTTGAGTATTGTAATACACTACTGGAACGGACAGTATGGTTTCCTTACTCTTTCCTACCCCCAAGCTGTTTTTCTCAGCTGTCAGTTGCAGGGAGCTGGAGCATCGTATCGCAGAAGATTCATGCATGAGTTGCAGTGCAGTCAGTGGAGTCAACGGTGAAGGCTAGAGGAGTACCATTGTGATTCATTCATTTTAGTAGGCAGTAGATTCCTTAAGGTGACATGAAATTGGGGTGTGCTACTGCATTTTGCTCAGGTACTATTGTCTTTATGCCTAGGCAGCACTGCAGTGTGGCAATACCCATCCTGGTCAGAAAAATAAGTTTCCTGCTTGCATGCCAGCCACTGACTGCCTCCCTCTGTCTGCTTTTTCCCAATGAGACTTTATAGTTTCTTGGGCACTCCTGCAAACTGGCTCTGCCTCTCAGTGTGAATCCTTTTGTAAGTGCAAGCCGATACCCTTATTTACGCATGACGTGGCCAGTTCAGTGCATCCTTGCTGCGTGGCTGATCTGGATCATGAGTGTCAGGTCTGAACATCAGGACTAGCCCTTCTTTACTGGCTCAGGTGTAAGGAGGTCTGGTCCCCAGTTTTTTAGGTGAAGGCACTCTTGGACTCTTTCCTGGGGAACTGGGGGATGTGTGGGAGGACTTCCCTGCTCTGTGGAGCTGTGGGAAAGGCACTAGATATGTGTCAGCTGTTGGGCTGAATTCTCACTCCAGAATAGGTGTACTCCCTATTGAATGAAATGTCTGCCAGCAGGCCTTGACTATTTTCCAGCCTGGGTCAGGAGGTTTTACTGTGTGGCTTGTAATAGGATTTGGACTAAATTCTTGAGTAAGATAGTTCACTCTTTAGTGAAGATGTACTTCTGGAGCATAGCTGCTTCCAATAGTTTTCTTAGGAAATCTGGTGTAAAAACTGGGGTGGGGAGTGGCGGCGGCAGAGTTTTTTCAAGTGATGTTTAGTATTGCCAGTATTTTGAGCCCTTGCATTTGCATTTGGTCTGGTGCTGCCATGGAGCCAATAGCATGACAGAAAGTTTGAAGACTTGTGGGAAGATTCAACACTGAAACTGGTTGCTTGAAAATGACTTAAAAGGTATTCAGATAATTTTTAGAAATACTGTGAAAGTAAAAGAGACTGAATTTTGCACAATTTTATTACAAATAGGAATGTTTTCAAAGGTAGGAGAGACTTGAGATCTGTAGCTGCTGCTCAGTTTGGTACTAAGAGTTGTACTGTATTAATGATAAAATACTTTATTGTATATCCGTTATGACCACTGGCATTTTTTTGTGAGCACTGTGGATTTTTAAATTTTGCTAGGAAGGCAAAGCACTGAAAAGTTTCAGCAAAAACACTAGCCTTTTCTTTTATTTGGTGTACAACCTGCAAAAACATGCAGAACTCAAAGGATGTTTTCCCTGCATGTATGTAGAGTCAGAGTTCTCTTCTGCAGGATTGTCTCACCAGGCGAACGGGCAGGGTGAATCACGAAGCTTTCCTCCACTGAGGAGCTCTTGGCAAAATCAATGCTTCCAATGGCTGCTGACACCGAATGCTTGTGAAGTACAGTACTGTCACTAGTGGGGGGGGGGGGGGAGCGGAGCGGCGGTCGTATTCGCTGGTGTCAACTCATTGTAATGTTCTGTGTTAAAGTATTTGGGAATGGGAAAGAGATGCAGTAGGCTAAGGCAGTGTATTGAATAGATCGTTGCAGAGTACGTTAACACGGACCTTGACGTTTCAAAGATACTTAAGCAAGGATCCCATCTCTCTAAAACATGTAGCTGAAAGATGTTTTTGATTTTCCTTGTGTTTGTATCTTTACTCAGTGTTAATAGAAGTCTTTGATTTCTGAATCAAACTGGATCCTTCCAGTTTTAAAAGCAAAGTTTTAAAAATATTTTTAGCAACTTTTTTTTCTGACTGCAGCACAAACAAGATTTTTATGATTTGTAATTTGGTCTGGGCTGATACTTAATTTATCTAGTACTTGCAGGCTTTTAACCTTACTTTTCCTTAGGCATTTTTCCTCCATGGACATTAAAATACAGTTTTCTAAATAGTGGGGAAGAATTTTGTGGTTTTGTTTATTTTGTTTTGTTTTTATTTGCTTTTGGTGGAGTTTGTTTTGGTTTTGTTGTAAGTAAAACAATAAATACTCCTCATTTCCAGTAGTTTGTGGAAAACCCTACATTTGATGTTACTGTTATACCCAGTATGGAATTGAACCTGTCAAAGTTGCTTTGTGCAGACACTCTAACTTAGCATCACCCTTGTGAAAGATTTCTTTATATGTATCGCTTATATTGAGCATTCCCTTTCAGTCTGCAGGGGTTTGGCACGGTATACAAATTGCCCGTTCGATGTTTCTGCTGGGCAGCTGAAGTCTGCCCAACTGCCCCCGTCTAAAGCAGCTTCCTAAAACCAGCAATGATTGTGCTCTCTCTAGTGGCAGAAGGGGAATTGTTGCATGTTGCTTCATAGATCGTTTATGAGAGCACAAAACCTCTGATTTAAAGACGTTGTTTAAGTGCACGGCAAACATTTACTCCACTTCCAGCCATAGCTGCAAGGAAAAAATAATCATTCTGTACCTGTCAAATGTAAGACGATTAAATCTGCCTGTTCTTACGACTGACTGTCCTGGGCTTGTCTTACAGGGACAATAGAGGAGGAATGCCCTTTTTTTTTCCTCTCCTTTTTTTTTCTCTTTAAATACAATCCCACCCATCCACCCACCCCGGTAATGATTCACATTATAAGATTCTGCATTTTGGTGTGTGATCCATCTCATGTCAGGTCTGGAAGAATGTGAATCTTACCAAATGCTTACAAATCCACAAGGGGTGGTTGACTAATCAACATAAAATAAGGGGAGCCCTGTAGTGCTGAACTGCAAGTTTTGCTGCCCTCGGGGATCCTTGCTTACCGTCTTAGTGCCTGATGCATCTCCAGCCTTGTCTTCCCTGAAAGCCATGAAAGGTGAGATAACAAACTAGGGAGCAGGCATGAGAAATGCTCATCTTCTCACTGCCCACAGGAGATTCCATGGGGTTTTTTTTGCCTGCAGGGAGTTGCCAAGGGAAGAAAAGGTTGGAGGCTGAGACATTCATAGACTGCTTGTACTGCTGCTGAGGTAACTTCTAACTCGTGATTTAGTGGTGAAATAATGATGTGCAGTAATTTAGAATGGTCTTTCTTTCTACTAGTTGTAAATTTCCTTTCTTGGGAAGGAGAAGCAAGATGTCATGCTTTCCACTTGCTGGATTCTGTCCATGTTTAGGTGGCTTGAATACAGGAGACAACTGTTGCTGCATATGCTGAACTCTTCTAGTCTCCTGCAATCATTTCCATCTGTGCCAGCAGCAACTCTGCATAAATCCTACAGTAGTTACGCATACAGAGGACTGAAACAGTCCTATGAAGCATCTCTAGGTTAAAGAATAGGAAAAGCTTTAGGCAAACATGCCAGGTAGTTGGGTTTTTTTGTTGTTTTGGTGTGAGTTTTTTATTTCATGAAACTGGATGAGCCTTGGCGTTTTCTCCCTGTCAATTCTGCCACAATGAGATTCTTTCTCCTTTGAAAGGGATGCATAAACGTTTTTAATTGTGTGGCAGGGTTAACCAGTAAAGATGAATGCTACAGAGTTTGTAATGCTTGTGTCACTGGAGAGGAGTCACAGGTTATGTAAATACAGTTTGCAAGTACAAATTCAGTTCTGCAGTTTTTAAGCTGCTTCAGAAAGCAAAACTGGATACACAGATTCAAACTCACATCTGTTTTCGTACCCACTGACCTGTAAGGGGACATGAGACAAGGTGTCTCATCTACTAGGCAACAAAGTATTTTTTTTTAAGTAACTAAATAGTCAGATGTTTTTGAAATTCTTGGCACTGTGGAAAAATTATGGCACTTATTTAAGGGTTTGTATATGCAATTAAGCATCTAATCTTAAACCTGCACGCTCAATAATGTTGGATTTCGCTACAAATTTATTTCTTTTTTATGGTATCTGCCAACTGCTGAAGTATGCATTAGTACATTTGATATATTAATGTATTCTAGTAATGGAGATACCTGATCAAGCAGCAGCCAGACAATTGCGAAATAGATGTCTGAGGTGAAATCAGAGATTGCAGTAAACAAGGGCAAACTGCTTGCCTTTATCATGTGCTGGCAAGTGAAATCCTTATCTCCCATTTGACTTGAAAAACTGGACCCAGTTGGTGGAGCCCTTAGAATCTCAGGACCTAGCACCCCCTCTCATTGACTACCACGTGCATTATTTTCTTCATTCTTGATGCTTTTTCCTTCCTTTCTTAGAGTGATTTTTGACAGGATTCTGGTATGTTCCTGTAATTCTAAATAGGCATATTTTGACTTGCTCATAAATTAAAATATAATACTTAGCTATTACTAGTACACTTCAGCATACCTGGTTATAATGAGATAGAGGCCTTTCCCAGTTACTTTCTCCCTTGTCTTTCAGCTGACCTGAAGCACTGAAGGTAGCTGTGTACTTTCTACATGCTGAATCACTATGGGCGCTCCCCAGGTGTTGCGGTTGCTGGTCTTTGCTTTACGGTATCACATACTTATTACTCACTTGCCAGGTTCTGTACACTGGATGCTCATTGAGATGGCATTTGAATATAGTCCAGTTATTCCCAGTGGGGAGGTTTGTTACCAAATCAGCAGGAAAAGTCATTCACTGCTCCAGCAGATGCACAAGTGTCATCCAGTTTGAACTGATCTGTTGAGCAGCAAACTGTAATGTAAGGGACAGTTAGAATATTATGAGACAGGCTTTTAACACTGCAGAAGCTATCCCAGTATTAATATGCTGAGAAGACAAGCTAATCACAGAAAACTTGTCTAGATGTCTATGTTCCTTTGACTCTTTAGTTACTTTGTGGATGCTGACAGCCAGTGTGAACGTTAAATCAATTTATTGCGTATGTTTACATATGCAATAAAACCATTTGCCATATCATTTAACTGCACACAGTGAATAGTTTACTATGAGCTGATCTGGCCTTTTCAGGTCTAATCAAGAAATCTGAAATATTATTTCAGCCTGTCAGCTCCAGTAATATGCAGTAAGAGTGTCTGGATCTAACTGAAAATGTCAGATGCACTTTAATATGCAACCCTTCAAAGTTATGATGCATACGAACCAAGAACTAGTTAAGAATATAAATCTGTAATATCTGTGGCGCATCTCAATTGCTTAGATAAATTGTTCTGCCATTGATATGGACTAGCTAAAAACATTCATTGAAAGCAATTCATTTGGAATTTGGAATGTAAGAAGTACAGCCACTTAAATATTTAAAATTAGATTGAAAGAGGGGTAATAATGCCAGGGTAGAATGTTACTGGAAATAGCAGTGACCAGTGAGGATACCAGTGCAGTAGTTAATGTCTTGCTAGCTTTGTTGTCTGGTAATGTAAGATCAGTGGTCTCATGTAATCTCAAAATTTTCCTTTTTAATGTTACTAATTCACTGCTTGTGACCAGATATAATCCATTATATAAGCTGAGGTGTCCTTATCAACCTTATTTGTGTTTAATGTAGTATTAAGCATTTCTCATAGTCTTGTGCTTTTTATGAGAAAGTATACTTCTATTTTTAAAAGCTTTCTAAAAACCAGCACTGTTGTCAGTAGGCTATAGTGTTTAATGATTTATAATTGTATTTGTTTTCTTTGTCTCATCTTTGACGTTTCTGTTCTTGGTATTTTACTAGATGTTGATATCTAGGATAAATCTGTCCTTAATAATTATTTATCAAGCACGAGACCGGTTATTCATTGGTATAATTTCTGAATTATGAATTTAAATTTGGATTAAAGTGGATGGAAACAACGAAAAGCAACTTTGTATCCTAAGAAAATGGTATTTTGTTAGCTAAACAGTCTATCAAGATTGTTGAATCTTAAAGCTGTTGGAACACTGGAACTGAGTTGGTTTTCAATCTAATCATGGGTAGTTCATGCATTTTGAGGCATTATTAACTGAATTGCTAAATGTTGTTGGAATTAGAATTTAAATGAACTACGAGAAGCATTGCTGAACTGGTAACTTTGCATTTAAGAATAGTGTATGTTTAAACTACCCAGTTAATGCTATTGGAACTGTTCTTGTGAGGCAATACTGCCCTCCCCTGGCATGCTGTGGAAAGTAGGAATTTTTATCCCAGTCTGAGCAAGTTCTAGGGCTTCCTGCTAAGAGAGAAAATCCTGAATTGGTGAAAACGGTGGAAAAATACTCTTAGAAAGACCATTATGTGCCTTCTCTATTACAAGACCAAAAAAAAGGAAAAGTGGAACAGACATTTGTGTGGTGCTTTTGCGGATGTGGATGAATGTACAGATAATGTACAGAAATATACTCTGAACGTGCAAGATAACAGAAGGCTGAATTAAGTTTGGGTGGCAGGAGGATGAATTGAAGGCAAAATAAACATATACCAGGACACTGCTGAAAGTTAGCAGGACCAATTACAATACACTTTTGTTTAACACTAGAGTTTTGTCATGTATGTAATATTTAGAGCTTTATCATTAATATTTACATATTCAGTTCTGCAATAGAAAAGTAAATGGGACCATGGACAACAACTTGCATGGGAATAGGATTAGCTTTTGCGCAAATGAAGCTATAGCAAGACTGTCATCTTCTGTCAGGAGCTATTGATTACAAAGATGCCACCGTAGGCTCAGGAAGTCCCTCTACTGCACATTCCTGAGAGCTGAGGAAGGTAGTCCAAGGAAACATTAATATTGCATGATCTATTCTTAATATATTTCTTTGGACATTTGTTATTAACCACTGCTGAAGACTAATATTGGGTTAGAAGGTTCTTTAGATTGTCCAGATATGGCTGTTGTCTGTTAAATAAGTGTGTTACTATGTGCTTTAATTTTGTCTTCCTTCAATTTCTTACTGCCAGGCAGTTTCACCGTAGTCCATATAGCAGAAGGAGATAAGTCTTGTCTCAAATATAGGAATTTTAATTCCCACATCTGACTCCAGTAAAGTGTGTGTGGTGGGATTTGTATTTTCTGCTTTCTTGTTTTTAAGGAATAAAATAGCCCTTTATTTTCATAATTAAGATTTTTCTAATTGCTGGACAACTTGTGAAACACACAACTTTTCTTCCTGTGGCTTATATTTTGTTTGCTCCTCATATCTCTTAATGCATTGGAGATCACCTAACACTAGAGAAAACTGGAGAAGAGTATGTTAAAATCTTGGTTCATGTAATTCTTCATGTCTTAGATACGAACAGATTGCCAGATTCAAGATGAGGAGAAAGTTTTTTCCCCCAGATTGGTTTGCTTGAGGACTTGGCTTGAGTGTGATTTCTTATCTACTACTCAGGATCAGGTCACTTTAGAGATGTTTTAAGAACAGTGGAATATAACATTCTGAACCTGACCCACTCTGGTCCAGCAGCGTGTCACAGTGGTGCTGTCTGTTGATCTTTTGTTGACCTTTTATAATAAGGTCCCGGGAGTTGTTTTGTGCCTGCCAGTCCACAGGGCAGGTGGACTAGACCCCAGCTGCTGAGTTTTCGTGACAGTGGCAGATGGGACCTGAAGATCCCAGTGGCCCTTCACAGGTTCTGTTTCTAAAGTGACTTTGCTGACTGCAAAATATTTACCTTCATGCACATAAGCTAATAGGCGAAAATAAGCAATCCTTTTGAGAGCTAGCTGTAAGACCACTACAAGTGTGGCTCCATAATAGTTAAAAGTAAGCTAAATCAACACTGAGATGCCTCATTCTACCTTTCCCTTTGTGACACCCTGCCACAGCAAAACGAGTTTTATATGTTCTTCTTTTTTGTTAGATTGGTATTCTGTCAGTGTAGCATCTCAACTCAGCTCATTAAGTGGTTATGTGAATGGCAGTGGTGGGGATCCTTGAACTAGAACAAATGTATGAGGTCTAAGACTGTGTAACAGTTTTGTTTCTTCTCCATAACTTTTGCAGGTATTGGGGCTGCTGGTGTGGACCCTGATTGCTGGAACAGAATACTTTCTATATCCAGCTTTTGGCTGGGTGATGTTTGTAGCTGTGTTTTACTGGGTTCTCACAGTCTTCTTTCTGATCATCTACATGACTATGACGTACACCAGGATCCCCCAGGTGCCATGGACCACGGTGGTAAATATACCCATTGTTTGTTTTTTTCAGGTTTGCTGAGTTATGAAAAGAATAAAATATTGATGCATTCTGTAGATGTGGTTAACCAACAGTACTTGTGCTTTTTGCACATTTTTCCCTATTACTGTGTGGCTGCATACCTGCCGCGTTTAACCTTCATACTACCTAGACACTTCTAAAACACTTTTCCTGTGATGTTTCACTGTTTTGTTCAGCAGTTGATGTAGTGACTTGATTTTTAATAATGTCTGTGTGACTGATACTTATGCACAGTGGCCTCTTTTTCTCCGTTTAGTGGTTACATCCCATGAAGAATATGTCTGTTGCTGCCTCTGAGCTAACAGACCTGGCCATATGGCTTAAACAGCAGAAATCCCTACCTGAATCAACACCATGAATTGGAAGTGGGACCCTGGCTCTTAAAACATGAGTCTTCGTCTGTTAAACTAAATGCAAAGATGGTTCAGAGGTAGCAACAGTCTGGCAATCCATATATAGCCTACTGTGAAAATGATGCTTAAAATTAGTGTTATATATATGTAAAATATGTGCCATGTAATCCTTTGCTTTTAGCTCAAGACTTAATGGAAATCAGATAAACAGCTAATGTAATTACAGAAAAATTTCACAGGCACTTAAAATTCAGATCCAGTTTTTGTGGTTTGAACAAGCCTGGCTAGCTGTACCTCTCAACACTATATTTTTACATTATTTTTATAACAGGCTGGTGTACAGGGTAACAGATCCTAAAAGTCATTGTCATCTCAGCCACCTGGCTATTTGTGGCCCATCCAGGAATGATTATAAATTTTAGCTTTGCATTTATCTGATACAGTGAGATACTGTTCTTTTTTCTTTTTTTTTTCCACTAGATAAAAGTTATTGACAATAATTCTGTTATTTTTATGATAAAGCATATTTGACTTCTGTGTTGTAAACCACTTGTTATCAGCTATATCGTGTATGTGACCAAAATTGAATACTCTCTTTCTTTCACTCTTCCCATTTACTGCTGTTATAAATAGCTAGCTATAGCAATTACTAATAAGAACCACCAGGATCACGTTCAGATAGCTTCTCTGTTTTCAAGTTTCATGACCAGCAATTACCATTAAGGATATAACAGTGCTATAGAAATGTTGTATTATTTCAGTTACAGCAGTAATGTGTCTGGGTCCATTTAAACGTGTGTTGGGGTTTTTTTTCCCCCCTCATTGCATTAGATGTAAGTGAAGTACATTCAAAGGGAAGGCATCTTTGTATCCGTTTGGCTACAGCTTTAGTCATTAGCCCTCTTTTATCAGTTTAACACTTATTATCAGACAACAACTGCACATAAATGAGTTGTCCCTGATCTATGTGGTAGGCAAGCTGGAGTATTTAATTTGTTTCTACTTCATATTGAATGTATTTCTTGCTGTGAGTTACAAACATATTGTAGATAAGATCACATAAATGTAGGTCCAAAAGGTAGTCTCCATTTATAGTAAAGGGTAATATGAAGAGAAAATCAATGCAAAATAAAAGATGCTTGCATTCCAACTTGTTTTGCTGTAAGGTATTAAGAGAGCTGTTGGGAACAGCCTTTGAATTGGACTTCTGCCACTCCTGGCTGGCCAAGAGGAATGTTGGGTCCCTTCAGAGAGATGTTGTTAATGTCTTCGTTCAAGGGAGCATGATGCACACACCTTTTTGAGTGAGGAAGCTTATGCCCACCATCCCCTTATTCTCTGAAGTATCCTGAATTTCAGTCTGTGCTAGTTATTGCTCTGCCTGTTTAGGCAACAGTTAGCTCAAATTGTGCCTATTGTATGCAGTCTCCAAAATTACATATGGACTTCTCTGTCATAAATTCACTTTTTGCAGGTTAAGCACATTACCAAATTGCTTAAGATGCAGTTATTTTTACTGCAAATTAACCCAAAGGATGTGCTTCAAAACTAACTCTCCTTAATAGTGCAAGTTCTTTGCTAAAACAATCAGTGGAAGCTTTTAAAATCTGGTAGATTTGAATTTAAGAAGCAGATGGTAATTTAGCATGAACCATTTGGTTTGAGTAATATATTGGCAGTAAAGGCCCAATCAGCTTGCATTGCATTCCATCTTCCCCAACAGTGTTATTTCCCAGAGCAGCACTTCTCAAAAATTATGTGCTTTTTTCTTTTCTACATGACAAGATACTGCAGGGATTTGTAGCTTTCCAGGGTAATTGAGTCTTTTTGGAACAGGAAATCTAAAAATAACAACAACAAATACTCTAGGCAATCAAATTTCAGAGTTTGAAAATCAGCGCTTTACCAAAGTTCACCTGAACCTGGCAATTGTTGGCATTTTATCCTAAAATCGACTGATACTTTATTACTGTAATGCCCAGATAAAACAAGAGAGGTGAGATCTGTAGATAGAGACCTTTTATCAGATCAACTGACAGAGGTGAGATGAACCCCACTCATTTATAAATGTATGAATTAAACACCAAGTGCCAGGCCTTGGACTCGATCTGAGTGCTGAGGCACTGCCGACAGTTCCCTGGGGAAAGGTGTTGTAGGTGGCTTTTTTCTAAGTGCCCTGAAGTTGCAAGGACTTGGGAACCACAGCAGGATGTACGTGCCCTTCAGTATGCTCTGAAAACTGTAAGGCTTTTTGCATGGGAAATCTTATACAGGCAGTGGTGACCTGGACTGACATGTTGACAGATGACAGCACAGCACACTGCTCTCTGGAGGGGCTTCAGAAAGTGTGTGTCTGGGGAGTGGCTTCCCTCCAGAAAGTTTTGAACCCTGTGTGTCACGGGAGTGTGCGGCAGTGGGCCAGACTCTACCGAGTCTGAAGTAAACTCTGCCAGAACCAAGCGTCCTGGAGATAGATGTGAGGAGCTTCCATACCAACCACTTCAAGCTGTTGATCTAGGCTTCGGTGCGCTGAGGGAGTTGCTGATGTGGATACAGCTGTTGTTGCTGCCTTCTGAACTTCTCCTGTTGGGCTGCACCTCTTTTTTTAGATTCTACCAGAGTTGGTGACTAGTGAATGAAATGGTGAATAATTGACTTGCATTCCTAGCATCCACTGGGTCACACCATGGAAATAAATAACTTGGAGCTGCACCAATATGGCATCATTTAGAGACAACTGCGCCAACAGTTAAGGGTTATGATATTTGTGTGACATTCTGGAGTGCGAACACGGGGCCAGAAGCTGAAGGGAGCAGATCATTTATAACACTAGGACCTGGACTAAATTGAGTTACCAATTCCTGCAGTTGTAACTAGGTGCAAATCATGTCATGGGTATTCCACTGAAACATGGCACCAGTGAACAAGAAGTGTATTTCATGGCCAAATTCATATGCCTGAGACAAGTAGCAGGGTAGAGTTTTCGAAGATTTTTTTAAAAATAAGGATGATCTTCCTATATCCACAACCAAGTAGTGAGTAAAGAACACAGTATTAAAATTACATACTTTAAAAAAAAATCCTTATACCTTTTTATGCAAACCCCAAACAAACTGGTTTTGTTTATTCTCTGTAGTGTTATGCGAGACCAATGTTACCTGCTTTGCGTCTTTCTTAGTAATGAACGTAGATACCCTGAGACATAAACTCTGCTCCTTGGAAGAGACAATGCAGCATCTGCCATGGATGAGTCTAGGTGACCCATGTGGTCCGTTCAGACTGATCTTCTCCTTGGTTTTATCTGTTTCTTTCTCCTCTCAAAAGCAGGCAGAAGGGAAAGGTACTGAAAAATGGAAGAATACAACTGAAAAAAATATACCTTCTTTGTCTCCTTCAAAAGCGGAGGAAAAAAAAGTTTTAGAAGCTTTATAAATATTGTTCATATGCCATGAGTTACTGATTCCTACAGTGTATCTTTGTGTAGATGAGAAATGTAATCAAATTTCAGTTTTGTTTTATTATTTTCACATAGTGTCATACTCTTACTGCTTAACACTTAGATCGTGATAACTGAACTGTATCCTTATTTTCACTTTTGGAAAGTCACAGCATACTAGCTTTTAGACTTTCCTGGATTTGGTGACAGAGAGAACAGTTTGTCCAAGATGTGCTTTAATGTTTATGACTCTTCAAAATAAGCAGTTAAATTATAATCTTACGGAGAGAAACTTGGAAGAAGGTAAAAATAGTTAAGGATCACATTTCTTGTGTACATTATATTTCAGAGGAGAGGTTTGTAGTGTTGGAATAGAAAATGGTAACAAAAGCATGTGCATGTTAATGAGTTATGTTTGGTTTTTCAACAGGGTCTGTGTTTTAATGGGAGTGCCTTTGTTTTGTACCTCATTGCTGCCATTGTGGATGCATCTTCAGTTACCAAAGAACTGGATAGTCACAATTACAACAGCTGGGCAGCTTCTTCAGTGAGTTCATTTTTTGTTTACATCAATTCTTTGTCCAGTAAAGTTATATCAAAAGAAGGTTTGCTGGAAGTGTGGGTTGAAATGCACGAGTTCTGGATTTTGAAAAGCTGCAGACTGATACAGAAGCTCACACACGTAACCTATAGGTAGCTGTAATTTGGTTCATAGTTTTTGAAGATGACTAGAAATGCCACAAGGAGATGACAGTTATGTCGGATAAGGCTGTAATGCTTTTATGATCATGCTGCTTTTCCCCTCGCCTGCCACCATGTGTTACTAGCTCTCTGGCAGAGGTTATAACCTGTGCATCAGAGTAGACAAAACAGATTGTGTGAGCACCAAGTCAGCTCAGTGCACTTGGACAACTTCAAAAATGTTTAAACTTGGCTAACTTTGCATGACTGTGAATCAGATGCATTCAGCTTTTTGTTGGCTGAGCCATATACACAGCACCTTTGGCAAGGTCCTGAAGTGGTAATGTCATTTCTACTGTGATCTTCCTGATACAGCCTCAGCTTTTTATAATCTTTCTTATGAGTTGGGTGGGCAATGCCTGAAAATCAACTTACCAATGTTTTAAAGTGGGTACAAATCATTAATTAGTTTGACATTGCTGTCTTATTATTTAAATGTGGAAGTCCAAAGCAGTCAGTCAAAGTGGGTAAAAAATCTTTTTTTTTTTTTTTTAAAGAGCCTTGTCACTTTCTGAGTAGATGAATGCATTCTTTAGCTAAGGGAGTTGTAAAATAACTTTTTGCACTTTATGGCAACAGTAGTCAAATTCAATTGTATACAGTAATGCCTAATTACAGCTACTTTGCTGACTGTTCATGCTTCTGCAGTTGTCCTCTCAGCTTTATTCACAGATTCTGTCTTCTGTCTGAAGCTTATTATATATGGCCATGAACACAGAGACTTGAACACCTGCTCTGTTTTTGTCTTGGGGAATTGGATAGCTACGTCTCTGTCATTTCAGTGGTGTTCAGGGTCTTATCCCCTTGGCAGTTTGTAACTACCAATCTCTTACTCAGCCACTGCTGTTGACAGGAACTTTCTTGCTGCTAGATCAGCTTCCATGCTGATGCAGGTTTTATGCAAAATGCATGAATGCTCAGTGTCTCATGGGATGTTTGGAATCTCTTCTAATACCTCCTAATAGTGTTTATCTAATGCACTGTCTAAATAAACTATTAAATGTAGATTCTTGCTTTCTGAATCCATTAAGAGTTTCATGGATAGATGTTTGTGAGGATTTAGCAAATCATCCACAGTCATTCTCTGTTAGAAAGACTTTAGGTGGAGCTTTTATTTCATAAGAAACAACATTATTGGAAAAGAAGAATGCTACTCTTTTGTATTGTAATAATATTTTACCTCATTGTCTACAACTTTTGGTACCACAGATTAAATTTACATTAGACAAGACTCACCAAGAGCCCTCAGTTTGAGGGTTTAGATTTACTGCCTATATGCATACTTAGTAGTGCCCTGCTCTCAGAGCTGAAGTGCCTACTCAGGCTGATGAATATATAAGCAAGAAACATTGGTAGAATCATAAAACATTTTTAGGCTGGAAGGGCTATTGAATTGAATTGAAATTTCCCTTCTTGTAACTTGCATTTGTTCCCTCTTGTCCTATCATTGCTCACCTCTGAGAAAAGTAGTGTTAATCCTGTTTGCAGTGTCAGCTTTATTTGGTTCAGTTACCAGCACAGAATATTCTGGTCTTTATCATGAGACCATTTTGAACATTGTCTATTTTGAACAACATGCAGTGATTAACAGGAACTTAACCACTGGCACTGAATTGGACTTTATCAGTACAACTGAAATAGTTCACAGCTGTTCTTTGGTTTCTGTGTACGTATGCTGTACAACGCCACTGATACTGTGTAGTTTTAATCTTCAAATGTACAATAAATCTAGCCTGCTGTAGAAGGCTTATTCTGTAATCAATTTCTGACAAAGCAGTAATATCTTAGCGTGGTTGATGTAACAGTGACATGTTATTTGCAGCGAGGAATACCTCTATACATCAGTAGAGGACCTCTGGAATTGGTGACCTAATCAGTACTGCTGTTCGAAAACATGTCTGGGTCTACCTTTGAATCTTAAGTTTTCTCTGTAAACAAACTATTTTGATGCACGGTGTGCCGTACTGAGGTACGGGGTGGGCTGTAGGCAAATCCTGGAACAATAGTGCAGGAGTGTTAGCTAGAGCTCAGACCGTCCCATGCACTGTCCATCCCTCAGTCTTTACCAGCAGTTGATGTTAAAAGCAGCAAGTATAGGACTGACGGGAGTCCATACTGAGTTGATACTGAGGCAGTACGATGTGGAATTATGAGCTGAAATATGCCATGTTTTATATGCCTCTAGGCACATTATTTCTACGCATGATACAAGCTTGCTTACAGTGTTGTCTGTGATGACCTCGCAAGTACAAGGAGGTAGAAGAGTGCCATTTTAGTCAGCCTGTTATTCTCCTTTTTCCAAATCCCCTAACTTTTTTTCATAGAACGGACAGTGGTCTCAAATATATTTTTTTTCCTAATATATTTTTTTCCCCCTCTCTCTACAGTTCTTTGCCTTCGTGGTTACCTCCTGCTATGCTGGAAATACGTATTTTAGCTTTATATCTTGGCGATCACGAACATTGCAGTAAATATTCTGTTAAAATGAATTCTGTAGTATAAAATATCTTGAGGATTATACTCGACAAAAGCTTGGAAGAGGAATCGAGGTCTTTTTGAACATTTCTGTTAGAATTGACACAATATATTGTAAGCTGAGATTAAATGATTATTTATAATACAGTACCATCTTTAGAGACATCTAACACTGATTTTATACTGTATAATAAAATTTCATACTGTTTCTTTTAAAATTAACATGGTATTTTTCTAGGCATTGTATAGATGTTATTGCTAAAGCTTTAATAAATCTTACTAGGACAAGGTGCCAATTTTGTAAATGTAACTTTTTAAATGTTACAGGTATACTTTTGATACTGAATGCTACAAAGCAAAACTAAGATTGATATTCTCTCATTATTATGTACAAAAAGTGACATTGTGCGGAAAAAAACCACCCAAAACTTTAAAAATAAATAAAAAATGACCCAACTGTGCATGGTTTGTAAACTGGGAGTAGAAGGTTGCTTTTTAAATTTCTTTTTCAGAGTGAAATATATCTTGCTAAGAATTCTGATGATCCTGTCTGTTTGCTTGTCGTAACAGCTTCTCACAGTCACGCGATTGCTTTTGGAACCTGTTACTGTAGGTCTGAAGCTCACTGAGGGAATGTTGTACCTGAAACGAATTATCTGAACAGGTTTCTCAATCCAGCAGGCTCCAAGGCATAAGGCTAGACAACAGTCCCTTAAGTGCTCAGTGTTTAACCTATTGAGAATATCACAAAACACCTACTAAAGGTAATACATTTGGGTTGGGGGGAGGACGAGGACCGTGTTTTTCTCCCTTCTCCTCAGATTAGGCCATTAATCTGTCCTAGTTAAAATCTGGGCTTCTAAATCTTATTAAACGATATAAATGTTAAATCCATAGAATTGTCAAGATGCCAGTGCTAGAAACAAAGAATTTGCTCCTTCCTTTCCTGTCTGTTGGCATCATCTGTCAGTTGTTAGTTTAACAAATGAAGTTTTTAATTTTATGCTCATTTAAATCTCTTTGAGTCAAGCAGAAGTATGACAGAAGATTATGACCTTCAAAACAGATACTTTTGAAAATCACTTTCAAATACAAATTACCTAGGGAATTTTTTCCAGGAATTATGTGGAGAGTGTAAGGTCATGGTTATTTTGTGGTATTATTTAAAGTTTTCCTCATCTAAAACTACTGGTATATTTTTTTTTTTTTTTTATTCCTGGGTTAAGAAGGTTTGGACTCTCTTCCAGTCTTCTAAAACTTGCTTAGAGGATTATATATGGTAGTAGAGAAATCTTACTGCTTAAAAAAACTTCTTTATTTTCTCCCTGTAACTAAATGGTGTGTGCTTACTTATGTGCATGCCTGGGAGCAAAGAAGATGTATCAGCAGCCAGCTAATTCTGTTCTCTATCACATTGTGTTGTTCTTGATTATCTGTTGAAGTCACAGGGTTTCAGTGTAAGGGAAGCCAAGATATTATTTGAAAACCTATATTTGTCTGCAAGTTGCATCTGGCCTGCACAACAAAGGTCAGCCTGTCTGCTGCTTGCTAAAATTATCCAGTTGTGAGAAGGAAGAAGGGCTACCAACTATGCATTTATCTACACAGATAAAATGTGTCATTAAAATCCCATATGCTCTTTTCCATTGCTGGAAAAAAATCAAAGGGATAAAAATGATCCAAATGTCAACTGATAAAACATGACTAGAAATATAATCAGAATTAAAATCTCATCTGTGATTTCTCACTAATAAAAATGCTTTAGTAGTAAGAGGAATTCTTTCTTAAATGATACTTGATGTACCTATTTTAAGTTCAAAGAATGTGGCTATGTTTGCACAAATGTTCCATGACTTTGTGGTAATTGCAATGGTCTGGTCTAAAGTCATAACCCAGACAACTTTTGTGGATAGGGGTTGTAAGAGGAAGTAGGGCTGAGAGAGAGTAACACATTTCATACAGTTCACCAAAAACTGTTGTGGGAACTGTGTGTAACATGTCAGAATAAACTCACTAACGAAGGACAAAACCACACTATTATCAGATAAAGAATGATTCTGGCAAAATACCTAGCACCTCTCTGAGTCTTCAGTGGTGATCCTCAAGGGAAGATACGTGAAATGGCTTCCAAAGGCAAATCTGTCAGTTGAATCCTTAATTCTGAATTTCAAAAAAATTACATACTAGGCAGAATTTACTTTATGCTTGGCCTTGCTTTTCCCCCCCCCTCCCCCAAATCTTAATTTACCTCCTTTGCTCTTTCCTTTTAGGAAGATAATTACCTTGCTTCCCATGATCTTTCTCATCTGTCTCATTTCTCTCATCTGTTGCCCAGGCACCAACTGTCTTGTTTTCCAAGTGTTCTGAATGAATATCTAGTTAAAATTGGATGAATCTGTACAAGCTGAGAGTTACTTCTGAAGTTTACTCCTATTTCAGGCTTGGAAGAAAGGCATAAGCAACCAAAAGGTTATCTGTTTCTTCCAGTGCATTAATTTTCAATACTGATTTGAAAGCTATCACTTACGCCTTTGTATATTCTAATATTGATAGAGAAGGTAAAAGATGGGTGTGGTTTATCATATAACAATTAAAACAAGAGTTGTGGCTACAGGTATTGCTTGGCTTTCATAAGACTGGAAGAAGCCTTCTTTAAAAGAACAACTGGTAAGTGATGAAATCCGTAGTGAAATTCTTAATACAGATATTTAGAATAAAACCCAAAATGCTAATCGACTTGCAAAATGAAGGTATTTGACAGTATAAATAACTTGTTTCAGACAAACAGTCTCTCAAAAATTTGTCACCCACGTACATAAAGGTACCTGATGTCAACTTGCGGCCATCAAATTTCATTTATTAAGCAGTTGTCAGTACCTCTTATCATCATTATACATGGTGCACTTAAGATGAAGTAAATAGCATGAGAACTGTAATAAAAACTTCACATTCAGCAGTGGTTTAGCCTGACTTTGTGCCAGTAGTTTACAGAAGCTGCCTGTATTTCTGAGCAGAAAATACAACTTCGACTTGTATTAATTTGAAGGTATTTATATTTCACTGGGCTGAACTCAGATCAGCAGGGCCCCAAGCACATACACACTTCCAGAAGAACTGAAGGAGCTGAATCAGTAAGAAAAAATTATTTCTTAACAAGGAAGTACAGAAGTTACTAGAAATTTCCTCCACAGGCTTGCAAGAAACCTTTAAACGTGCATGCCTCTGAACTTGAACTGTAAGAAGTGTGTGTGTGGGGGGGAGCAGCTGTTTAAAAAAAAACCCACAAAACTAAACCACAACCCAACAAAAACTCTTTTTCAGCAGCTAGTGTTCAATATTGTAGCTTTGACATCTAATAACATGAGATAAAATGTGGTGGGACAGGTAACATTATATTGTAACTACTAGCTACTAGCTGGCTTAATAGAAGCCCAAAACCAGGTACTGCTTAGTCTGTAATGGTGATTGCCAGTGTTGGCAATGACCCGTCTTGCTCACGTAAATGGCTTATGCTGGCCCCTTATTTGTGTTGGAGGTCATTCAAACTTACCCGTCTCCCCTCCTAAGACAATTTTAGTTGCTGAAGGTGCTATTAAATACTGAATCTGAAGAGAATGCGCATCCTGACTGCAGAACAGAGCAGCAGATGGGGTCACTGCTCTAATGTACAGAAGCAGCACGTGCCCAGCCCGGAGGCCTGCTGTTACCTCACTTGTCAGAAAGCAAAACAAGTTATTTTTAAACTCGAGGAAATGCATTGCTTCCTTTGCAGAGTTTTGTTAGCATCGCTGCATGATGTAATTCAAACAACGGGGCCGAGGCCGTGAGACGGTCGTTACAGTTTTACCCGTCGCAGCCCATTTAACGCGAATGTTTTATCTTTTACGAGATCACGAACCAGACGCTTTGGGGTTGTGGGGGGAGAATAAACGTTGTGTGGGCAGACGCTGTCGGCAGCTGGACCCCCGCCGAGACTGTCACCGGCACCCCGGCGCGCCGAGGGCTCTCCCGCCCCCGAGCGGAGCCGCCCGCCGCGGCGGCCCGGGTGCAGCGCGGCGCTCCCCTCCCGGGACCCGCACGGCAGCCGGGCGCCCCGCGCCCCGCCGGGGAACGTTCGCCTCGGCCCCCGTCTTCGCGCAACCCAGCCGCAACGCGGGCACGGCCGGGCGTCCCGCTGCGGGAGGGTGCGGGGGGAGCGCCGGGGGGCGGCGGCACGGCCACCCTCTGCCTGCCCGAGCGCGGCCCCGGGCCCGCTTCCCCCGCGCGCGGGCGCGTCCCCCGGCGGGAAAGCCCCGCGGCCTCGCCGCGCCCCCCCCCCCGCGGCCCCCGCCCCGCGGCCGCGCCAGCCGGGGAGCGAGGGCGGGCGGGGAGGCGCCGCGCTCCGCCCGGCCCCCGTCGGCCCCGGGGCGCCGCCGCTCGGCGTCCCGCCCCCGTCCCCCTGTCCCGGGCCGGGCGGCGGCGAGGGCAGCGCGGGAGGGAGCCATGTCTCACGGGGCGCGGGTGATCCGCACCGGGGTGAACAGCGGGGGGCCCGCGGCCCCGCCGGCCGCCACCGCCGCCTCCTCAGCGGGCTCGGACGCGGAGCTCATGGACGGCGCCTATTTCCGCTCCTGCGCCGGCATGCTGAAGGTGGCCCAGATGGTAAGGGGCGAGCGGGGCGGGGGCGGCCGTTAGGACCGTTGGGACCCTCGGCCCGCGGGGGCGCCGCGCTCACCGCCGCTGGGCGGGCCTGACGGGCGTCGTCGGGGGGTGCGGGGGTCCGGCTCGGGCCGCCGGGGCTTCGCTCCGGGGCAGGGTGCGGGGCAGGGTGCGGGGACGGGCCGCGCCGCCGGGGGCTGCCTGGGCGCGTTCCTGAGGCGGCGGCGGGCGCCCCGGCTCGCTCCGCGCCCTGCGTGGTAGCAGCACCCCGGTGCCGGTGCCGGTGAGCATTGACAACAACTTTGCTGCTAATAACAACGGGCACACCGTGGTGCGAAGGCACATGGCGCTCCGGTGGAGCACCGCGTTCCTCAGCACGGGTAAGTTCCCGGGGACAGCGCTGGCCTAGTACGGGGGGCGGGGGCCGCGCCCTGCCCGTCGGGGACCGCCAGGCGCTGACCCCGGGGATGTGGGAGATGTGTGGCCGAAAGGCAGAAACTCGAAAGCGATCAGTAGTGGAGCGCTGCCAGGTTTGGAGCCGATACCTTAACTTGACGCGGTGCGGGAAATTTTGTTCCATCCAGATGCGGAGGTTGACGGGTGGATAAGCGCGCTGTCATTGCTGTGGCACACAGAGTGATTTGTCAGCTTAATCCCAGTGGCGGCAGTGAACAGTGCCTAGGGAAGAGCAAGGAAGACAACTTGTGGTGATACCTCCTCACATACGTTCTCATCCCACAAAAACTTGGCCCCTGACAATAATTTGTGCTGGAGTCGTTGCCTTCATTTTTTATAAACCCCAGTGCCTTGTTTTCCCCCCGCCTTTATTTGTTTAGTAATTTTTTTTAAAAAACTTGTGTCAGTTATTAGCATCCAGAGCCCTAAACTGACATTAGAAGTTAGGAATGATGTTGTCCTAAAGTTTAAAAGCCACCCAGTTTCTTCTGCTTCACTGACAGCCATCAGGTGACCTCAGAGGTGAGGCTGGGTAGGAGAGATGCACCGGTGCGCTGGGCATGGCTGCCTGCACCCGCGGAGCGGCTGCACTGTGCTCCTCAGACCCCGCAGCTGCCCCTCAGTATGAGTTCTGGTCAGCAGCGGTACGAACAGTTGTCTGCTGCCTTCTCTTGGGTTGTTCCCAAGCTATCGTGTGGACCTGGAGTAACTTCTCAGAAGACAATTTTTTTTTTTGGAGCATGTGTCTGCATTGTCCTTTGCTGATCAGCTCTTACCCTTTTGCTTTCACCAGTGTGGAAGGAACAGTTCCTTTTATGGTCTAGAAATACCTAGTCCTCTCTGCTGCCCATCCTGCTGTGGTGTCCTTGCAGCTATGATGTGTGACTCTTACAGCTAGCACAGCCGTGCTTATTTGTGCTGAAGTTTCAGGTTTTGATGCACATATGAAGTGTGTTTGTGTACTTTACATTTTTTATGTAATGTGTGTAAATCTCCATAGCTTACATAATAATTCACATGCTTTATATAAAAGAATATTTTAGCAATGCTGTTAAATATCAAATTCGTCAGAATTCAAGCTAGTGGCTTTCTGCAGTCACTTTTAACAGAAGTTAAAATCATGTAAATTAGTTCCCCTAGCACTCTTTCACCTTCACCTTCTTACATTTTTCTGCTTTCCAGCTTGTCTGCAGATAACATCAGTAGAAGTTATCTCAGGTATCCAAGGAACTTTGGGCAAATGAACTTCGTTTAATATGGTGTCACAATAGTGTTGTCTTCTTGAATAACACCCTAAGAAAAGTAAATGTTTGTGCTGCGATGTGTAGGAATAACCAGAATAGGCTAGTTCTAGATTAATTTGTGCACCCAATAAAATATGGAGAGCTAAATATTTTTGTAGTTCTCCTTTATCTCTTTTTACACAGTATTTCCACTATACCCATCGGTCCATTTGTATTACTATTTAGTTCTCCTAGTAAGAAATGTTTGCGGTATCTTTTAGGAAAGAATTCTTTATGCTACATCTGTAGACATTCCTGCGTTAGTGTTAAGGTGGCTGGTGGGACTGCAGTCTTACTAAGAAGGAGAACCATTGTGCTGGCAGAGGACAAAGGTAAGGTCTTCTGGGTTAGGCATATATCGTGCTAAATTGCGTACTGGGCCTCTGAATTGTGGTTGTTGCGAAGAGGGAACATTACTGTTCCTGTTTTCTCTTTCTTCCTTAATTCCTTTTACCAAGAAGTAAAGGATGTGAGGGAGAACAAGAAGGAATTTCCTGTAACGTTAAGGGCTGTTTGCAGTGTTTGCAAGCTAAAAAAAAATAATTGTATGCGCATGAAATAGTTCTAATGGTTGACAGCCGTGCGCCATGAAAATCATACAGAGGGAAGTGAAAGATAATGTTATAGCTGTTATTCTGTAAGAAAGATTGTAACACAAGGACTAAATTCAGCAGTCTTGGACAAGATGAAGAGGTTGTCTACAATCTGGTGATTGCTGAATTGTTGCTGATATCTAAATGCTGCCAGTGCTTTCTCTTCAAGTTCTGGGTGCTGTGGTGTCTGGCATAGAATGAAATTAGGATGCAAAAAATGTGTTTCTTCCCTGTAAACCTACACAAATTCCTCTACTCTTTTGCAGGAAAATTTCTTTAATCTTACAAAATGACTATAGCTTTGAAAAGATAAAGCATTTTATGCATTGAGATCCTGGCTTTCTAATGTTTAAAGAATGGTCTGTAAATATTTTGATAATAAAATGGAGGAGAAAACATAGTTCTGTGATTTGTGGATTTTACATGGCAGTAAGATGGTTTGAAAGCTGTTTTTTTATGCGTGAGTATTACTAACGTTAGTAGGGGCTTCATTTCCAAAATCTAGTCTGAATTGATGCTGTGATTTTAACAGGAAGTTATGAAGTATCTTCAACATCTAACCCGCTTCAACTGGTTTAACTTGATGGTGCTTAATATAACTTTTCCTTTTTTTTTTCTTCTTCTTTTTTTTTTTTTTTTTTTGTATTTGCAGTTTTGCCAAGATCTCTTATATTCTCGGGGATAGATGCAGGATCCCATTGTGTCCATCTTGGTTCTATAGCAGCAGTGTACTAAGTAAGTGTGTGAGTGGGTGTGTATCAGCGTGCACCAGAGAAGCTAAATAACTTGAATTTTAGCCAGCTTGGCAAAATCAACACGCGAGGCAATCTTCGGTATGCCACACTAACTGTGCTGATTTCATCTGAAGCACGTTTGCTCTGTGTCCGTGCTACTGCTGGCTTGTTTTATTGTAGGGCTTTCTAGGATCCTGTTTTACTTAGCTTGGCGAGTTCTCTCAGGCTTCTCAAACTCTTGGACTCTTCCATGTTTCTGGACTCTTGAGAGGGTCAGAGGTGGCCCATGGCCTTTTTTGCCCCTCTTTCACCTCCTTTAGGTTGGGCCAAGCTAACTTTGACCACGGTTCAGACTGAAGGCGATTGTTCACACAACAGGTAACACTGTTGTTACTAAGAGGACGATAGTTCCGGCACAGTAAGCGCAGCCTCAGAATACAAGGTGTTTTAAGCTGAAAACAGTGCTGATTCTTTCAGCTCATTACGAACCAGGAAAGAGCAGTTCCTCCATGCAGAAAAGACGAAAATCAGAATTATCTTCTCAAGGCTGAAGAAAGTACTTACAAACAACTGCAAGGTAAAAAAGGCTAAACTCAATAAAAGTTGACTTAACATCATTTTAACTTGTTAAAAATGCAAAGGCAATAGTTTAAGCTTTTCTGCTGAGTATATATTTAATTTCCAAAGTATTTCTTGACAAAAGCAATTACATACTTTACAAGTGAATCGCCAACAAGACAGTCTGTAATTCTGAGTAACTTTGAAGTGTGCTGAAACCCCTCTGGGTTATTTGTATACTAATGTGTGGTTAAATAATAGTATTCAAGAGAATATTAATGTCTAACATGGAAAGCTGGAAAATTCTGGTAGTTGGGTTGCTGGAGCCAAGATCAATTTCTGAATGTGTTGGATGATACCAAGCAAATTTACTGGGGAGCTAAATTCAGAAGAAGTTAAAATATGAAAAGAAATCAAAATCTGTTAGTGGAAGAAAACGATTCCTAATCAAAACCATTGATACAGGAAAAGGAAATTCACAAAGGCAAATTATGCTTGGAATGACTTGAGAGCTACTCAATCTTCTAACTTGATCTTGAGCCTGAAATGTCTTTGTGTCCATGGAGGTGATTGAAGAAAAACATCTAATTGTTTGCAGCATGCATCAGTGATGCATGATTTTGCCTGTATGGTAATAATGCTGCTCAGTCAGAAGAGAGGGATTCTGGTGATGTGCAGAAATGCTGAACTGTAAGCATGTCTCTGGGTCCCGTGTAGACTGTGCTTTCAACTTTCCTCTACTTTCACTCTGTTTATAGTTCTTCCAAAGGAAAATAGCAACCAGAAGCAACAAGCTTGGTGGAAGCTGCTGTATGCTAAACTACAAAGCTTAGAGTCAAACAGTTTTGTGTTCTGCTTGACTTTTCAACTGGCTGATAACAGCAAACTTGAAAGATAATGCTGTAATAGCTGTCAGTGATGTCATGGTATACTATACAAGATCTCTTATTTTGAGCTTGCAGGAGGCTTTTACGTTTCCAAAGAAAATAATAATTGAGGAAAACCACCCCAAGAATGTGCAGGTGTCTGCAGTCTGCAACTCTGTGATAAACTACTGGCTAAGCAATAAGAAATGGGACATGTTTTTTAGCAACATAGTTATTTTCATGCCAAAGTCAAAGCTATGTGTGGTAGCTGCTCATTATTTTTGTTGTTCCGCTGGAAGCTGCGGTAAAAGGACCTTGCTTGGGATGCTGAGAAAAGAGAGAAAAAAAATTATCTTAGATGGCTCCAAAGTAAGCAGGAACACTTTGAGTGAGGAATGTCCAAGCCTAGTAATTAAAACCAACAGGTCTGGGAAATCCTGTTATTTCCACTTTGAGATCACTGAAACAGGGTGTCCTGGCCAGTTGTATTTTTTCCATGCCTCTGCTCTGCGTGGCCATTTTACAGTTTCTGCCCAGGTATTTGCGTAAGAGCTGGGAGCAAACAGTATGTTCTCTGTGTGTTAACCAAGAAGTGCTTGGTGGTAGGCTGACACAGTTTCATTTGATGAGACAAAACTTCACAAGCAACACCAGTTTAAGGAATTTTACATTTCTGCCTTGCCTCCATGCAGCCGTTCTCAGCTGCAGTGATGCAGCTGTTCACAAGGTTACGTGGTAAACCAAACAAGGGAACTGATGCAGCTTTACTTCAGCTCTCCTTCAGTTTTCTTTTTCCCTAAGAGTTTTTAGAGAACAGTGCAGCCATAGAGAGTGCTGTCATCAAGAGCAAGTGCCTGGCATATAAGGGCAGGAACTACATAAGCCTGAAGTGGTTCCATGTGCTTCAAACCACAAGCTGAGAATGTAGTCCTTTTTTCTCTTGGTCAGGGGAAGGTTTCGTACCATCTGTTTCAATTTCTGTCTCTTTCAGCAAAAAAGAAACTAGTGATTTCTCTTGATGTTGAAACTGCTCTAGAAGGCTGAAAAATCAACTCCATTACATTTTGTAAAAAGGCGGTCATAGTCATTGTTAAACACCAGGGAGTTTCTGCTTTGAATGTGTCAGTGAATGTTTTATTTATATCCTAAAAGAGGCTTCCTAAAAGCACATAGTTGGAGCTGTTTTTCATTGCTCATCTGACCCGTCCATTACAATTTGTTGCAATACATTCATTGGCAACCTGAGTGCATGTAGTGCTCTTTCTATAGAGGTGGTTGAACAAGGGTTAGCAAATACATTTTCTGAAACAAAACAAAAAAAAAAAAAAAAAAAGGAAATGAAGCCTAGAAATTTACCGTATCTCTTGAGACATGTTTAGTATGCTTGAAAGAGCAGAGTGAAGTATTGGCAGTGGTGTCCTGCACGTTTGCTTTACAGAAAGTTAAATTTGCAAACACCTTTTTAAAGTTTTAATCGGATGTGCATGGTGTCCACAATAATAAGATGGGGTGAAGTGTGGATTCTTACTGCTCTGTAACTTTTCTTTAAGATGTGCAAGTGCGGTGTATTCCCTGTCTTCACTCTCATTGGAGATGCTATCCCTTTGAACGTCCTCTCCTGCCACAGAGAAACCGAAACCTGGGGATCAGTTCTTTCTAAGCGCGGTCTCCATCTGCTCAGAGCCTGTACATGATAAAGACCATCATGCCAAGCATCCTTCCCTGGGTCAGGGCTGTAGATGCTGGAACATGTTGTGTCTCACTATGATCCAGTACGAGCTGTGGCGGTACCTCAGTGAAGGCAGCATGCCTGACCATGAGGCTGTGTTGGGTACCTGCTCGGCATAACCGGGGGAACGGAGTATTGCCCCCCAGAGCCAGACAGTATTTGCTTACTATGGGCGCTTCCGCCGCTCCCCTCCCTGGGGAGGCTTTGTGAGGTACTCATTCAGTACTGCGGCTGAGTTGTCTCCTTTGCGTTGTTGTCATGTCATGTCCGCTGTGGTCTTGTCCTCCTGTTTTGTGGTGAGGTGTAAAGTATACAGCAGGCAGAAATTGCTACTTTCTGTACACAGAAAATTGCTGTGATTTCTTTTCACCCACCTGTGAGCTTATTCTTTTTTGCATAACTCTGATTCTTGAGGGATCGTCATGAAACAACTCCCTGCACTGCAGTGCTGGTGATCAGATGAATGTAATGGTGAGTACAGGTGCGCCTGACTGGTCAAAGCTAGGTGACTGCAGCTTTCGAAGCCAAAGCAAATTTGGCTGCTGTTCTTGCAACGATAGCAGCAGCTGCAATGCTTACAGCTTCCCCTCTTGCTCACAGCTTCCCTTATGGAAAATGGAAATGCAGTGATGGCGAGATTGAGAAGCTGCTTCAAGGGGCAATTTTCTTAGAATGTTTTTGGTGGTTTCTTGTTTGTTTGTTTGTGGTTTTTTTAAAATGCCATTAGTGAGTTCAAGAAAGAAGTACAGACTGCTGGGGGAGAAGTATGCTGTTAACCTGAGGTGACCAGCAGCAGCTGCAGAACTACAGAACATCAGCATACTTTCCTGCCAGTCTGTAATCACACGCTGGGAAGGCCACTTTGAGAGCTTTCGTATCTCTTTGGGAAAAACACAGTCCCCAGTTGCCGCTTGTCACCCGCTGGCTAACCGAGCCTTTTGTAGATTGCTTGAGTGAAGCTTCCCAGTAGAAACAGGGGTGTTGTCCCAGCGTGTCTGAGAGGCCTGCCAGCCTCCAGGCAGTCAGCGAAAGCTGTCAGCTGCCACAGTGCCACTGGGGAATCTCATCTGTTCTCATTTTCCCCCCTCATTCATCACCCTTCACTCCTCTGGCACCTTGCCAAGCGTCAGGCGTTGCCTTTAGAAAAGGTCGTTCTTTTGTATGCTGAGACCTGGTCTGGTCCAGCGACCAGGTCGGGATGATGCCAGTTGGTCTGGAAACTGTCATGATGTTTAGCATTTTGGGGAACTCTCACCTGTTTTTTCCTGATAGGAATTGTGATGTGCCCCCACAGCTAACAACATGGACTTCGGTGATGTAAACAAGTCATCTTATTTGAGGAGACCTTGCTCAAGGCTCTGTTGCCATGAATGACAAAGCCTTTGCTGGAGATGACAGATACAAACTTTTTAACTGCTGTCTGTGCGACTGCCAGATGTCAGTGTGGTGTTCTCTGGGGCGGGGAGAGATAGGGCAGGTGTTAACTGAAGATTTGAATCAGTCAAGCCGTAAATGCCTCAGACAGTGAGAACAAGTGTGAGCAGCATGTGTGAGGGTGAGTGACTGAACAGATTGCTTGCTGAGGGTTAGCAGGCATAGGCATCGAGACTTCACTGAGCAGTTCACAAGGTGCTGCTTATCTCAGTAACAACTTTCAGGAAGATGAGATTGCATGCTTTTTAATTTTTGTGCATCTAATTTGATAGGCTACTAGAATGATTGTTGCCATGAGGCACTGGTTTTACGTTTTATGTTCCTGTTTGAGTTTTAAGTAGTTGTATGCTGTTGGATATGTATTGGATAGCCAGGTCAAGGGAGTAACTTTGCAGCTTGCTGTGCAGTTTGTGGGTGTTTTTTAATAACAAACAGTGTGTACCCTGGGCTTCAAGCAGCCAGCCAGTCTGAGCCAGGCTTGGCTGGTCAGCCAGCGTGGGCTCCTTCTCTGTAGGTGGTATTACCTTGCATGGTTGGTAAATCCATTTTTAGACAGCCGTGAACTTTACCTATAAGAGCTCTATAGCTCGCAAGTAAGGGTTAAGCTCTTTCTATATTGTGTATTACTGACAATATGAGACTTTATTGACTATTTAAAGGGCAAACAATATAAAGAACCCAAACAATGTATCTGAGAATGGTTCCGAGCAGTGGTTTCAGAGGTGCCTTGCTCTGACGAGGAGCTCTTCTTCCCAGTCACCTAAAAGGAGGTATGGCAGGTGAGGTGGGCCAGCTCTTGCTCCCAAGGAGGGCTCCCTCTCCAGAGTCAAGGCTGGTGAGTTCTGTTGCTGCTTTTGCGATGTTACAATGTTTTTACTTACCGTGATCTGAGTTGTGATACAGGGATTCTCCCTACCATGCAAGATACATGGTCTTCTACAGTGGAGTGAATTACAGCAGGAGCCACATGCATGCACGCTTTTTGCAGCAATCGGGTAGTATTTTTCTAAATGGGCAGTTGGCTTGGTGGTGTGGGGGACAGGTTCCCAATGAGCACCACAACCAATACCTTACCTGGGAGGAGGGGACAGAGCACAGGCTGAGCCAGTGATTGTATCTGTGCATCTGCAGAGAAAACTAATTACAGGGGATGTGTCCCTGCTTTTACCTGAAACAGCAGGTTCATCCATGATTTGGGGATTATGACTTGATTTGAGATGGGAGAGACCACTGGAGTGGGTGGCAGGCTAGCTGTTACGTGGGGACTGTTGCCTGTACAGAGGAGTCATTCCTTATTAATAATGGACAAGCTACATGCTTACAAAGCGTAAAGGGTCTCCTGGCTTTGTCCAGAGTAATACCTTCAGTCCCTGCAGGTGCCTAGAAAGATATAAACACCCCCTTGAGAGTTAGAGAGAAAGCAGCTGTGTTTCCCAGAGTTAAAACTCTGCAAGGACATTTGCTTTGTTTAAGATGCTGTTGCTGTCCTTTGCAGACATGCCAACAGTCAGCTGTGCCTTTAATACTGTTTTGCAATGAGTTTTGAGTTTGCAGTGAGTTTGGGAATTGTCTGTGACTTGAATATGGTACTTGTGCAACGTTACTCAATTACTGCAGTATTTTGAGTGTTGTGTGCATCTTTAATGTAGATTGGAAAAACTTACTGATAATGCTTTTTCAGTTGAAATGTTTTAAATTGAAAGTTGATGTTTAAAACAATCCAATGTTAATATTGGATTGGAGAGAGAAGAAACAAAATTATGAGGTTGTTGGTTGCAACAGGCTTGTATTGTGGTTTGGGTTTTGTGGTTTTTTTTAATTCACTACCTGATAAGAATATGGTATATTCTTTGTCATATAGCTGTAAACTCCTTAGCTTTCAGTTAACAACGTACGGGATTGTATAGTTTCTTTCAGTGTGGTGCAATGGTGGCCTAGGTAGCTATGGGGATTAAAGTAAGGAGCTAGTTAAACTGGCGGTGGTGGGGTTGAAGTATTGCACACTGTGATCACTGGTAGGCAGGACTTAATTGTAGCTAGTCCTCACAAAGAATTGCCTTTTTCATGATCATGGCTAACACCCTGTAACAAGGGCTCTTTAGTAATCTTTAGTCATTCATATGCTGGTTCTGTGATTGCCCCACATCCTTTTCTACCACTGAGGCCTGTGTCTGAGCAGATAGATAACTTCTTATTAGTAGATAAAGAATACCACTTGGTCGTACTTAGAATTGTCCTCTTCTCTGAGATATAGAGGGTCTGAATAAGATTATTTCGCCGTTTCTTGCCCTCCCACAATTTTTATCTTCCATAAATAGCCTGTGGATGGTGGTGCACAAGAGAAATCACTTATCAGAGGCCAGACAGCTTCCTCATTTTAGCAAAGCAGCCAGACAAGAAGGAAATCTGCTCAGACGCAGAGGCTGAGCGATTATTGTGCAACCAAAGACTGACTGCTTCACAGAACCATGCAGCTGGAGGCAGCTGATTTCATCTGTCATTAGTGAAGTTTTAAATGGACTGGGTTTTTTATCTTCTTTTTCTAGTAGGGATTTGGCTGTTACAGCTCGCATTTCCAACACCGCCCTGGAAGAAGGAAATCTCGATTACAGCAGCAGTCAACGTTGTTGCTTAAATTAGCTGAACCAGTCTTGCATGAACTACAGTGGTAACCTTGGCTGGTGCTTCACTCATCTTTCTGTTTTGGGAAGCTGTTAAAAAAATTTGTTTTATGCTGTCCAGAAATATGTACTTAATACATGGGTGTTGCTTCGCTGTGTTGAGGTGTAACATTCGGAAATGTACAGTTGCAGTCAGTGACATTTTTCTGGGGCATGGTTATCCCGATTGGCTCCCTTAGGGATGGAAAATTCCACTTACTATCTTGGCTGGTGTCACAAGCTGGAAACTTTGACTTTTTCTCATTCAAATACAAAAGCATTTAGCTCTTACTATATTGGGTTTTTTTAAAGGCTGTGATAAAACTGGATATGAGTCAGTGCTGTCCCTTGCTCCAGATCTGTAGACAGACAGTTTCTGTACTATCACTTGCACTAGAACTGGGGTGAGTTCTGAAGAGAGTGGAAATCACCGGTTTTTATCATTTTCATGGACAGTTCTCAGGGTCCTCTTTTCAGATTCAGGAGGAGGGACATTAAGGCAGTACCAATGTTCATCAGTGCTCCAGCAAGTGCAATGGAGATCTCTTCTCAACGCTGTTTTACAGCATCCAGGGAAAAAAACCCCAAAGCTGTTTCTGTCTGCTAGAGCATTAAATTGTTAGAGAAGGATGGAAAGAAAAAGCCGTTTCAGGTATTGCCAGCTGCCAACTGTACACTGGTAAACCAGAGCTGCTGCCTACAGTCTTTGTACAGGTATAGTACTATGCTGAATCCTGTCGCCTGTCCTTTTTTCCCTGAACGGTGCTAAGTTTTGGTTAGCTAATGGCAATGCATGTCCTGGTGCAAGGGACTGGGGAAGATAGCTAGGAAACATTAAAAGAGGGAATTGCGGTGCATTCATGTGTATAGAGGGAAATCTGGATGAGAGACAATGAGAGATATAAAGGAGAAGAAATATGGAGTCTAATGCCGAGGAAAAAAGAGGAAAGGGGTATGAAGAGCAGAAAAAAAGGAAAAGAGGTATTGGAGACAAAAAGTCATCGTACAACTTCTTACAGGAAAGAGTAGCAGAGGGGAGTGCAGTCACGAAAGAAAAGAAAATACCCTGAGAAAAACAAGAATGGGTTTGTACATTGCATGGAAAAATAATTCAATGAAAAGTTAATGCAGTGCTGGGCGGATTATACATGACAATATGTGTGTCACAGTATTGAGTATATGTGCATTATCTTTGGGATAAGAGTTACAGTGTTTCTATGGCACTGAGCACCTTGAGGCAGTTTTGCTTCTTATTGACATTATCTTTCATCCCTGTACTTGAGCTGGCATCTCACGTATTGTTTCTATATAGAAAAAGAAAATTTATTATTCATAGTTACACTGTAAGACAGCAGTTTCAGCCTGTCAGTTCAGTATATGATCTTGGGATTTGCAAAAACCACTTTCAGTTCCTTTCTGCAATGAAGATTTTTAATATCATTCTTTGTATTACTGCAGCAGCCAGAAGGCCCAGGCAAGGAGTGGGCCACCTGCATTGGGTTAACCCCAGTCAGCAGCCAGACACCCACCCAGCCTCTCACTCACTCCTCTCTCCTGCAGAATGGGAAGAAAACGGAAGGCAAAAAGACCCATGGATTGAGATAATTACAGTTTCATAAGGCAAGAGAAAGCTGCACATGAAAGCAAAGCAAAAAGAGGAATTCATTTGTTACTCCCCATCAGCAGGCAGGTGATTAGCCACTTCCCGGAAAGCAGGACCGCAGCATGTGTAAGGGTTGCTTCGGAAGACAAATGCCATAGCCTCAAACGTTTCCCCTTATACCTTCTTTTCTTGAGCTGTTATCGCTAAACGCAACATCACATGGTCTGAAATATCCCCCTGGTCAGTAGGAGGCAGCTGTCCTGGCAGTGTCGCTTCCTAACATCTTGGCCACTTGCAAGCCTACTTGCTTTGGGGGTGAATAGAGGGAGAAGCGCAAAAGAAAGCTTTGCTGCTGTGCAAGCACTGTTCAGCAGCAGCCAAAAGATTCATGTGTTACCAACACTGTTTTTACCACAAATGCAAACACAGCACCGTATGAGCTGCTGTGAAGACAATTGTCTCTCCTGACCGCACCCAGTACATCACACTCTGCAGGGTGTTGCACAGGCACAGGGGGAAGGGTAACCCTTGCTTTGCAGTCATTAATAGAATTGTGAAAGAACAGCTGGATGCAGGTGAGTGATAATGTACAGTACAAAACAGTCAGGAATGGTCAAGAGGATGAATAGTGAAGTAGCCTTAGCTTTAAAGGTGATGCTTCCAGTCAGGAAGCAGTTTATTTGCAATAATAAATTGCAAATTTCTTGCAAATAAATTGCAAACTGCAACACAGTCTTGTGTGTTGTCGTTTTGCAACACGTGATAAAGAAAGTCTATTGTAAGTAAATAAGTGACACTCAGGAAATAAATACCAATTCCCATTTTACAGTGAGCTGGGACGCTCATTTTTGTTTATCTTGTGTGGTGTGGCAGCAATCAACCAAAAAGCAACCCCTAAAAGACCAAACTTTTAGGGTCATTCCCGCACATATTTTCACCCATGCTTGTCTGTTACATCTGTCATCTGTTGATTGTTGATTTGGGCTTCTGTTTTTTTAGCAGGTATCTATTGTCATTCACACTATAAAGGAAAACAGTCACCTTGACCTAGAGGTTTATTAGTGGTGCTCAGCATTTTTTGCCTTTGTTTACATGTCTGAAGTGTTCTGAAGGTGAAAAAAATTTAGTACAATGCATATGAAGTCATTTATTAGTACTCATCTGGCGAATGGGGGAGTTGTAGCAGTGAAGTACATGATAGTGAAGTTCAGACAGTAAGAGCGTTACAAAACTGAGGTCAGAATTCAAGAGCCAGTGACATTCAGATTCCTCCCTTGTTGTGTCAGTGTTTGTCTGTGGAAATGTGTCTGTAACGCTCAGAACATGAGCCTTTCCTTTGGAGTAAGTTCTTGTCTATTGGAGATCGTGCTGCATTTATGTTTGTGCAGGTACCTCTGTCTGAGGAAAATTGAGTTCCCTTCAAATGTTACAAAATAATTAAGTACTGGTAATAAAGCCAGAGCTTTATTTATTACATCCATTAAAACAGGACAGCAGAAAAAGATCATACAAAGGCACCTGCACAGGTTGATTCCTGGGTTGTAAAATTGTTCTGTGGTCAGATAAACTGCAGTCTTCTACCACATGATCAGAAAATGCTTGGTGGTGCCAGCTGGCCTGAGGGTACATGGAGAGCAAGACAAGTCCTTTCTTGTGCTACGGTTCCTTCATTACCCTTAGGTAATGAATGGTGAGGGAAATTGTATCTAGTATCTTGACTGGTGGGCATGCAGTTCTGCCTTCCCCTTCTTTGGAACAGATGGTTCTCTATTAAGCTGCTTTGCACTTGCTGGCTTGGCCCGGGCTCTTCCGTCTTTGCTGGTACACTCCAGCACGATTGTGTTAGTGAGGGAGAGTCCAGGCTGTTGCCCCGAGATGCAGGCAGCACTCGGGCAGTTTCATGGTGGCCCATGTGTCTGACAACAGGACTGGAAACAGCAGGAGGATCTAGGACCAGAGAGGCTGAGGATCGTGTGGCTGGCTTGCTCTTGGTCCCAGCACCATGCCCAGCCCACTCGTGTGATGCTAGGATGTTTGGAGCTGAGCTTTCTCTGCAACCTAATCACACCTGCGGAACGGCAGTCAGCCAAGAGTAACTGCAGGGAGTTAGGTGGAATTCAGACCATCTGAAATCGGGACTACAATGGCACCTGGGCCTAGTGCCGTGCGCCTTTTCTCCACTGTGCATTTGCCTTAGGAGTAACTGGAAGTCAGATTTTCCTCCTGTATACAGTCTTTTCATAACACAAAGGCACGATTCCGCTCCGCTCCTTAAGAAGGTGTTGAATTTTCCTGCAGCGGAAGACTGACTTCCTTGAAGTCTTGGTACACGTTTTCCTTGGTTTTTACTAGGTGTAATCAGCAACCAGTGGACTTCAGATGCTCGTTCTTTGACAGGGACAAGAAGAAACAGGGAGGAAAAAAGCTGATTTTTAGAAAGGAACAGCATTTCCAGGGAGCACTTCAAGCAGCATTTTATAGCACAGGGAAAGAGAACTTGTCACTCTTGTGCGGCCCTTCTGTAGCCTCTCTAGCCTGAGAGGTACAGAAGGAAGGCGTGCCATTCTGAACAGATTGATGTCATCTCCGTGGGCAGGAAGGAAGATCCAGGGAACGACAGGTTGGTCAGCCTCACCTCAGGCACTCAGAAGGTGATGAAGAAAATCCTCCTGAAAAGCATTTCCAAACACATGAAGGAGAAGGTGGTGATCAGGTGTAGCTGGTTGACCAGGGCCATGCCTGGCACATTGAGTGAGTGGTGTCATAGTACAGGGGGAAAAGGGCCTTGAGGCCTTGCCCTCATCCCTTAAAGCCAGCAGCTTTGTTGGCCCTTCTTTGTTGTGAAGATCAGATATCCCAGCCCCTCTCCCATCTCCCATTAACATCCTTGAAAGATCAGTGCTTGTTCACCCTTTTTTTAAAGGCCATGGGTTGGCTTTGGAAGGAAGACCATATCAAGAAAGAGCAAATTACGTTTCATTTTTGGTAGAGCTGTGCTCACTTCAAATCAAAATGGACCTTAGGGTTGGGAGCCTGCATCAGTGTTATTCAAGAGCCAGCATTTTCCACAGAGGATGTAGTTGCCTCGTCTCCAGCTCAAAATAGAGAAGAGAATGCAGACTGACCATCTTCCTTTTATGATGTCTGTTCCATCTGGTAAGGTGTTGAGTGCCTCCTGGCAATTGCTGACTGCCTTTAGTTCACATTGGCTTCACTGTGAAATAGTTCCTGATACAAACCAGTGTTCCCAAACACACTTCAAATATCTGGTCCAATGGAAAATCAAGAAGTGGATTAGTTTAAGCTGATCAACTTCTGTGAAACAGAGTAATAAAGCAGAACTTCATTTAAATCCAGAAATCCTTCTTTGGAGTTGATTGATGCATATGTTCTTTTGTTTTGCTCTTCAGAAACCAGAAAGCCCTTAAACGGTAGTGTCCTGCAATGTGTCCCTCGCCCCTTTTGTAATGCAGGTCTGAAGCTTGGATATATTTTTGTGGAGCACATTGAAATCTTCTAATGACTATCGTTTGACCTGTACTTCTGGTCTGACTGGCTTGCTGGCTATGGGTTACCTGTCCGCAGCTCTCACAGTCTGTGAAATACTATACTGAAATGGAAGTGGCAGTGCCCTAATTTTTTTGTGCCTCTAGTTTTTATTTTCAGGATGTATTAACCTGCTCCCCTGAGCACAGATGCATAAAGAACACTCGTAACACTCGATCATTTTAGTGCTTTGCCATTCATTTCTCTCTCTCTGTCTGTGCCACAAACTGAATTCCAAGATATATGTTGAACTGTATCCCAAACAGTTACATGTTAATCATTTTATCGCTCAATTTCAAGTTCTCTGGAAACAGGAATTCCGGCAGGGAAAAAAAATACAGTCATCACCCAGTATATCATGATAAACCAATATCTGGTGAAGGAACTTTGGTATTTGTCACTTTTAAAGGACAAATAATATTATGCGGCTTTATTTTCTACATTTGTTACTGTTCTTTTTCAACAGGTGAGTTTTAAACTCTGACTGTACCCGCTAACCCTGCAGGCAGTATAGAGTGGCAAACATGGTATAGCTTTATATGAAATGGTGATGTAGTCCCCTTTGCACCGGTCCTGTGAAATGGTATTACTTGCCTCTGATCAGAGAACCCTCTTTAGAAATTCCATGTAAATCTCATGTTGTGAAATACCTTTACCACACAGTGATTTCTTCCTACCTGTGTGCTGAGGCACATCTAAAATCAAAGAAGGGAGAGTCTTTACTAATTTTTATTGGAGTTATTTTAATTTTGAAGTACACTTGAAATGGAAAGCATGTTTGTTCAAATCCGCATTTCTTCCCTGTTCTTAGGAGCTGAGCAGATTCTTCGCTGCCTGGTTGGTACCCGTATCTTCTAATTTCTGAGGACTAGAACACCTCAGTTACATTTTCTGACCTTGTCCTTGGGTGGCTCACATTCTTCTTTATACTTATTCTCAATTTTTTGTACCTTTTAACTGAAAAAAAATACTTCTGTGCTTCCATGAAGTTGAAAGAACTGAGTCTAGTTTAAATTAAGCTTTTTTTACCACTGCTTATTATTTAGTTGGTGGTTGTACTTGCAAGGATCCAGTCCTCCTTATCCTTTGTACACAGTAAAAAAGTTGCTGAAGTCAATGGTTCAGACATGAAATGAGCCAATAGGCAGATTTAATATCTGTGACTTAACACTTCCTTCTAGTGTAATTGAAACTGAGAACTGGTTATTGTGAAGACACCTGAATAAGGGAGACCCGTTTTAGCTTTTGATGGTTAGAGAAGGGTTGTCCTCACCTCACCTTTGTCCAAGAGCAAGATTCAATGCTTGCTGTGACTTCTTGTTGAGTCTTCCTATAGAATGAAATGTCATTAAATTTAGTTTTCATATTCTCATGAAAATAATAGCTGTGTTTCTTGCATCACTTCAGGTGTTCTCCTAGATTATAGGGTAAATGACCTGCCAATCTCCTGATTGTTCAAGTTATTCAACAGTTAAGTGAGACAATTCCTTGTTTAACTGATATTAAGATTCAAGGAAGGGAGGTGGATGGCAGCCTGAGCCAGCATGGTTACTGGCTCTTGCCATCCTGCCTGCTCAGTCCTTTCTATCCTTCCCATTGCAGTCCTAGCTTCTCCCTCACACTCCCTTGCTCACCTGAACCTGCCTTGTGTGACGGTGGAATCAGAGTAAAGCTATTTGCTTTTCTTAGTAGTTCACTTTTCTGCTGGCTTAGTACACTGAGGTGGCTCGGCACAGATGAGTGTAGAAGCCAGCACATGACATGGAGTGAAATCAGAGTGAGAAGGAGGTGACAAAGGCCCCTCATGAGACCACAGCTTGATGTGGACTTGGTATATGTAGACACAGATTGGGCAAAACTTCATTAAAATTATCTCAGAATTGAAGAACTGGGGCAGAGGTCTTTAAATGCTGAATTGCAGAGAGGATTGCTTTGTTGTCTTCTGAGAAATGTAGCATCTCATAAAGCTCTGCCATGAACAAGATGCAAGACTTTGTGCATTTAGGATTCCCTAGTGGCTAGGTCGTGAGACTCGGAAGACAGGTACGGAACAGACAGAAGCACTAAACGTGCAGGATGCTGCTATGATATTGCACTGCCAAACCAGAGGGCAGGAAGATGTCTGAAGAGACAGGGACTGAGCAATATCACACATTTTCAAAGGCACGTGTAACCTCCGTTTCCGAGAAGCACTGAGCATGCTCTAGCCCTGCACTTCACAGTGCTACTACCTTTACTACCCTGTATCTATTTCAAAGGTGAGACGAGATGTAGCTTACTCTAGTGTAGAAGCCTGTCACCGGCTTGGACTGAGCATCACTTAAAATGCTAATGTCAACTACTGGGGCTACCATAGTAAAAATAACGGACCTGGACCAGATCTAACAACAGCTCAGCCACTTGTGTGGGAAAGGATCCTGTAGCACTGACTTTTCTCTTTGGAGCCACCTTTTTGAGGTGGTTCACTGACCTGACACTGATGTGACTGTTTGGATGGAATTTGGCAAAGCTGACAAGTTCTTGTGAAGTTCTTGTGTGTATAGGGCTTTTGGTCACCCTTGAGGATGCATGTGTTTAGCCTGTCAACTTAGAACTAAGGGGTGAAAAGCAGTTAAAATTACAGCAGGGAAAATCTAAGCTATGTTGTTTGGGTGTTGGGATTTTTTTCCCCCTTTTAATCTTAAGGAAATTACTCTGATAATGGATGCAGTTAGTTAGGAGTTTGAAAGGTGAGTGTGCAGGAAAGGATGGTGCAGTCTTGAAGTGCTGGCTTCCTTGGATAGTTTTTTAATGTCTTGGAGAAACACTTAAAATATGAATCATTACTGCTGCTGGCTGACTTAGAGTGTCTGAAAGCACGCATTGGCAAAGTCTGTAATAAGAAAATATTTGAGTATATCCTTGGTAGAATATTTTTTTTTTATAACCCAGGCTAGCCAGGCTGTTAGAAGCAGCAAGATCAGTAAAATAAACAAATAGCTTTAGATTAAAAAAATAAAATAGCTTTTGTCCTTTGCAAGCCTACAACTGAAAAAACTTGTACAATAATGCTTTGTAGTTTTATGTGACAATGATAACATATTAAAGCTTCATGAATGTTGTATTGGGGATGGGGTGAATTAATAAATTCCTCCAGTGTTTATGTTATTTGCTATGATTCTACCTTACAGTCTGCTAATACTCCTGCTCTGTAGGTGATAGAAAAGGAAGGGTAAAACGTTTAGCTCGGTTGCAGCCAGGTCCTCCGATTTTGCACGTCAGAAATCTCACTAAGTGGAAGTAAAGGTACATGTGTTCGTGGGCACCTTCATTGTTACAGAGTTCTATGATTTCCTTCTGAAGGTCCCGTGGGATTTAGATGCTTCAGTTAATGGTGCAACTTCAGGCATTCAGTGCCTCTTCTGTGTTTGAGACATACTGTATTGTACATAGCGGCTTCTTCAGGTTGGATTCTTCAGGCTGAAGCTGCTGCTTCCCTTCTAGCAGCTGGCTCTTTCCCGCTCTTAATGGCTGTTTTAGCTCATTTAACAGCAAATTTTAAAACATTATTACCGTGCTCGTTACTTTGTCCTCCGTTTTGTTGGGACCATCCAATATACATTAGATATTTGTCTTTTGGTTCTAAGTGCCATTTTGTTGTGGTTAAAATTATCTGCACGGCCCTCTGAGCACCATTGTAAAAATCTTTAATGTGCGTTTTGCCTTTCAGATCTCATTGCTGATTGGATTCATCAGTGTAAATAATTCTCCATGGACGGATTACAGTGCATACAGCTACTTTCAGATTGTCACCATGTGCGACTTGGTTATGATTTTGTTCTTCTACATTATCCACATTTTCAGAATCTACAGGAAGCTCACTTGCGTTAGCTGGCCACTTGCGGTAAGCCTGTTAGATGGTCTGGGTTCCTTGTCTCTCTTGTGCGTTGATGTCTTGATTACTTAGTCCATTTCCTTGGACACAAAATGATAGGCTGCCTTTCACGTAATTCTTTTTTGCCTTGTATGCAAATCCTTCTGTTGCTTTTGTTATTAGTATTTATTTCAGCAGATGCTGCAATTGTAATTTTTTTTAGCTGATTTGGATCTGATCCTGCCCTCCTTTACACAGATACAAATCCAGATTTACTCCAGGGAATGCAATAGCATTATTCTGAGACAATTGAAAAGAAGGTACCGATGACCAAGTCTTCAGCAGATTGATCCTAGCTCAGGTCATTTATAGCAGCTAAGGGATTGCTAGACTGCCAACCAGATCATAGCATTAGAATTGATGTCCTACATCCTGTCCCAAAATAAAGTCTGTGAGTGCTATTTAAGTCAAATGTGTCTGGTTTTGGTACGTTTATAGGTAACTTAAACAATAGCAAGAAATAGGAGCCTCAGCCTGATTGCCATAGCCTGGCCGTTCCTGGGATATCCTGCAGGATGTTCCTGCCTCATTCCTGCGTTTCCCCTGCACATCCATCTCTTACGTCCTAGCAGAGAATTAACAAGCAGCACAGAAAATGTGAGACCCGAACTTCCTCAGTAGCTTTGGGTCAGGTCAGCTAACAGAAGAGTTCTGCATCCTAGGGTGGGATGACAGATTTTAATAACACCTTGGGTTGTCTCCCTTATGCGTAGTGACATGTTAGTTCCACAGAGGAAGGACCAAAGGGATGGAGAAAACCAGCTGCAGAGATACAGACGAATTCTGAAATCCAAGAAGTGGTTGGGATGGAGTTTAATGGAAACTATGCAAGTAGTTTACAGATCTAAGATAAAGGTTTGTCCATCCATCCACTTCTAACCAGAAAGAAAAAATTACATTTTTTTTAGCTGAAGAATATGGTTAGTCTTGCGCCCCTTCTTATTTTTTTAAATGTGTACTGCCACTATGTGTCTCTAGAAAGTACTTCCTTATCCAGAGATAACACAGATGCAGGGATTGAAATAAGGGATTGAAATAAGGTAATAAATGACAGTTTTCCAAAGCAGCGTTTAATGTATGCATTGCTGTAACAGGACTATGCCATTTTGACCTCTACATAGGCTGCTTTTGCTTTTTATTGTGTGTTTAGTCATTCCTAAATGTTGCAGAGTCACTAGTGAGTTCAAGGCACTGCAGCTGGTGGCTGCTCTGCTTCAGATAGCTTTATGGGATGTGATGCTTGAACACTGCTGCTCTTTTACAACCCACCTCCTTTTTGGGAGGTTCACATATTTAAGTATCTTTAGAACAGAATAGGAAGAAGACCTGTAGGAGACTTTGGGAAACTACAGCTAGTGTTGGGCTGAGTTTCCTGGCAGGTTCTCTACATTGCAGCCAGGGGTGTGATTTGCAGTCAGTGAAGTTGCAGGGGTTCAAGAGGTTGTTCAGCATGACACCTTTTAAAGCCGGGAAGTATTTCTCCAGAGGGGCACTCTCCAGGCCACCTAATTTAGTCTTTGATTCTTTTGCACTTTGGCCCATCCCTCAGATTCCTGTGAAGTAGTGGCCTGCGTACACTGCTATAGTTGGTGTCTCTAAGGAGGCACTGGCACGAGGGACTTGCCTGCTGCATCACGGACTAGCCAGAGAAGCCTCCTTACAGAAATAATTTATTCTGGCGAAAGCAAGGGTTGAGATCTTGATTACTTGAACAAGGGTACATGAGTTGCAGTCTCAGAGCACACTTGGTGGCAGAGGTCCTCCTCAGCTGCTCGGTAAACACCTGAGCAGAAGGAAACCATGGTATGTTATCATAGAGTATTTCTCTTTTGGGATTTCTTTGAACAATCTCCTTTTGGGGCTGCATTCTCTCTGCTTTGGTTTGAGACAATCCCTCCTCTCCCTTATGCAGGGCATTTGCTTGGCTCATGCTGGTAGTGCAATGCAGATAAAGTAAGCAGAATAATACCCTCCCGCCCACCCCACCATGCAAAAGAAACAGCCTGTGTTCAGTTTGCAAACACCTGTATTAGCTGCCATAAGGTTTGTGAGGATACAAAATCTAAATCCACATATAAATCCTTATAACAAGGTAGAATTGACCCCTGGACTGATACTCGTGACACTAGAGAACAGCTTAAATGTGGTGCTCTGTCAGAAAAACTCGTGGCATCATGTTTTACCACAGGACAGCTGTAGCCACCCTTACAGACTTAGGAGCCTAGGTGTTGGTTATCATTGTCTGCATGATTGTGCTTTTCGGGGCTTCCCTCCTGTTTCCAGTCTTGGTTGATATAAGTTGTTAGTAAATCTAGCAGTAGATCCACTGCTTCCTTTCTAAGACTATCAGAAGTAGGAGCATTTGATTTTCCATTTATGCTGTTTGCTGCCATTTATTGCCATTTCATATAGGCTACAGAAATATGCCCTTAAGGCTTCTTCCTTCCTCCAGAACTGTCTCTTTAAGTAAGGTCCGTATTTCATGCAGTAAAGAGACATTTTTCACTCTCCGTAATGTACTATGTTGAAGTGAAGGGATTGTGTCTGTAGGCAGTAAGCAGATCTTATTCCAGTGACATTAGTAGATCTGAAGATTGGCCCTCTCCTTTTTCGAATGTAAAGTCAGGTATGGTACAAAATCCACCCATAAGGTGTTTTTTTTCTCTTTTTCTCTCTCTCTTACTTATTTTTAGCTTTTTTTTTTTTTTTTTTTGACTTGGTGTTTTGCCCACTGGGTTTGAGTAATGTCTGCCAACTTGTTTTCATTCTAAGGCATATTTAAATGCTTTCCTGATAAGTTTCCCTTCTGATGCAGGCTGTGCTTGTCTTTACAGGAGTTTCTTCATTATTTAATTGGCACAATTCTGCTTCTCATTGCATCGATTGTAGCAGCATCCAAGAGTTACAATTTGTCTGGGCTTGTGGCTGGAGCGGTAAGACTGTGCTTATTAGCCCCGACACTTTTTTAATTGCAATATATATATTAAATAGGGCATTGGAAATCTATTACTTGTAATTTTATTTTCGTACAGACTTGCCTTGCTTGTGTCTGGGTTGGGTAAACTACATTCTAGCTCATTTCAGTGAATGTTCTATAACACACTGCCAACAAAAATATTCTGTAGTGAGACTCCAGACTCACCACTAAAGTAGGTATTTGTCCTGTCAGAGAGCTGAAACCAAAGGCTCCTGCTTTAACTCATAGGAACTGATGTGTTCAGGGGAAGATTTAAGACAATTCAGTTCTGACAAATGGCTGTTGTAGCAGCTAGAAGTTGTCTAAAGGATTTCACCCCAGTCTGTGGCTTTTGATGCCTTCTGCTCCTGAGCAGAGCCCTGTTCAAGATAATTACTTGAAAAAACCCGCTGGAGTCCTGGGCTGACTTCGTGGAAGATACTCTCTGCCTCTGTTGGCTGGAGGGCTTTAGAGAGGGAGGCATGACTTCTGAGTGTGGGCAGCAATATTTTCACAGCAGCAGGACTTGAATTACAATTCCTCCCGAGTAAAGAATTACTTTCAGAAACTTAGTCCTGATGATGCAAACAGACTAGAAGATTTACCTGACTTGTTTATTGGCAGATGGCAGGGAAAGACTTGTTTGAATGGGGCAGTGAAAGAGCAGTCATCAGAGGTGTTAGGAAAAGTCTTTTCTTTCTGGCAGAATCCTAGCGAGAAGTCTCGAAGGTGAGACTATGCTGCTGTCCAGCTTTTCCTCCTTCCTTGTATATGACTCACTCTGTCTTTCAGTCATTGTTTTGACAAGACATAAGCTGCTATTATACTACAGAAATTTTTAAATTTTTAGTATATTGGCAGAATGGAGTGAAATACAACTTTTTTCGTTCTGTTAACATCATAAAATATGTAGCTGGATATACAAAGACTGCCCATACATTCATGGAATATGTGTCATCTAATGTTCTGGAAGTATTTGTGGTTTGTTTGTTTTCTCATCCAGACTTTCGGGTTCCTAGCTACGATCCTTTGTGTTTTAAGCATATGGTCATCCTACAAGGTTTCATGCATCACGCAGTCAACAAGTAAGTTTCGTGCTTAGTAACTGCCAGAATGCTTCCCAAAATGAATATTTATATTTTCTGCCACAGAAAATTTGTTTTCCAGAATGAATATTTATATTTTCTGCTGTGTTTACCTGGAAGGATTTATTAACATCCTGTTACTTGTTACTCAGAATTACTCACAAAGCAATAATTCCGTATTTTCTGTCAACACAGACAAATTACAGCTCTTGACGGCTGCTAACAACTAACTACAAGAGCAAAATAACTTGCTTGTAGCAAATAGTAAATGTTAGTGCTTTCTCTTCTACCCTAACCCCTACCAAAAGAAGGTTTCCTGTGTGTTCCTTCAAGTAGTTGAATTTGTTTGTGGCAACGCAAGTGACGCTGTCTTCTTTTTCAAAGATGCATCTGTATGACTCCTTCATCTCTGCAAGACATCTGCCTTACAAAAAAGGATACCAAAGAGGAGTGTGCACTACTGAAGAGAGAGCATGGGTATTTTGTTACTAGCCTGGAGACCCGGTAACTTCTGAAGATCTACTTGAATGCCTATGCTAAACAATGTTGTGAACCAAAGTTTGTTTGCTCCCCCACCTCCCCAGTGCAAGAAGTTTATAATGGAGAGCCTGCTTTTTATGAGCTTTACAGAGATAGACAACTTCTGTCTCATAAGCTGGGCTGTGGTCATTTCTAGCTGTTTGCAATAAGTGCATTTAAAACTTATTTGGAGAGCCATTTGGTTCTCCTTTGAGAGGGATGGAAAAATTGCTTTTGATTTCCTCCATCTGTTTACAGAAAGGAAATCCTGTGAATTCCTACCTGATTCTTAACTTTCAAGGGTGATTTGTTTAACAAAGGAACTGCTACAAACTGATTTGTGCCTGGATAAGCTGACCCAAGTCTTTGTTACCTCTTTATCAGAAAGGTGGACTTTGTCTAACATCAGCTCAGCCAGCATCAAAAATTATGAACTGCAACTTGAATACATCACTGCGAACACTCCTTCCTAGCCCTAATACTACATGATGAAATCGGGGGGTTTTCTCCATGAATTTTTACAGGTTATTAACAATCAAAGATTATTCTTGAAAACTTCACTCTGCTAAACACAGGAAAATACATACCCAAGAATATATGCTTTATGTTTTGTGGTTTTTTTTCCTTTTCACAAATACTTCTTTCTAAAATGGGTATATTTGAGACCTGCTCTTTAGAAAATTTTGGTGCATTTCCTATAAAATGCTGGACACATTCCTCCTCTTTGGAGTCTAACGGTGTTTATTGGAAGCCCATTGTGAATGGAGCAATGCGCTGCTTTCTCTCTCTCACATGCAGCTTGTCCCTGCCTCTGCTGGGATCCATGCTTTTGGAGACTCTGCCGGGAGCCTGGACAGGCAGAACAGTTGAGTTTTGTCCAACCTGTTAGTGTCATGAAGTTCTACGTGACTTTGAGGCTGAGCTTCTGCCTTCTTGGCACCTTTGTCTTTCTGTCCTTTTGCAGTCCCTCTGGTGAGCTGGAAGTTCTTTGCAGGAAAAAGGGAAGTGCAGGCCCCTCTTCCTTGGTGCTTCCCCTTTCACGTCTAGCTGTGAAGTAGGACTTTTCCTTGTAAGTTGGTCTCTTCTGTCAGGACAACCGCATGAGAATGCAGCAGGTTTCTGCAAGAAGTAGGATTTATACAGTTTACCGGGTCCAGTCTGGAGGTAAACAAACATTTTCTGGCCAGCTATGCATTTTTCTGTTTGAAATTCTGTGCCAATACTGCTATATAGTGGTCCTCTCAGAAAAGTCTTTTTGTGCCCCATTAGCAGGTCATCATACATTGCCATTTTTTGCCACCTTATTTTTTTCTGTCACCATAATATATGTATCTTTGCTTGGCTTTCCCCCCGGCTCCGCCCCCACCCCCCACCCCTCTTGGACAAGAGAAATCAGCCAACTGCTAAATGTCAAAAATTTTGAGTAAGTAGATGAAAGTAACTAAACAGATAACCTGGAAAGGTAGAAATACCCCACCACACAGTGCACGATTTCTGTGATTCTTCTCGCTGTTCCTTTTCGTAAGTGCCCTATTTACAGCAACATAGAGCAGGAAATAATTTGAAAGTGCAAAAGTCTGCTCTTTGTGGATTAAGATACATTCTCTCCCAAGATAAACTGCTTTGATGTTAATATAGAGGATTATTCAAATAAAACTATATAGCAGGCAGTTATAATGTTATTAATTTCACATTGACTGTCTTTTATTTATTTCTTTTCAATGTCCAACTTTGGCCTGCTTTTCTGCCCCATGCTTTCAGAAGATGTATTTCGTGTTTGGTTGGAAATGGGTTGCTTTTTTCTTTTAAATGACCTGAACTGAGCATGCCTCAAAGGCTCTCTGGCTTAACAGACATCTTTCTCAGCTACAAGACCACTGTTTGCAGCGTCAGTGATGGTTCAGGCTTCCTTGCCCTGCCAGCACAGGACTGGTCCAAAGGACATACATGACAAGGGACTTCATTCTGGGCACTTTGAATGAAAATACTTGCAGAAGAAGGTACACCCCCCCACACCCTGTATGTATTTTTTTGCAGCAAGGGTGCTTGATCACCAGTTCCCCTGCCAAGGCTAACTTAACTCGAGTTTTTAGAAACCAGCACTCTGACTTTAATTTGGACTGACGTGGTAAGATACTTAAGGATACAACTTCTTCTGTTCCCCCAGAGGAAAGAGAAGTGCTCTACTTCTCCTTCGCCTCCTGAGATACCACCTCAGGTAGTAGGCACATTCCTACAAGCTTTAACCTCTCTTGGCAATCCAGTGGGAAACCAATGTTCTGCTGCACACAGCATGAATGCAGCCGAGACCTCAGCGCTGCGGTGGCATGGGGAGAAGCACCTGCTAAGGATTGGGGCTGGAGCCTGAGCTTGCTCTGAAGAAAAGGCTGTTTCCACTCTGCTGGAATCGTGCCCAGTCTCCTGGCACTCCACTGGCACCTTTTTTTCAGCCTCCCACATCACTCTGTCGCTTGTCACCACGCAGGGGAAAAAAGTATCAGGGAAATTGCATGTAGTCTGACAACCAAAGAATTTCTGAACCATGCTCTGTGGTCACCCAAATAATATGTTTTACTGCGAGTGCACTTGTTTATACTGGATCAAGAGAAGTAAATTACAAGTTCCCTTTTGGTTTTTGTGCCTATCGACAGGTCTAAGGTATGCCTGCAGGTTTGGCTGTTACGACAGCGCTGGGTCCGTAGACCCACCAGATGCTCTTAATGCAGTATGTTTTCAGGCTGGAAAACTGACATGTCTGCTGCCAAAGCTTCCTCACTTCCCTCAGATTCTCCTTGCGAAACGTCTACCAAGGAAAGCACAGGTTTTGCTGTAATCACCAGCTCTACCAGGGGTCTTTGAATGACAGCTCCGTCTGGCAGGGACTTTGGCACCTCACTACTGTAGCTCTGCCAGCAAAAGTATTTTAAGTTTCCTTCAGTGTCAGCCTGGTTCTGAAAGCTCCATCTGTCTGCAGCTTTGTCAAATATGGGATTCCAGCTGTTATAGAAATTAACTATGTTTGCTATTTGGATGATGTAAGAGCTTTGAGAATCAGATTGTTGTCTTGTTCATTTTTTTCCTTCCTCTACTAGAGCAGTGACCTTCTCTCTGGGGACTTTCAGAATATATCCTGTAGCTGGAGGACAAGAGGCAGGAGCCATGGAAATACCTGTTCCCCTGCTGTTGTGTTTAGATTGCTGGTCTCTGGCTATCCCACCCAAAAGCTGTCCATCCTCTTCAGCTCCAAGATGAGTGTAGTATATCCTTTGAGCCAACACAGGTAGAGTTTTGTGTTCAGTCTTACTGAAAATTAGTATGTAAACCTTGGGAGAAGAAAATAGTACAAACAGTTTCATATTGCAGAAAACCCCAAACCCTGACGTTTGAGCTCTGGGGCCTTAAGGTAAGTTAAGAGAGTGGGTAGTGCTTTTGTCAGGTACAATCTGGGAAGACGAGAAGGGGAAAAAAAACTTCCTTAAAAAAAGAGGAAGGGTGGCTTTGAAAAGCTTGAGGACTGCAGTGCTAGGTGAAGACACTGCAGGTTATGTGACAGCTTGCACGCTTCTTCTGTTGCTCTGAAATTGTGGTGTTGTGCATTGTGTGAACTAGGAAGGAATAAGTTCTTTGCTCCTGAAAAGGCTTCGGGAACAAATCACTGTGGGGTACAGAGGGGATAGCAAGACCCTATGAAAATAATAACTTCTAATGAATTGGGGAGGTGTTGTGTTGTGAGTAATGCTCCAGGGAAGAGGACTAAGAGCTTATCAGGTCAAAGAGGAGCAGGAGACAAGAGTGAGCAGGTGTCAACATTGGTAGAAAGCTTGTGAAAGAGAAACTAATGTGAGCACATTATGCACTAATGGAAATGCGGCGGATACCCACAGTTTCTGGCTGTCCGTACTTAAAGGGCAGACCTACCTGGAGTGATAGAAAAGTCTCTTTTCTGCTGGCCTGCTATGCACGCTTCATACCCCATGTCTGGGATTTTCACGTTCTGCTGAAGCTCCAGAAGGAGGGCACTAAACCTGACCCAGAGGCTGCAGAACATGGCATCAAGGTGCCGCATGTTCTGCCCTGCTGAACTTAACAATTGCTCTGGGCTCTGCTGCGCTTAGAGACAGCACGGGCAAAATGCTGCTGCTGAGTGTGGGAGGCTGTGCGCTGGCCGGTGGCCTTGGCCAGCCCTGCGGCTAGGGGCAGCGGTGCAGACCTGCTTGTAGACTGTCATCTGAAAGCCAGGGAAGGCTGGAGCTGCGCGTTGCTAGCCCAGCTGATGGGCTTGACACTGGGCTGGCATCCTGGTGGTGCAGCTGTTTGTGTGAGGTGGGGAGAAGCGGGTAAGAGAAAGGGTCTGTGGGAAGCCCATGTCCTGTTCCTTCTGCCTGCAGAGATCTCCTCCCAGGTGGCAGGAGAGAGACCTCATTACAAAGCTCTAGGGTATTCTTAAGCAACCCTCCCGTTTAGGCCGTCTCAGGTTTTGGACTGGAGCACAGGTGCAGGCACCGTGCCCTTGGCTTACCTTTTGCTCCTCTGCAGGTGTGCAGGGCTGCACGCTTGGGCAGCCAGTCTGAGGAACAGTCAGCTCTTGGTTTTGGTCTCTGGTCCCAGGGCTTGTTTGACCCCGCTACATGGAAGCAGGTCAGAAAGTCGCAGTGGTGCTTGTCCTATTCCTCTCCTGGAGAAGGATGACTACTTTTTTCCAGCACGACAGCTGGATAACAGGAAAAGCTGTAAGTGCTGTTGGCTGCTCCTTCCTATGCCTGTCCCCCTTCTAGAGGTCACTGGTCACCCACAGCTGGCTGCCGCAGAGTTTGTTTCTGTTCTGCCTGTCCTTGAGCCCAGAGCCCATCAGCCTCGGCCAGTCCCCTGGGTCAGCACTCTGTTTTCTCATGGTAAGTATGCACCATTGTTTATTACTAGGGACTGACCACTATACAGTGGGTTCCCACCATCCAGGAGCTTGCATTAAAAAAAAAAAAAAAAAAAAAGGCCATCTTTGTAAACAACTGATGAAGAGTAGCTTTATCCTCTTATATCTGCACTGGTTTACTGGGTTAATGACTTGCCAATTTATTAAGTACTGAACAAGCTCTCATTACCTGCCTGGACCAGCCCCTCTGCCTTGGGGCAGTTGGCAAAAAAAATAAATATAAATCTCTGCTTTTTTCCGTCTGCCAAACTTCTGTTTGAGCTGCTCTGACAGTGAAGCTGTCTGGCCATGCCCAGAAGCAGCACTTCGAGCAGGTAGGAAGCTTAAAAGACGAAAGAAAAAAAAAAAAAAGAGTTGCAGCACCACAGGAGCTTTCTCAAGGGCGAGATGGTTGCCAGTCACAAGGTTTCAGTTTTACATGAAGGCAGAATTTAGGTACTGAAATCTTTGACGTTGTTCTGGTTTAGTGCTGTGACAGCTTGGCTTCAAAGGCACGATGCTGTGGCTGCTTATGTGCTGGGGTGGGGGGCAGTAGTACAACAGCGGGGGCTCATAAAAAGGAGGCTGGGAGGGACCTTGCCTTTTGGGGTGGTGGGAAATAAGGAGGGTGGCCCTAGAAAAGTGAGTGCAGAGGAAGAAGCTGAAGTCAGGGGACCTCTACAGAGCAGCAGCACTACCCGCCCCTTCCTGAGCAAGGTGCTCAGAACAGTGCTGGGCCTCGCGTTAATGTTTTCAGAGTGCCTCCAGCAGCACCTGGCTTTTGCATTTTGCTAAGCTGCAGCTTTACGGAAAGGTGCATAAGGTAAACATTTTTAAGAGCTGTTTTGTCACTGGGTAAGTGCTAATTGGTTCTCAGATGAGACTTGTGTTCGACAGAGTACGTCCTTCGGAGCACCAGCCAGCCATGAAGGCCGGAGCTTTTGAAGCAGAAGGATTAGGACACAGATAAAATTACATCAATTAAAATGCATTTTTTTGTGCATCCTGGCTTGAACCAAGTTAAATTAAAAATGCCCAAGATGATGTAATTTCATATATCACTCTTTAGACGTTTACAGGCGTAGAATAACAGCAATGCACAAAGCAAACCGTTTGAAAGGAATAAACTACAACCTCTGAAGCATTAGCAAGAGAGCAGCAGTCCTGCCCCCCTCACTGCGACAGGGAATTCAGCCAGCAGTGTGGAGGGTCACAGGAAGGCACAGGTGTCCTGGTGCCAACGCTCAGTGCTACAAAGCCCCCAGGTTACTCTGGCCCCGAAATGCGTTCAGCCGTGCCTGGCGCAGGGCACTGCCATGTATACCGCCTTCAGAGCCCCTCGCCTGTGGCTCTAGAGAGGCGTGCCCGCAGGCTGGGACACCCTGCAAAGGAGACCGGTAGCGATGTGGCAAACGCACCGCCTGGAAAAAAGAGGGAATAGAACAGAAGATAAGGAACAGACCAAGTGCTCTGTGCTTTGCACGTGTGGGTATGTTTAGAAAAAAAGTAATGTGTGGTGGCGAAGCAAACACCTGCACGTTTCTGCGGCTGATGAAGGGGCTACCAGAAAGACAAGATGTCAGATTTTGAAGTGGAGCCGATGTGTGTGTGTAGGACGTGGTAAAGTCCGAGCAGAGTGGTGGGGCATTTCTCCCCTGCGGGGGTGAATATCCCCAAGCTGCTAATGTAGAGTCATTGCTAAATTAAGTATGTCTGAGCCATTTGTTCTTTCCTTACATGTTTGCACTTGTGCAGGAAAGGCAACAGCAGACAAGCAGCCTTCTTGGCTTAGGAGGAATTGTAGCAAGACGCTAGAAACCTTGAGGGAAAAGAAACCCCACAGGAGTAGACTTGCAGGCACCTAACCTTTAGGCATACAAGGACAGACTGAGAAATTGGAGACAGCACTCATCCTGCACCTGTTTTTACAGCCCAAAGAGAGTAAATTCTCCCAGGGAAAAGCACAGTGTGTCTTGGAGGCTATTTGCATGGGACTAGCCTTAATACCCAGCCATTCTCTTTGTGTAGTTAAAGGAGAAAAAGGGACAAGAGTGAATCACAGCAGCAGTGTGTCACAGGAGCACAGGAGTTACTCTTCCCCCTCTGATTCACCCTCTTCCTCCATCAGCTACCAGGGGAGCTTGGGCTCCCAGCTGGAACCCCTCAGGGTGGGGCTGAGGAGATACCCCCTTTACTTTCCCATGCAGAGCTGGGGCAACACCGACCTCCTAATTCCAGCACTTGCATCTCCTAATATCATAGCTGTGGGGTGGGAAGAGACCAGGCTAGGGGTTGTGTATCACCTCAAAGCCTGTAGCCAAAAGCATCCATTTGCAGCTTCCTTTTATTGTATCTGCTAGCCAGCTGTGGTGGTAGGCTATGATTCCCTCCCTCCCCGCGTACAGCCCTGCCAGCACGCACAATTACACCAGTTTCTTTTATTGAGAGCACTGGGGGTTGTATGAGGTAGACCGGTGCTGCTGGTGGCTCTCTGTACCCCCCCCCGAGTACAAATCACAGCTCTGGTGGCATAACGGCTCTTTTTAAATCAGAGTGCTTTGTCCATCTAGCACAGCCTACTGTTATTTCTACATCTGTAAATCACTCTTAACATAAAACTTAATGATCTGCATCCCCCTTTTTCATGAACCCCAGCCAAACAAGAGCACAATGCTGCAGCTGTAGCTATTAAGCTATGGTGGCAGCACAGCACTCCATTAATACCTCATGCTCAGCAGTTTGTGGTGCACGACAGCTGAATAATTATGCCCTTGTTACCCTCAAATAAGAGGCACAATTGCCAGAAACAAGCATTTACAATTAAAAAAAGCAAACCTGTATCAAGTCAAGGACAACATTTTTTCATTCATAAAACAAGCCTTTCTGAACAAGAGGACTATGAGGCAGAAGACAGACTGACATTAATGAGCCAGTTGTTTCTAAGGCTGTATTGTACCCCCTCAGACAGACCTCCATAGCTGCTTTATCCCAGCTGTTCTGGGAAACTAGTAGGCAGAACTTTAGCCAAAGCTGTCCTCGCTCTGAATTGCACTGATAGGTTTAGTTTAGATTTGAGGGACAGGAATGGGAAGCAGGGCTTCAACAACGCAGGTATCAATAACCAGTGATCTGCAGCCTTTGAAATGGAGCAGACAGGCACAGGAGAGTGAAAACGGGTGGTGTTAGCAATAAAAATAGAAGTGGCGAGAGTCTGTCCTCCTTTCTGAGGGTGCCTTGTTGCTCACGCCAGGGTTAAGCTCCATGTCTTTGGTTAGTGGGGTGCAGACACAACAGAACAGTTAACTTGCCTCCTTCCGTACCTACAGCTCAACATTAACAGAGATTTCAGAATCGTGCCAGCACTGATATTTTCGGAAGAGTGACAGCTGGTGCAAAGGAAATAGTTAAAAGGAGGGCTGTGGTGCAGACAGACTTGCATTATTTTGAGCAACATTAAACCATACTCTAAGCAAGGGCAGGGCATACGGTAATAAAAAACTTCTCATGCTTTTGTCTTACAATATTAGGCTTTCAGTAAGTCCAAGTGAGGACTGAAAAGAGAATTCTGACGTACACCCCAGGTTTAGCACTGCAGAATACTCCATCCTTTCATGCAGCACGTCTAGCAACAGATACCTGACTGGGTATCTGCTGGCCTGCCTGCACATGAATCATGCTACAGAAGAATGTTCTTATACTGTCACCTCCTTGTGAAGCCCTGACTCTGACCTCGGGGCTTACCAACTTCAAAACAGCCAAGTCTGGTTTATTTTCCCAGTCCTGTTCAAATATTCAGCCAAGAGATAATAGGTCATAAGAAACAAAACTGAATGAGTGATCATGACATGTGGGCTGGTCAAAGCAAGTTTCGCTGGGGTGCCTGGAGAGGACTGGAATTGCAAGAAGCCCTGTCTGGCACGCTTCACATGTTTGCCAACATTTCTGTTTGTGGACCCTGATTTTTTCCCAGCATGTATAATTTGCATTTTTGGATAATAAGCTGCTCTCATTTAACTTCCCCGGAGTCCGGGAAATGCTCAGGTATTCCCCATTCCCTTGTCCTCTCATCCATGATCCACAGACCTTTCATTGAAAGCCACGGCATAGTACAGACCACAAAAATCTTCAAAGCCATACTACAGAGTTATAGGTGCAGGTGTAGTCATGCAGCTGAAACTTGAATTTTTAAAAACATCTCTTGACAGGTTACAAAACCAAAGGAGTAAAATGAAGAACCCTTTCAAACTGCTCAGGTAAAATATCTCCTTGAGACAATATCTATCTGATTATATTATGAAAAAGCCTTCAGGCTGTATTTTGAGAAGTAAGCAAATGACTGGATGCAGTATCACTAAATTGCACCCTTCAATTTATAGCCACACTGACAGAAGAGGGCAAGGGGGGTTTTAAGTCCACTGAAAATACAGGTGGGAAGCGGGTGAAGTCGTCCAAGACCAAGTAATTTCAATCACACGATCATCTTTGCCCTCTTGTGGGCAAACTTCTCTCCTGCAGCTTCTCGGCAGATGGCTGCGCAGACTGCACCAACAGAATGCGAAAAACGTCGCTGGCCTTCCGTGTGCTTCCTTTAGCAGGCAAAGCATAGCTATTCTGAATCCAAAAATAAGTCAAAGCCAAAGCCCCGCCAAGCAGTTACCCTTGCTCGGCTCCTGCCCGACAGCACGGAGGCTGTGTGACGAAGCAAAAGCAAGCGGCCGGCCGTGCTCCTTGCTGCGAGGAGGAGGCCCACCTGAAAGCAAGGAAACACAGACGTGCCTTGAACTATGGATGCGCAGACAGCAGCGACCAGGTGGTGCCTTGTGCGCTCACGACAGACAGCTGCACACTGCCAGCCTATGAGATACGCTGCCCTGCTGCACTATTCTGGTCATCTACAGTAAACTAACTTGGATTATGCTACTGAGAAAGGAGTTGCCATCGTTCTAGCAATAACATGACTTAAACTGTGTGGTCATGCTCCAAATTATTAAACGTTTATTAACCTTTCTTAGGACTTCCGAGTTATTTTCTCATGCTGTGTAAATCCACCACTGATCTAGCCTTTTAATACAACATTTTGTCTCAATCATTTTCTTGCCACTAGTTTTCACATGTAATTAAAAGCCCTAGAGACCTTTGTTCCTTATGAATCCTTATGGTTACACTCATCTCTGGCAGCTTCATCAGAGACAATTTCCCTTTAACGTTACAATATAAATAAAATACACCACGGCATTCCAACTTCAGTGCCGGCAATGCAGAAAGTGCTGTTCTTCTCCTGTTTACAAGACAACCACCAGATAATGAGCAATCTGTAGGATTATGAAACAAAAAAGCAGCCCTGCCAGAAACCATGCAGGTTTATTTCCTTTTCCTCGCCCCCTACCACTGATAATCAGACAGCTGCTCCCCTTCGACCCAGTAACTCGGTCACCTGCATTTTTCTACACCAGAAGAAATTATTTGCTCTTAACACCTTTTGCTAGTTTGTGCTCATTCCTTTAACAAATCTGGCACTTTTATTTTTTCCAGTTCCACTGTAATCAAGACAATAGGAAAGCAGCACTTGAATTAGGCTTGTTACAGTAACCCGTAGACCGAAGTAGGTGTCAAGGCTATTGCAAACTAGTTTGGTTGGACCCGGTGATAAGAGGCAGTACTGACCTTGTCGGACCTTTCTTCCTGGAAACACTTCAGCGAGAATATCCAGCTTTGCAAGTTGGACCCTCTTCCTCAGTAACGGGCAAACACATTGCAAGCTCCTTCCTCCAAACCCCAAACAAAGAATGATGTTATTTCCTGTGGCTGGCTCTGGGAGAGCTACATAGCGACACCAAATCATAGCAGCAGAAACAAAAACCACTGAAGTTATTTACTACTATTTTATTTAAAAAGTGATTACAAAATATTTTAGAAAGTTCTTAAGACCAAAAAAGCATAATACATTTAAAAAGACCACAGGTTTAGAATGGAAAAATATTTAAGCATTTCAAAATTATTTAAAAGGAAATTCAAGGCAACACTGGCAACAAAACTGTATAAAATTTTTATACAAAACCCTGCTGCACTATCATCCTGATTTAATAATCATTAAAAGTCACTTAAATTCTCAAAGATATTAAAAGTGATATAGTTCTGAACAGCATAAAATTTACTATCTAGAGAACTGCTTATGTTTACAGCAATAGACTAAAAAGATGAATTTCCATCTTAAAAGCACTACCAGCATCTTGAGTCATTACAAATTTATATAACCTTTCAAAAATTTCACAAAGATTTCCCTTCAGTGTAGAAAGCTTGGTATTTTTATTGCACAAATCTGAACGAGGATCACCACGATGGCCATTATGCAAAAATGTCTTGTGCAGAGCTCTGAGAATTGTGTGAGATGGCTTAACTGCTTTTTGAAGTTGGAGGGTGCAAAGGTAGGACTGTTATTGCAGTAGACCACAACCCTTCCCTGCTATTTTTAAGCACAGAGTGCAAGCAGTAAGGCACAATTTCTTCACATATTCAGAACCCAAAGGACACTGGTAGCATTGTGATTTTAACGTGTGCTAAACACCAAACACAAAAATTAACATTCACAATCTACACAATGCCAGTGCAGTTTTTCAGAGCAGAAACTCACAGTCCAGCCACTTAACAACAAGTCCTCACACGTCCTGGAGAACCCTCTCCACCGATTCTCAAGGCACTGTAAACAAAGCCTGAAAGTGGGTGCAGAGCCTTTAAAATATTTTTGGATGGACTCAGCTCGAAAAGACAAAAGCTTTTAATGTGTCTGAGCAGGCTTGCAACACCACTGCCAAGCACTGTGGAAGGGAGAAGACAATCCCCAGATAGGTATACTGGGCCAGCTGCTTCTTTCCACAGGTTTTACTACCAGTTGAGACTGTACAGAGACGGTTACTTTGCAAACAGAAGAAATTTAAAGACGGTTGCTTGTAACAGCACTTCTGCCAGGGCTCCCACCACTCTCCTTAAACCCTAACCCACTTCAGTATAAAGCAGCCACCTTAACGTAAGTAATTTTAATAGCTGGTTTAAATAAAGTTTAAGCTGGTTTAAAGGCTGATTTCATCAGAAGCAGGCTGGGAAACAAGCAGACCACTTTGCTGACGGAGCACAGGAGGGGTAAGAGACATCCAGCCACACGCGCAGAGCTCCTGCAAAACCCGACATTTAATCTAGCTCCAAAACTGTTCGCTGGGATCCGTCAAAAGACAGATACTCAAAGCCTGGATCTGACACCAGAAGCATCAAAGGGGGCATGTCAAGACTGCAGGAGACCAGTCTGCTCAGCCACAGCAGCAAGGAAGCCTCTCCCCCACCTCGCCTGGGAGGGCAGAAGAGCTAGGAGGTACACACACCTGCCCCTTTCTCTTAGCAAGCTGATGAAGCAGTTAAGGAAATGACCTCACAGAGGCTGAGAGCAACATACACACTAGCAAACCTGCTTCTCAGCTATTTTTAAACAGAACAAAAAGAACACCTCATACTTGTAAGCCTTGCATTAATAGTACCACCATGCAGAGACTGTTAGCCAACAGAGTTTGGAAGCAACAATTAGCAATTGCCTTAAACCTATAACCAGTGCATGACTTGCTTGTAGCTAAATAGGATCTGAAGTGGAACAATATGTGTTGTTGTAAAGAACAGCAGGACTCTTCCTATTAGTAGGCTCCTGTAACATATGGGAAAACAACTAACAGGTTTCCCAAGAACTACCATTTGTCATTTTCATTAGCTGATGGCAACGCTTGCATCCCTTTCAGTCAGAGATGGGATCTGATCCTCAAATCTATACGTGGATCAGTCAATCGGTGAGAGAATAACTACCTACTTGGAACAGCTAAAATGAAAACGAAAAAACATGCCAAAACCCCTTCACTCTTAACAACCTGAAACATGCCAGGGTTGCCAACATGGATGTAGCAGGAGAATCCATCAAACCATTCTGTAAAGTTTGGTAGCATTTGTTTCAAAAGGCTTAACAGTCAGATCATGGGAGTCAGAAGATCTCAGTCAGAGTAACTTCTGACACCAACTCCTTGTGGCACGCTTTCATAAAAATAACTTGCTCTGTATTTCAGTTTCTCTCCAAAGTATCAGCAGTAAATATCACAGATAGGCCAAGGCAGAGAGATGACTTTCCAGATCCCTTTCGGTACCAGTATCTTCAGTTCAGGAATGGACACCAATAACAAAGCACTTAGGTGGGGAAATACCTACAGAAAAAGCAACCAAACCCCAGAACTCTATTCACATATGTTCAAGTGAGAAAAATTACCTCAAGATAAAAGCCCTGTCATGGTGCTGCATTGCTTAATAGATAGCAGCAGCAGCGTTACACTATATTTACAGCTTTTAATTATAGGTCAAGATTTAGAAACTACAGACGTTTTGATGTGAAAAAAAATTTAGTAGAATCCTGAGCAATAAAAACCAAACAACAAACAACCCACCCTTAGAATGTTAAACCGCAGATATGGAGACAATCCTTGAAGTAAGACCCTACAAATCATAGCAGGGTTGCTCCTCATTCAGGTAAGTGTTGTATCAGCAGTAACATCGCCTGTAAACAAAATGACTGTAATCTAGCCCGTTTCCAGACACAGCTACAGCAAGCTCTGTACACCTAGACTGAGATCAGGTTTTAGTGCAAATGGACACTAATAAATACAGAGGGGAAAAAAGCCAGTCCAAAGAGCCTTTCTGCTTCACAAAGCAGGAAATTCTATAAAGGAAACTATGTCTCTTAATGCATGGCTCTGAAAACAAGCTACAGCTTAAACATGATGCTTCGCAACACCTGTCAAAATTTTACATCCTCCAAGCAAAGTGTAGTGTTACGGTTAAGCCCAGACCTTAGAGAGAGAAGATCAAACTCATGTTCATCAGAAATTGGCAGCACAGGAAAAAAACCTCTGACCTTCTTTTACAGTCCTTTGTCTTACAACAGCTTCCTCATCCTTTTCCAATTACAGCCTGCTCAGCCAGTTTCTGGAGGGCTTAGTCTCAGTGTTGCCACAATAGGTTACAGGACAATACATCTGACAGACTAGGGTATTGATGAAAAGGAGTTAATGCCTGGAAGACACAGCAAATGTCATGAGTACTCAGACTAGAATTGTTTTTGCATAATCGGCTGCTTCTCATTTGTTTTGGTATTTTGGAACATCTGGCTTACAGCAATTTGCTCTACTTTTGAAGGCGTTCCTCTTAAGCAAGGTCTAGCAGTCTTGCTTCTAGCTCAGACACCTGAAAAATGCCTTTTCACCGCTTAATTTCTTTTACAGCCATCAACATCTGGTCTGATACGTCCATCACTTGTGTGATACGTGTTGCATCAGTAGTATTTCTTGCAGTCCTACAGCCTGTCACTTTTAAGCCAAATCAAGGGTACAAGTGCTTATTTACCTGTTTACCCACTAAGATAGTCAGCAGCAAGAAATCTTAAGCTCGTGCCATATTTATAAACAGAAATGTTGGGGTCCATAACCATTCTGGCAAAACTTACCATTATCTATGCATAAACAAGCTGCATGTGGTATGAACCTTGCAAGCAATATTCACCAGAATAGTACCAACATGCTGTAACATTTTTCCCATTGATGTTCAGATTGCTGCTTTTGGGGTTGCTTCATGAAAATATTTATTCTTCATCTTTTTTCTCTCACAGCTGCCTTTTCAAGTTTCTTCCTGCAACTTTTATAGCTTTCAAAACAATCTGAAAGAAGATTCTGGCATACAAGTCCAAACTTTGACAATCATGGGGTACAAAACTGTCTCCTTAATATACCATTACATTACCTTCCCCATAAAACCCCTGCACTCACTATTCCATTAAGCTGATCTCCAGAGACAGAACTGAGACATACGAATAGTGAAAAAAAAACAAAACCCCTTGGATGAGGATAAGAGTTTCTGTAAGGCTCCAGTTAGGTATCCCTTTTACATTCACAGTTTTGACTGGCAAGTACGAAAATGAATCCTGCAGTACTGATTTATAACTCCTAACAGAAGTATTTGGTCCATTTATACAGAAAGTATGTATCTTCAGGGTATAGCTCAGAATTTATGCATCACACATTAACCTTTAGTATCAACTGTCAAAATCAAATTGCCACGCTTGTCCTTGTGTTATTCTACTTAGACGCCACTTGTTTAGTGTATGTCACCTGGAGAGGTGGCAGGACCAGTTAATAAGCAGGTCCAGTTACCTCAGAACATGATGCTCAAGATGCCATTACTTGACCTAAGGATCCGTAAAAAATTGTGATGAGCAATGCATACAAAATTAGAAGGAGAGACAGAAGGTGTTACCTACAGTGCACTGAAAGTTCATTTTAGTTTGCTCCATTCAAAAGAAAAAAAATTCCAAAAAGTTAGCTTTGTTTATTCAATGGCTGATTTTCTGTGGCACTCTGAGTGTTGCCAGGATTTTCAGAGCTTCCACTGGCGGTTTTTTTCTGTCTGTGAAAACGCTCTATAACCATTTCAGCTAAAAATGCACCACTTGCAAGAAATCCAAACACCTGTGAAAGTGAAAGGAATGTATGATTTTAAAATGTACAAATATTAACAGTATGCTAACATTGTTTAGAGAGATTTGCTGGACTATTTATGTATGTTAACGCTTACATATTGAGATTACAGTCCTCCTTAAATCAATAGTTCCCTTTACATTAGAAACAGATCAGAAATCATAATTCTAGCACAAGTAATGCAAAAGTTTTTACAGTTTTCATTCCTTAATCAAGTGTGAACCTTATATGTTCCAAGAAGCCCTTAACAGTAGAAGTATATTAATTTTATTGCAGAAATTAATTATTAAAGAAGCATGGCACTGGTGGTATAGCCGAGTATTTATCCGAGAGATGGCTGCTGATTAAAGGAAGTAAGTGAAGAAGAATAACACATGGAAGGTGAAGGGAGAGAAGATCTGCAGAGCCTAAGCAAGTCCTTACTGTGTCAGCAAGGGGGGATGGAAGGACATTTTGTTAAACACGTTTCATTATTAGTCATGGCAAGACAGTGGTAAGGAGAAGGGTTTTTTTAGCAGCTCTTTTCACGCAAGGAAACAAACACATGCATTATTCTAACTTCTACCTAAATTTTACATGACTGGTTTGCCCCAAAGCAATTTGACACTAGTAAGTCTTAAATCACAATAGTTGTTGTTTTTCCAGCTCCAGGAAAAAACCCGAAAGACTTTATACTCCAGACTATTAGGTCTGAATATATCAGCATCACAGAAGATGACTACACAAAAGTGTGTATCTGTAATAGCTCACACCGCCTGTGGAACAGAATTATTTTGTGTCTTTTCTGACTCATTTTTTCCTCAATCGAGAATAAAATCAAAATTTGATCTTTCAAACTAATATATTCAGCATTCAAATGTTATTCAAAAGAAGTGCCAAATGAGTGAAGAATTATCACATCCACAGCATCCCAAAGCCTCTTCAGCACCTTACCCTGAGCCTCTTCAGTGTTCCCTGGGTGATGGATGCCCTGTTGCTCTTCTAACTATTTCTGTCACTGAGGAAACCGCTCCTCTTACTGCAGCCTTTGCAAGTCAGCTTTCTCCACATATGCTTTGTAATGTCTGGCAAAAGACATGGTTTCTTGCTGACTTTGTGAGGGGGTGGTATTATGAAAGGACAATTGAGGAAAGAAATAGGCATTTCAGACATAAGGTATCGGAGAACTAGGGAAGCTGTGAGAGACGGCAACGTCGCAACAGTGACAGATGACAGGGAAAAATAAAGAGCCAAGGGAGTGAAGTCTGAGGACCCCAGAAGCAAGCTGCAAATGCTCGCGAGCTGGAAGTGCGCGCAGAGCTTTCCAGCAATCCTGAGGAATGCCTGCTCTTTGGGTTTCCTACAGTAAGTTTCTGCAAGGTCTGAAATAGCTAATTCCTCCTAAAACGCTGCAACGCACTGAGTTCTATTCCCTGCCCAGTTTCTTCCCTGCAAGTTGAGTTTAAAGAGAGGAGAAATTAACATACAAAATAAATACAAAATAAATCATGCAATTTTAAAACTTACACATGCGACTTTTTCAACAGCAGACCCAGAGCTGGTTGCAGCAAGCACTATTGATGCTAACAAAAAACAGAAACCTATGGCTGGCATGGCCCACAAATTCTGCAAATATAAAAAAGTGAATGTTACAGAATTGTAGATATGCTACCTGAAAAAGAACAAGTATGACAACAGCAGCTGAGTTAATCTGCCAGTGAATTTATGCTTTGAAACTCTGATGCTAATGGAAGCTTCAGGAAATACATTTCACAACTGCATTCCAAACAACACTCAACTTTGTCAACTATTTAAAAGAGTCTGCATTACATACTTCCCTGGTTTTGTCTTCTTTAAATATTTCATTCATTTCACCCGACTTTTTTCACAATCAAATTCAAGCTCAGGTCAACCACGCTAACGTTATTCCCTATGTAAAGCATCTGGAAAATCAGAAACCTTTAACTAAATATGCTTATGCAAATCTCTTACTACACTCCCTTATCTGTACCTTCATGTAAAAAACTTACTGTTTGCTCTGAAGACAAATAGGAAGGGACACTAAGACAGTACAATATTCTTACTGACTTTACAGGGCAACTTTGTGCTACTCCTGGATCTTCTGAAATATAAAAGCATGAACTGTAACGAGTGTATTACCAAAAAGGAGGTAGGCTACACCCAGTAGGAAAAGATAGCTTAATCAGGCAAGTTACAAGTATCATTCTGGCAGTAAACTGCGTTCCATATAGGTAATATATGCAATGACTACGCAGTAGTATTAAGTCTGCGTGAAGGACTTTGACACAAGTCCTAAAATCCTGCAGGTAACCAAATGACAATTTTGGAAAAGTTGTCAATATAAAAGGGACTCTCAAAGTTGACACATTTTTAAACTATAATCTACCCTTTAAATAAAGAAGAAAAGGTGATTCATTCTGCACAGCCTTTTTACTCCACAGTAGTCTTTAAGCACTTACGAGAAAAGGTTTTAAAAAAAAAATTCCTTACCCCTCTCCGTACTTTATCTTCCCCAAGTGTTTCATATATATTAGTGCAATACACACACAGGATCACGAGGCTCAAAAGAAAGGCACTGCAGCTTACGAATTCAAAGAAGTAAAGTCCACCACACATGATGCAATTCTGCACAATTTCTTCAAAAATAACAGCCAGAAGAGAGAGAATCTGCAAAGAAATAACACGCTTGAGTTGGATCAGTCTCTAACATCTTCAGGAAACAGCCATGCCTGATAAGAACATTAATAAAGACAGCTGTAGCAAAAATCTTCAATCTACAAAGAACTTGGTAAAATTCTACACTGTTTTCTTACAGGCAGAAATAATTATATAGTGACACAGTTTACACTTGCTGTTAAAGTTCGTCAATAAACTACGCTTAGGTAAGCTGAGCACTCACCGCCAAATACAGGCTTCTTGATTAGACAGACAAGATTCCCAATTTGTGGTTTTGTGCACTTGCCAGTTGGAAGCAGACGAAGCAGGCAGCGTGGAGACACATACTGCTCAGAGCGAGCAAAAATGCTATTGCTTACTGCTTACAATTGCACTTAATTTTAAATGAGTTTGGGTTCAGGGTAGAGGGGGAAACTGGATGGCATTGACACAGTCGGCTCCCTCCCTGAAAATTTACAGCTGACGTTACCTCCTTCAATAAAGCTTCAGAGAAAGAGGATATAGCTAATGCCTCAAGTGCTTATGACCCGGTAACAACAGGAGCTCAGCTGTACTTGTAGGAACCAAAACGTTAAACTATGTTTAAGCCATGTTGGACAGTGTTTAATCTACGCAGAAGCTTATGTTCACCTTCTGCTACAGTATATTTTGAGGAACGAACGTGAATTAATTCCTGTACAGTCACCATACATCTGCTGCTGGACTTTCCACTGTTATATTGTACAAAAAAGAATATTGCTTTATTTATACATTTTCTCATTTTGGCCACTTCTTGATAGTTTCCTTCATCCCTTAAAATTGACACAGCATTATAGATCCTTGTAGTAAGGAGTTCACCAAATTAAAACAAAACCATTGTAGGAATCAGGCTCCATCATAAAATGAAGACTGATGTAAGGATTATGATCATATTTTTGGTAAGAGTATATGGGCAATAATTAGGTTGACAGTTCTTCTTTAAAAAAAATTAGTTTAAAAAAAACCTATAAAATTCAGAATTGCTCTTGGAAAATAACCATCAGCCTCAGGTTTCAGTTTTCTGACAGTAAAACTAAGAACAACAATTTAGCATGTGGGAACTGTAAATTCCCCCCACTAAGCCAGACCTCAGAAGGGCACTTCCAAGCATCATATTTTGAAAACGCTGCAATCATATAAAGTAAACAGGATCTCAGAAAGGGAAAGAACCCGAGCTGGGAAACACAGTATTACTATCAGGCTTCCACATACTTCCCTTCTCTCCCACAGCAGCTGGCAAGGCAAACTTCTCAGCAGCCTTCGCACCTAAAATTGTGACTACAATGGCTGTCCAAAGGAATGTTTTGAACTCTGAACTTCCAATTTTCAAGTATTTTTTGGCATTTCAAAAGATTTGCCTACAGCTGCGTCCAATGACTTTTAATTTTGCATTTTTCACAAGGTCAGCTAAAGCGTATGTTTTCATGCAGTGTTCTAGCTCTCTTTTATCAGCACTGAAAACTGAATGCCATCACTTTCACCTGGGCTGAAACAGAACAGAAAATAAACCTGCCCTGAAAAGAATTTATAAGCCCAGATAACCATAGTATGATCTAAGTAACTAAAAAAAACAAACCCTGAGTATACAAAGGAGCAGAAAGAAATCCCACTCAAAGAGTAGCTATAAAGGGTTCAGTATCAAGTAAATGAAATTTACCAAGTGGAATCCTATGTGGGACTCGTCCAAGTCAATATTCAATTTTCTCTAGTTATTTCTGGTATTAGTCAGAAGATTATCATCTCTATTATTCATCTGCATTTTAGTAACATCCCGCTATTAGATACAGTATAAATGCATGAGCCACTTTAAACAAGCCAGGAGACTCCACATTTCGTTCAGTTTCCCAAGAATTGTTCTGCCAGAGATCCCACTTCATCCATCAGTGTTAGTCCTGGGATAAATGCAGACCTCTACAGGCTTATATGAAACAGCCAAAGCTCCTTCTGTTTTGTTGAAGAATAGGTACAGGCCATAAACTTCTAATTCTTTAGGAGCATATCAAGCAGCTGTCCATCCTATTTAGGATAATCATAATTTTCCTTCCCTACCTGGAAAGCTTTTAAAATAATGCTTCTGTTCAGGTAAGTAGTTTAAGACATTGGTACACCATTAAATTTGCATATGAAAAAGCTTATTTTAGTCAGTGAACCTGCTTACATAAACCATCTGCTTGTCTGGGAGCAACAGCCAGCAGATCTTACTTTATTGATCTCCAGTAGATGAAATAAAAGTTTACGTCCTGTTATATTTATTTACTTACTTACTTACTATTTATACACTGTTAGAAAACATATTTTTTGGCAGCATTACTATTACCTTTGCCAGCACTCAAGAATCTTGCCTTTTTGGTTGAGGGTCTTGACTGTGCGCAAGGCCAAGTTTAAAACCCAAATGTTCTCTTTTCTGCAATGCTGAACTCATAAGAAAGGGTTGGAAATCACCTACAATCCCCATGAGCATGAGACATCTGACTAAAAAGCCACTTTGTTGGCTGAAAAAAATGTACCCTGACAGATATTTACAGTCAGCTGTCCTTTCCCAGTGTCTGTTTCACTACCTCCCTGCCAGTACTTACATGATGCTCCTCGTGTCCCTATCAGCAGTCACACAGGCACATTTCGGAAAAGCCCACCACTGAGCACAGAGCAGAAGCCTGAACCGTGTGCCCAGCTGCTGAATGTGTTCAGGAGTAACATTACAGATAGCAAAAAGCAAGCAGAATATAAGCCTTTTATTTCCTGGTGGGCACAGGACTGTCCAACATAAAGCGATGCAATGTGACGTCTCGTGCAATGGGCCACCACCAACACCGCATGTTTCTGGCGCAATTTTCTAACATGAATGACAGGAGAAACGAGCCTGATTTCGGCACAGACAGTGCGGCGTGACCACCTTACAGATGGGCCGCAGGAGAGGCAGGTCCAGATCTGATAACCCAGCAAGCCCTTCCCTGTTCTCCTGCCTCTACCCTGAGGCTCAGCTGCTACCTCCCGCTTTCATCCACCGTGGCCCTCAGAAGAAAACAGGAAGCTTTCCGTGAGGTTTCCCTCTGATTTACAACCCCAACGCCAGCAGGCTGCTAATCCAGGCTGGTTCAGCACCCAACCTCGGTGGCACGATGCACACGGTCGTCGGATGCCAGCACCTGCTCTGGTAACTGCCACGTGAAAAAGGCACAAGCCTGTTACTTCCCCACCACAAAATGGTCTGAACCTGTAGAGACGACGGCGTTATAAGACACCGTGTGTGTCTGCCTTCCACCCGAGTTACAAGCCCGAGCAGTTCCGTGCCCGACAGCCAGGCTGGGCCGGGCTCCCCGCGGCCCGAGGAGCTCCCCTCACGGCTGCGGGCCGCCGCGCCCCCGCCCGCGCTCTGCCAGGCAGCAGTTCAATTTGTAAGCGGGGGGGGGGGGGGAGCTGCCCTAACGCCGGCGGTCACCTTCACACGCCCGTTTCCACACCGACGCTGCGCTTCTGACAAGCGGGGACACCTGTAAAGCCGGCGGGCGGCTGTCGCTGGACGCGCGGCCTCTCCCGCCCCCTCGGGGCCGCCGCTCTGCCCGGGGGTGCTGGCTCCGCGCACGGCCCGCCACGGCCCCGGCGGCGGGGGCACACGGCCCCGGCCTGTGGGGAGCCACGGCCCAGGCCCCGGCGGCGGGGGGGACACGGCCTGTGGGGGCCTGCGGAGGCGGGCGGGCGGTCAGTCGGCAACGGCCGCCCCGGCCGCGCTCCCCGCCGCGCTGAGGAGAGAGGAGAGCACTCACCGCCTGTAGCGCTTTGGTCGGCAGCCGCCATCCCCGCAGGTGCTGCAGGCTGCAGCTGAAGGGGCAGCGGGACGGCTTGGTCTGCGGCTCGGTGGTCGCGTTGTAGACGGCGCCGTTCTCCATGGCCGCGCCAGCTGCCCGCAGCGGGAAAGCGAAAGCAAAAGGGCGGCGGCGGGAAAGGGAAGGGGAAGGGAGGGGAGGGGAGGGGAGGGCAGCGGCCCCGCCGGGACCGAGGCGCTTCCTGCGGCGAGCACCACCCCCGGCGGCGGGGCGGGGGCGCTGAGGGGCGGCGGGGCCGCCTCAGCCCCGGGGCCGGTCTCGGCGCCGTGAGGGCCGCGCGTTCAGAAGGGTTTACAAGGGAATTCGCTTTCCCGTCGTCACACGAGGTTACGACATCAGAAGGATTTTTTAAGGCAAAGCTTCCATGCCCTGCTGTCAGTGAGGGAAAAGACGAGCGCCCCGGGCCCCACTGCCATGGCCAGCCCAGAGCAAGCCACCGGTTTTGGCACCTGCATAAGCACAGATTGGGCCTGTTGTGTGTGAGCAAAGGTGCGTTGTGTGCACTTTAATATTATTAACGTAGTATCTACACAAGAACTATGGTCCTTCATAGTCAAGTTAGGTATACCTCGCCTGCTTCAGTTCAGTTGAATGCAATCTATGGATAGACAAGGTGGGGATTTGCTTCCCTCACCTGCGCACTGCACGCTGAGGGAGCAGAGTGGCCGTGCTGCCTTGGAGCCACGCTGCAGGGACCCGCGAGCCAGGCACCGTTTTTAACTCCACCAAGGGCCACCATTCACTGGACAGACGGAGCAGTACGGGCCTGATAAGCAGTCAGGCCATGCTCTGTGCTGAGCACGTACCAACGGGCCACATGTAACCTCTCCTGGTAAGACAGCATGAACCAGGGAACATGCGGGGTAGCTGGGCAGGATGGTACGGACTTGTCTGTGCCATAACCGATGTTTGGCTGCAGGAATCTGCTTGAGAGGCAAAGGAGTAGGGCAAGTTCCATAATTCCTAAGACATGTGAGTTTGCGCTTGAGTAAGGTGTCGACATGGGTGTGCCCCAGCTGCTGCCCAGGGTTGGAATGACAAGTCTGACATGGCTCCTGCTGGCAGCATCCCAGGCTGCAGGACTGAGCAGGCAGGTGTAGTCAGTAATGTTACTAGTACCACTTACAAGTCCTCAGTGCCTTCATAACGTGTTTTTTTTTACATTAATACATTATAAATAAGTTTACAGAACAGAGGCTGGCATCTCTCTTCTGAAGGAAATTCCCTTTTTGTTTTGCTTCCTTCCTTGATAACATCTCAAAACTGGCTGAATAACTCCAAAGCCACAAAGTGTCTGACTTGGCTCTGCTGTGGTCTGAATTAACGGAGGCAGAAGCAATCGTCAGTTCAAGGTGTTTGGTAGCATCTAAGGCTATTTCATAGTTGTCCCCTTTTTAATCTTCACTGACGTCTTAACGCAGCATTGCTAGATTATGAACACAGATGTTAGTGCTAAAGACAACTGTCTTGAGGAGAGGTTGCTCTTCAAGGTGTCACAGAAACACAAGACAAGCCTACAAAACATAAAATGTATGGCAGCCTTTTTCTAGTTACTGCTGTCTTTGAGAGTTGTTTTCTCCTGTTCAGGCCTTCTCCAGGAAATACATATCAATGATGTGTGAATTATAAAGGCTAGCTTGCCATTTAAAGCGTAACTTATTTGGGCCACTTTATTTACTTATTTATAAAGAGGTGCAGGAAAAGCAAAACAACAGTAATGCTACTGTAACGGTAAGATCTTGTGACGGAGAAGGAATGAAAACTGGGCAACAGCACAGGACCTAATAGCTTAAAGAAACATCAAACATTGTGTTGAAACATAGAAATGCTGCCTCTCACACAAGCTGCAGGTGTTCTTCACCCTTCTCATCAGCACTGCCTTTCAGGTATAGTATCTCTCCTTTGAAGAAGGAATGCAAATCAGAACAATAGTTACAATAAATAACAACCCTGTTTAACGCAAATAACTGTCATTAGCTGACTGTGATGTAATGGAAATCCCATTCCAGATGCACATCTATTCATTTCCTTCTGTTTATGTGCGACGCTTAACGAAGTTTTCCAAAGGGAGAAGCCTTTCTTAGCCCTTCCACGGCCTCTGCTGGAATGATGGGACCAGAGCTAAAGGCAGGACATGGTGGCAGAGAAGCAGCCCTGGAGTTAGATTGTGAGCTGCTGGTAACATCTCCAGCCAGCCAGGCAGAGTGGGAGAGTGGTGGAAGCAAATTAGTGATGAGTGACCTAGTTTTCTCCCTCATTACATCTTCTCCAAAGATACCCACCATAGTGACCAAAAAGCAATACCAATGAAGTTGAGAAAGCCACCTCATTAGGAGAGAATACAGTGTACACAGTGTTGCTGTACGACAGCTACCACTCCTTGCCGACGTTGAAATAATTTATGAAAAAGTGTGACTGAAGCTCCTTGAAGCAGTCGAGTAAATGCAGCCACTGGAATAAGGTGGATACAGGCCAGGGCTGCATTACTGTTTTCATAAAGTGATGCCCTGGTGGCTCTTTGACACTACAGTATGATGCTAAAGCCCAAGTCCCTCGTGCTCACAATCAGCAGCAGGGCTCCACTGACCTCACGAATGGATATTCTCCTTTTTCCATGTTCCTAAATGCCATTGTGGGTTTGGGTATTTTTTTGCTTTTCTTCTCAGAGGGCAAAGGAGAAGGAAGTAGAAGAACGAGAAAGCAGCTTAAAAGCCCAAACCAGTGAAGGAGCTGGACTCAAGTTTCATTCGAAGGGTGGTGAGGCTTAGTGCTGCTACACAATTCAGGAAGCTCCACCGAAGCCAGCCAGTCAGAAGCACAGCTCTCCCCCTGGTCTCTGTTCTGGTGTTCCTGGGGAAAATCTCAACAGCTTTTGTTCACGACTCTAGTCCCACGTGATACATGGAGTAAATACAGGATGACTAGCTAGCAAATGGAACCTTCTGAGTACTGCGACTAAAAGCTCAAAAAAAGAGACTTCAACATATTGCATCTACTGAAGCTTCTTCAGCTCTTTGAGGTTCTATTTTTGGCCTCAGTATTGCAGCTGAACTTCACAAACCCCGATCACCATACTAACATGCTAGAACGTGTGATTTTTAAACAGCTGAAGATGAAGAATTAGCATGTTTAACAGCCATTTCTGCATATCCCTTATGGCACAAGAGAAAAAATCCCCGCTCAACTCTCCACATTTCCCAAATGCAGGGTTAAGCCAACTCTTGTCAGTGGTTTTCTGCATACACCTGCATGGCACAGAGAAGCATAAAGCTATGAGGTATTCAATAGGCAATGGCTCTGCAGTTGTCCTGCTGCAAATTAAGTTTGCCCTGCAAAAAGACGCTGCAGCCAAACAGACTGGTATTTGCATTTCAGACGTAGCACTAGACATTTAAGGTTAGTATAATATGGTAGTTCATATAACCTAAAAGTCACATATACATTTCAGAGATTTCCAGTTTCAGCTGAAAACTATGCACTTTCTGGAAATAAAGTGGCTATTTACTCAAAGGTTTCAAGCTTAAAATCTGCAGACCAGCTTTGTTACAAACGGTATACTTAAAGAGCTAATGTAGGAACATGGTAGAGACAAGGAAGGAATTAATAAAATTCCCGTTTCGTTTGAAACAAATCAGCTCCTTGTCTACATAGAACTAGCCCTGAAAAGTCTAAAAGAATTTTCGTTTATTTTGTAGTGTTTTTGCAGTACTCTTACCACAAAGCATGAATTATTCTTTATCAAAAATCATCCCCTGTAGCTCTTGTATTACCTCTTTGCTGCATCTTGTGTACTAGACTGAAACTTCGTACCAATTGACACTAAAGTATTAAAGGCACACAAGAGCGATTAGAAGCAAAATTGAAGTTATTCATGGTGTTCTTTTAAAATTAGGGTCATCGCAAACCTAACCCATCTACAGCTTAGGGCACAAAAGCACAATAAAGGATTATGAAGAAGTATTGTTGCCAAATTAGCTTTACTGCTTTACCCAATTTATTATTTAGTTTTGGTGCCTAACTTGACGGTGAAGGAGAACAGCGAGAAGGATTTACTGGCGCTACGTTTTGTGAAAAGGGCTTTCTGTCACAGAAAGTCATTTTGCATGATAGTTCTGTGAAATCCCATGTTAATTGTCTACTCTTACCAAAGCAGTAGTCAGGGGAATTGCAACTCAAGAGGACAAAGCAACCAGCCCAGCAGTCTCGGTCTCAGGGGGAAACAAGAAGCCAAAGCCATGAGGTTACACCGAAACACATTCTCATGTGTTTTCCTTTCGCAGTGTAGTAATGACATCTTAAAAGTCTTTTTTTTCCCCCCTCCCCCCCCCACCCCCCAAACAGCATGAACAGACTGTAGATAGATAGTGACAGCAGTATTAAGAGAATCTGAACCTTGAGGGAAGCAGGCTACCCTAGTCTTACAGAATGAAAAGGTGTGGTAGGGAGACAGCTTTTTTGTAAATATTAAAAAAAAAAAAAAAAATAAATCAACAAAACAGCTGTCTTAGTTTAGGGAAGAAAAATTTACTATCTTTAAATATGCAGAAGTGACATTTTGCCAACTCTGTCTTAAGTGAAATTATAATGAGGAGTTACTAAGGTTTTCCCCTGTCCCAGCCTCCACAAAAATCAGGGCACCTAGTGCAATAGCTCTTCTAGCTTTCCAGCTATAGCAAGGGTGTTGTTCTTTGGCAGATGCTCAAGTGAACTAAATGAAAGATTGCAGGAGCTCAAGTTTTCTTTCAAAAACCTGGACAGTGCCAGCTAGTTTAACATGTTGGTAGGGTGAAACTTTTGAATTTTGGGGCAGCCCATAGCACTGCGGTTGTACAAGGAAGCGTACTGGTGATTATTACAAGCAGGACCCATTCTCTCAAGCACACTTCAAATTCTGTTTCAAGAAGTTTACATACAGAATCTAGAGAATTGTTCTGATACTGATGCATGCCATGCATCCATGATTGGAAACTTAATTTTTTTTCTTCAAGACATAATTTATTCTATACAGTTGTTCATCAGCAGGCCATGCATTTCCCCATATGCCACCTTTACTGAATCGCTGCCACAAGCAAAATTTTAAGGACTCCAGTTTGAACAATTGATACATAGTTAAGAACCTCTACTGAAACTTGTCAGTCCACAATTCAATATTCAGAGTAAATTTTAACAAGTATGCTTAACTTTAGAGAGTTCAATGCACAAAACCCCATACGTTATTCTTAAGTAAATTTAAGTATTTTGAAAACACAGAGGTAATTCACTAGAACTCCTACAGAATGCAGGAGGTGGAGGAGACCAGTACCACCATGTTCAAAATGAAGATTTACCCTCTCCTCTTCAGTGTTTCAGAAGTCTTCTAAATAATCAGAGAAATTAACCTAAGATTTGTTGATTTAAGAAACCAGATAATCTGAACTCAAAGTTGTCTCTTGGCAATCATTTGATCAGGGTATGCTTTTTACACTTCCTATTCTGTGACTATCAGTAGAAAGCAACCACAAACTTCACACAGAACAGTAAAGTGATGCTCAACATTTGTGTACTGAAAGCTCAAGTAAAGTCCCAACCTCCGTTAGCTACTTCTTAAACAACATACTGGAGTCAGCAGCAGGATCCTTAGTGTTAACCAGTGTGCTTTTAAAACACATTACAGCAGAAACCACCCAAGTCAGATAAGCTAGTTTTACTCCTAGGAACAAACACTGCAGACTTACCCCCTTCCTTTCAGAAACAATGCTTTAAGGAAGTTTAAGTCTCTACCAGCGATATTATTCACCGAGAAGTAAAATATAAAAACATGTTTTAAAACTTTTACACCACATCCTTAGATTTAACTGTAAACAAACAAGAACACCATGGCTTCAGTGAAAGTTATTTAAATTTGAATGCAGAGAATACTTTATTAACTGATTAGTTTTGATGACCAATTTTAAACTATAACTAACGTGGGAAACAGTGGGGGGCATTAAGGCTGAGCCATATATATATATAGACAAATCTGGATACTGATAATCTGTACATTTAACCTCTGCTTTTTCTTTATACATCTTTTATTCAGTGTCTGAAATTAATCAGAGAGAAAACCAAAAAACTGGCAACTATTTGAGTCTTTACTAGAATTAATTTTTGCATGGGTTTTTGAATGCAGTCTAAATCTCAGTGGAGATCAAACAGATTTTTTTAATCATGCTCCAAATCAAGTGTTCAAGTATAATTGAGAGTTTGTTGTTGTTGTTGTTACAGCTTTGTGCTGTATTTTCTCTTCCAAATTTTCTCTTCCAAAACCTAGCAGTTGTTCTCTCCTGTAGAGGTTAATCTATTTAAGGTGGTATTAAACTTGCTTAATGGTTGGGAAATCAATATAAATGAAGTGCCTGTGGTGTGTATCAGTTTTCCTGCTCTAAGCAACCCCTATCACTTAAGTGGACATATCTGCAATTTTGCAGGATTACACTGCAAAACCCAGAAAAAACTATTCTTGCACTGTGAACAGTGCCCCTACATGATGTGATAACTGTTTTCCATCTGTACAGCTCCCTTTTGTAAAGTTGGGCAACACATATGAAAGAAAGAGACATCAACTGTGTTCTGAAAGATATTTCAGTTCTTTAGTTCCAGTCACTGAAGGAAGAGGCAGAGGCAAGTTTGAATTATCCCAGAAAACTGAACAATTGGTTTTATTTGGTGTCTTCAAGATGCTTCACCTTCTGTGGGAGATGTAGGTGTTGTAGGAGAGACCATTTCAGGTTTTCGTGAAATTCTGTCCAATTCTGCCTGAACATCTGTTAAAACTGGCTTCTGACCTGCAAAGTAAATGTGTATCATTCAGTCATGTTTATGAAACATTTTGGGAAAGCCTATAGTATATTTACTTCTCAAATCAGACAAATCCTGAAAACTGTTACTGTACCCTTTGGGTGCAGAGTGAAGGCATAAGGCCAAAACTCAAAAGAAACAGAAAGGGAACAGTAGACAGAAAGTCATATCCTTCTATATTTCTGATTTCTCAAAGAAGCTTCCATAATTACGTATTAATAGTCAGCATATGAAGAGCTAAAGTATAAAATACAGGAAAGTCTATTATAGCTAGCAATTATGAATACTTTACACAATTTTCTACATCATATGTATTTTAAAGAATTCTGAATGTAAATCAGCAGTTTCACACAAACCAATGAAATCAGTTTTACATACTTGGTCAGCACAAACCTGACTCCACTGCTCATGGATGCACAGACCTGCAGATGGCAAATGCCTTTCTCTCCTCACGCACTTACCCTCTCCCTGACTTAGAATGGCACAAACATTTGTGCAGTCACACTCAGACCTGATCCAAGCTTAATTCACACCATTCTTCCCCCCAGCATTCTACTCCTAACTCTTACTCCCCTGTCTATGTTTCTGTCCTGCCATGTTCTATCACAAGAATGGAGGAGACAATATGGGAAAAGGCAGTGCAGAATATTAGTCTAAAGCCATGACAAGCATGCATATTATCTCAGATTGTAAAGGAAAATGCTGACACACATGTTCTATTAGCAGTGCCCCAGCATCCCTTCTGAAAATGCAAATTAACAGGAACTATCCACAAAGCTAATTTTTGCCAGATGTACTATGATGCTCTTCAAATAATTTAACAAAAGCTAATACTGTATCAGAATCAAAGCAGCTAATATTCCAACTAATAAGCAGAGGCATTTCCCATAGCTGCTGAGAGGAAAAGTAATTCTCAAATCCCAAACTACCATTTTATCCAATTTTCCAATTTGAAGAGTGCCATAAATAACCCTATACACAAGACAGCAAATACCGAGGAAGTTGAAGGGACCACATCTAAGCCAAACTTATTTGTTTTTATGGTAATTTCTTGAAAACCTCGTCCTTTGCAATGTTGAACTGGCTACACCCTAACCCTTCATCTGCTGTATATTAGGAAATTTCTGAGAACATTTTTGCTCCTTAGTAGTTTCATCCTTGAAGTTTCTGCCACAGCCCCGGACACAACACTTTTCTGCCTGGCATCACCCAAACCCACTGCTGGCCAGTCCCCACAGGATTTTTCAGTGGGTGCTCTCTGCACCTCATATCGCGTCAGCGGCATTCATTGGAACAGTCTCCATATGCCGTCCAAACCAGCACTGCTGACTCTGCCTGCAGCAGATTAGAAAGTACTTGTAAACTTTGCCCAGCCAGCTGAGCTCTGCATGTATGAAAGGGAAGTGCACACATGTAAAAAGGTTTTCAGGGTCAGTCTACACAAAACATTAGTGGGATGCGTTTTCTTTTCTCTTACTACATAAAAGTAAATGCTCATGTCCAGTACCAATGAAACACCAGCATTCTCACCTAAGCGCAGCATTACTAACCTCTGGGGAAGTGAGGAGGGAAGATGTCTGTATAGGTATGTTCTTAAATAATACAGAAACATGTTAATCTGAAATAGCAAGAAGCACCAGAGTAGTTTTGCGTCTAGCTTTAGAGCAGTCTCTATTAGACATTTTTATATTAATACTAATTATTAATCCATCATTAAAAAAAGCTATCAGCAGAAAATACGTAAGTATTTTTATAGGCAACGTAACTCCATCAAAGCCTTTATCACAGAGCTACATCACTAGCAAACGATAACATTATTTTAACACCGACTGTATTGTTAAAAAAATATAAAGTTGAAATCCAGTCCCAATATATCTGAATAATATTAGAAGTGGCTTATAGCATAAGCCATTTTATTTGGATGGTGGGGAACAAAGGAAAAAAAAGACTACCTCATGTGGACACAATTCATGCTTAAACGACTACATGAGAAGCTTTCCTTTGAGAACCATTAAAAAGGCAGTACTCAACTGCTGTCAAAACAAAAGCAAAAACCATACCCAGTAAAACATTCGGTTAAATATAGCAGTGTTCATATGTCTGATAAACTATTCTAAGAATGATCCACCACTTTCAATTTAGATTGAGTTGATCTTTTATCATTAATCATACCTGACTTTTTTGCTGATGATGGCAGGTTGCTGCCAGCACCTCCAGTGCCGCCTCCTCCTGGACTGCCACCAACACCACCAGGACCACCAGGGGAACCAGTTTTCTTGCTCAGGAGACTATTGAAGAAGTTAGCCAGGACTCCTTCGCTAGTAGCCCCAGCTACAAGGGGAGGGAGGAAAAAAAACCCCACAACACAAAATCAAAACAAAACAGATTTTCTAAGTAAATACTGATTTAGTGTGTTAATCGGTCTAAATAAGCATATTAAAGAAAGAGGCAAAGCAGCCACTTTACTTCCCCAACTGCATTTGCGCCCTCACAGAAAAGGTACCTTTCATATTGGGATCAATTTTTTTCGACCCAGTAGGGATAGGTGTAACACTGGCAACGTTTGATGTTACGGATCTATTTGGTGTTCTAGGAGATCCACCGGGAACTCTTGGAGAAGCATCCTATAAAAAAAAAAAAAAAGGAAAGCTGAACTGGTCAATCTTCCACAAAATTGAATCATGCAATATAAGATCACTGCTCCTAATTATTATTTTTTTTTTTTGTAATGTAATGTACTATCCTATGCAACTGAAATGACACAGGATTAGATTTTGCTGATTGTGTACCAGTTTTTTCACGCTCGTGTAAAATTCTTAAAAATATCAACTCTGGTGCAACTAAAGCACTTGTGAAGCTTTTTATTTTATCCCCATGAGAAACCTGAAAATCCATCTGTTACTCAGTACCGCCTGACTGTAGTGAAAACTGTACTGATTAGATCATAGAGGAACTACACTGAATTTCTTGGGAAGACCACACATACCACCAACACTGTGAAAAGGACTAAACACAGCTCAGGAGAGAAAAAAAAAAAGTATTCATTACTCCAAGGATAACAAGTAATGTTTGCAGTTCATCTAAAGAGGTAAAGCTATCTTTAAAAGATCACATGCTCCCCATTAAATTTGTGTTATTTTTACTTATTTTTATTTTAAACGTAGATCATAGTTTTCATTTGACCTTAATTTTATGCCAGTGTTAACATTCCTAGAGAGATAGTGCCAAATTTAGAATATAAAGCTTAAAGGCAATTCAGCCAACATAGTTTACTCCCTGGTGCACTCTTGGGACAGAAAGGAGAGCCAATTAACTGCTTAGATGCATTCTAACATATGAAAAGTAAAAGGCATGACATTTAGCCCTTGCCATCAATACAAGTTGTCACAATTAGCTGTGAAGTGTCACAATTTTAGAGCCGTATACAATGTAGACTGTAAATATTACGTAGTTTTTAAAAAATAGATCAAAGAGTATTCAATAGCGCAATTAAGCGACCCTCTAAAGACATGAAAGTGAGTAATTTTCACGTAATGATATTTAAAATTTTTATTACTAACCACTGGCCTTCCTGCAGCAGTAGGTGGTTGTTTCGCCAGCTGTGACTGCAAAAAACAAACAAATCCGTATACTGTTAGATATTGCAGTGACCAAGAACACAAACCCAAATTTGTATTGAGAATGTTGTTAAATGAAACACAGGCTGCTTGTTTCATAGACAAAGAGTTACCTGCTGCTTCATAAGAAACACTTGGTCATCTTCTGCTACAATTTCTTTTTCGTGAACAAACTGCAATACAAAAACATTACCATCATTTTGACTAAAAGTCAGTCAAATACCTTGGTGAGTATGACCAAGGTATTCAGTAATGCAATAAATGTGTAAAATGCTATGTTGACTGCAGACCACATTTTCTATATTTAAAACTGCTACCTCACGATTCCATTTAAGCTAAGTTAATGACACTTCTATTTCACTTCTAATTATCTCCTTTGACCTGGCAGGCACAAGTCTTTAGATGTACTTGTAGAAAGACTCATTAAAAAGTTCATTAAAGTGTTCCGTAAAAGAGGAATGAAGTAAACTGTTACAAGGCACACTCAGGGGTCTCAGGATCAGTAAGAAACATTCACAGACGCACACGCTCTGCGGCACGTTCACATCTCTAATAACTTGGAAGCCTCACATGGCTATTATTTTTATAGATAAGGATAGGAAAAGTAAGTCTTCAACTGCATTGCATTAGACTGGTATAGGAACTGGACAAAGACATCTTGGATCCCAGTTCTACGTATCAGATCACAGGCACTCTCCCTCCAAATAAGCTCACCACAAGAACTTTGCCAGAACAAGCACGGTAAATATCAAAGTTTGTAATCCAGGCCTGAAGTTTGAAAGCACGCAAAAAAACCTGTCAGATTTTCCTTGGACACTTAAAACACACTACTACATATGTCTTGATTTTTCCCCCTAAAGATTGAAGAAAGGATATAGTACTAGTTTTATCAGCTAAAATGAGTCACACTTGGAAATATGATCAGTCTCAAATTCTTAGCTTTGTTAAGAAAAGCTATAGAAATATTTGTCTCCAATAACTTCAGTACACATGGGGTCCGCTGCTACTATTTTGTTCAACAACCTTACACGTTTTCATGTAGTTTTCTCAAAGCCTTTTGTTAAATAGTATGAGAGAGAAAATATACTGAATATATGCAGAATCCATTTTCACGTTTTTTTCTTCTACACTGCCTCAAGCTTTGTTATTTTAAATACTCCCAAGAGAAACAGAAAGCATTATGAAGTTATCAGCAACAGAGCAAAATGGAGTGTTCTTAAAATACTAACTCAACCTGACCAACAGTTACACGACACTTACGAGTTTTTAATATATATTTGGGAATGAAAGCAAAACAGGTATATTTGTAGTCTTGAACAACGCCAACAGTGGCAGAAAAAAACAGCGTATGCTGGAGAAGAGCTATACAGAATGGAAATACATAATGATATTTTGCTAACTAAAGCACTTCAAACACAAAATTAAAAGATAAAATAAGAAAAAACTCCACATGGTTTATCACACTCATGATAAACTAGAATCAAAGTCTCAAAGAAAGAGAAACAGTCAAAAAACTGACAGGTGAATAAACAGATATGAAGTTGAATGTCAGACCATCTCAATTTACCTTTCTGACTGGTGGTTTTGTTATGATATCTTCAAAATTGTCTTCTGCTTTTAGTGTCTGAAAGTTCTCGTGCAATATTCCTATCTTCTTGTCATTATCCCAACCTGCAGGACTAGATGAAGGATTATTTGGCTTTAAATTCTATTGTTACATCAGGTTATTCTTGTATGCAAGCCTGAACTGTACAGACCTGAAAGCCAGGAAAGTATTCATAGCTCCCATTCTCCTGTGCAAGCCACTTACTGATTAGTACAACTAGTTAAGAGACTGGTTCATTGAATCACCATAACAGAAGAGCAAAATCTCTGGGTTTAACACTTTTCTTTGGGGCAGCGAGCATTTATGATCGCAATCTACTGGCATTCACCAAAGTCCAACTCATAAGAATGTTAAATGGGACTTGAAAAAGCATAAACAAAAAAGCTCTGAATGCTGTCTTAACAGTCTGGCACAAATACAGTTTGTAGTCATATACACGTAATAATGCAGATAACTTACATAAATACTGCGTCTTTTTCCACAACAACAGCTGGAACATTGAAAGGAAATCCATACAACTTCTGGACTATATATTTATACACTAAATCAATGTTTTTGTTCTCCTTTACTGAAGTGTAAATAAGTGCTGCACCATCTGAATAAACTTGTTAAAGAAAACTCAGTTTAGTGGCTAGTAAGAGATACTCAAGTAACCTTTAAACTAACAGAAAGGGGTCAACTACTTTGTAGAATTTAGAGGGGGAATACAAACAGGTCAAATGATGGCCAACACTTATTTTTTTACATAATCTCTTTAGTAATTTAAATCTTACTTTCTTCATTCCTTTTATGCCAGCTCAGCTACTGCTTTTAGAGAAAGTACAGGCTCTTCTCATTTTCAAAGCTCACAATACCAGCAGTTTCACTATGATGCCTTAAACTGCCTTCTGCTTTTAGTGAACAAAAATTTTCATGCCACATCCTTGTATCTTGTCATTATCCCATCCTGCGACACAGACACTACAGCATTAACACTAGTAGCTTCTAAAATGCCAAGATCTTCTGCTTCCCCATCTGGGTTTTTAAATTAGGGGAGCAAGTTCTTACATTATACAGTGCCTGCTTTTGACCAAAAAGGCGGCAAATGAGTTGTGCTATATATCAGTTACTAAAAGACCAAGGGAGCGCACAGTATTTCAGCATGGTTCAGTATCCAATTAAAGCAGCTTACACACAGAATTAATAAAGCAACCAGGGAAGTTTTGAGTAATTTTTACTTTGGGATTATAAAAATGCCAACCCCCTAATTTACTTCTACATGCATGCAATTCAAAATTCTAGATGAAAGTTATATAATGGGGTCCCAGTCCCATGCCGTGAAGTTTAGAATAGAATTCCAAGTCATATATGGCATATACAATCACAGAGACTAATTGCTACTAGTATTTTGTATTGTTCCTCCATCGGCAAGACTTACTACAATTGCCCATAACTCCATTTTGAAAAATTGGAAGCCCTTTGAAGGAAGTGCCATCTTGGTACTCAACTATGGTCTCAGGTTCTTGAATTCATTCTTTTCATCTGTTAATTGTGGTCCCTCCAATAGCATTTAAACTTCCCTTTACCACAGCACAAGCTATGATGACACAACGTAGGTACACTGCTGGCCTTTAAATCTAGATCTCAGCACATCTAGCTGACTAAACAGTATTTTATATGCTTCTTTTTAAAAAAGTTAAGTTTAAAAATAGTAATAGCGCAGCAACAGCTTGTGTGCATTGTCTCTGTACCAACACAGAAGCCAGTGGATCTTGCCTACAGCAATTCATACTTCTTTCCTTCCCTCATCACCTCATCCCGTGGAATTACTGAACACTGAAGAGACTGCATATTTGGGTGAAAAAGAATAACATGCGTTTACATGTATCTGAAGCAAGATCATACTTTAAATGAATTATCTTGTTATTTTAAGGAGCTTGCCAGCTAAGATGTGCTAATATGCAAACTGACCCCTATATATGGAAATGAAGGCAAGTAAAGAAATTCATGGTAAGGGGATATACTAGACTCTTGCAGCTCTGTAAAACAAAAGAAAAAAACAAGAAAAAAAACCAGACAAGTTTAATTCAGCATTGCCTGTAGGGGTAGCTGAAGCAGACTGCCAGTTACAGTAAAGGAGATGCATCCTACTTCGGCACAGATGCAAATATTCTTCTAAGCTTATCATAATTAATGCAAAGATTTAATTGAATCATTATCATCTTTATGACACGTTAAAGGATATATTGTAAGCAGAACCGTCTGATATGTGACTGAATGAAGTCAAAGTGTTCATCTCTGTAGTCATGCTCTTTTTCCAGAACGCTGATGGCATCACACTGTCAAAATAAACACAAAATTAATATACTGCTTTCACGTATGTGTTGAAATAGCAGTGCTGCTACACATCCAGTTCACAACTGGGCAACAGGGATGGAGTAGGGTGGGCGGGACAGAAAAAAAAAACCAAAAAGGCTGCTAAGATAGTTTAGAAGCATAATTGCTATGTATAGAATCATAGAATATACTGTGGTCAGCACTAACTTGGAGTTAAAGCGATTGCCATTTTTCACTCATTCCCCCCTGCCAGTGCAATAATTCAGTCTCTATTGAAGACTGACCCGCTGAATGACACCACCATTTTCTACCCCCTTTTTTTTTTGTTTTGGGTTGGGTTTTTTTTGTTTACACACTGTGATATTACAAGACACTGTTTTTTGTCCAGTTACTAACTAGCCCTTTGCAAATGGAGGCAAAAGCAAGAAATGTGGAAGCAGAAAAAAAGGGGGAAGGGGAAGAGGGAGGGAGAAGAATAACAGAGACCTAGCAGACGAGAAAAAAAGGTGCTTTTCAAATAAGAGAGTTAGCCTTCCAGTGAAAGAACAGCATATGCATCAGAAGGTTTAGTCTTTCACTGTAGGCTAGCAGAGGCTGCAGATGCAGTATGCTTAACGCCAGTGAGAACTGAAGAGCCAGGGTGGGGGGGTGGGGAAGTCAAAACCAAAAAAACAGCCACAAGAGAACCACATCGTTTTTTCTTTAGACTAGGAATATGGCTACATACCTACAGAAACCAAGACAGATCACATAAACACCCTAAGAACTGAGGAAAATTAATAGAACAGCACTTTTCTAACTAGAACCCTTAAATATATTTATCTTCAGAAGAAATACCAGCTATAATAAAAAACCATGCTAAAACACTAGTCGCAGAATAAGGACGACTGTGGAGATCAAGGGAATTCTAGCTGCTTACTGACTAGCTCACTTTTATGAGCTAAACCAGGTCTAAGGTTTTCCTCAATTCCTTGAAAACCGATACAACTAAAGGAAAAACTAACCCCATAATAACGTGCAGTGAGGGCTTCCAGAAGATAACCAGCTTTGACATTAAACATTTTAAAAGAATTCTTATTCAAGGTATTCAGAATGACTTAATAACCATGTGCTTCCCACCCCAAATCCACAATTGACAGAGTTGCTTAAATAAAATATGCAAAAAACCTAAAATGTGAAACAAACCTTTGTACAAACTACTACTACTGGAATGCCTAAGTTACATGTTAGTGTATCTGCACCCAGGGGTAAAATCACACTGTCATCTTTGTCTTCCTGTAATGAAGTATTTCTTCTCTGTGGAGAAGCTGGAAAATCCTCGCCTGGTTCTATATACTCCTGGAAGTCTCTTACCACTGAAAGTAAAAAAAGTTATAAGATCAGCTACTTCATTATTTCAACAATGATTTCCACTGTCATTGATCTCTACCACTGTTGATTGTATAGTACTTCTGCTTCTTTATGTTGAAAAAAATTCAGCATACACAGTTAAGCGCTGACTACTTGTTTGCTTTACAGACCACAAGAGAGAACTAGCGAGTCTGAGACCCGCTTGATCAGCGGCTGCAAGGACATGCCCAGATAAAACTGTCCATAAGGACAACATAAAACCAGTTTTATTTTCTCACCGTGGAACCATGGGCAGTTGCTATTAACTATTATTGTTCAGTATGTTTCCTAAAGGACATAAGTTTCCTTGCATTCTTCTTGGCAAAATTAGTGGAACAGTTTGTTAGAACAGAATTAAGCCTTATACACATTGCTTAGCTGCTACCATATAACAAGATTTACCTAAGAACCCTTTGCCCACACTTCTCTCTGTACGGTGCATCTACAGTAGTAATAAACAAAAACAATAGACTACACAAACATTAGGTATTAACTAGCTTTATAATTAGTTTATAGCATATTAAATATTTGGTATGCTTTTACAATAGATCAGATAACTACTTTAAGATTTAGCAAGGAGGGTAAGTCAGAATCTAACAAGAATTAGAAAAAAGATAAAGTTATACTTGTGAGTCTCGTCAGGTTCCGATGCATACACCCAAGCCTCTAATTACATGGTCACTTACTACTCTTAAGTCAGGGATGCGATATTAGGGATAAAATGTCTGTACCTTTCACATCACACAGCAGAACAGGATTCTACCAAACCCCACCACTAATGACTTTTCCATGAATAGCACATTCTGATTCAGCCAAAAAAAATAATCAAGCAGCAAAAATTCAGCTGCATCACACACACTTGCCACTAACTACTCCAGTACCTTCTCACTGCTTTGTCCTGATTTATGTTGATCCACCACTACCTTCACTAAACTGACTGAAGAAAATACCTAGAAAACCATTAGTTTAATTAAAAGAGGAAGACTTATTTCAACACTCTAGAGACAAAAAAAAAAAAAAAAAAAAAAAGGTATTAGGCCAAGTTTATTCAACTTTTCTACCGATCCAGGAGTTCACAGTAACAAGCAGCACATGCACAGATTATCATCTCTACTTGAACAGTCAACTTGGGCTCTTACTCAGGGAATGCTGCTACTTCAGTCTGGTCTAAGAGCTTCCAAGAGCCTCCCAAACTGACTGTGTTTTAAACCCAGAGGTTTCACCAAGATATGCCAGCCACTCAAGGGAGTCTTTCCTTCACAGCATCCTGTCTGTTCTGGGATAACTGGATGCTAAAATAAAAATCACACTACTTCAGTACTAGAAGTCCTCAATGGATTCCTAGAATTCCCACGTATGATCACTACATACTAAACTTTATACAAGTACAGCAAACAATAAAAAGAAGGACTGATGTAGTATATCACAGCTCAAATACAATCTCAGGTGTCCCTTAGAGACATAATTAAAGTGACCAGGCCACAAGGCCTCATTAGACACAGATGAACTCAGTAACAGAAGAGCTATTCCAACCCTTCACACACAGCTGCTACGTCCCCTAATGCCTCCGGTTTTAGTCCTCACAGGGTCCATCTTTGAGCGGTTATGTTGCTAAAACTGGAAGACAAACACAGCAGCACACCTCCAGAGAGCTACACATGCAAACCCTCAGGAGATTTCAGTCCTGTTAGCAAGTTAAGTCAGCTCACAGGAGCCTCTCAGGAACACTGAGCCTGCCACAAGAATAAAGTAGGACCATGTAGCCAGGAGTCTGGCAAGCAAGATTCCTCGCTCCTCCTTTTGGCAGCATCAAGCTGCTGCCTGCCTAGCAATTCATGTGGCCACATCACAGGAGGTTCAAAACAAAACCAGCTTCCAGTCATGTCTGAACTGTGTCCAGGGCTTCTGTTATACCCAACATGCAGACGTCCAATTATTACAGATATTGGTGAAGATGATAAAAGAATATGAGAGCAGACAAGGCTTTTAATAAGTAGCTTTTTTTGACTCAATCACTTGAATTTTCTGGATTTTGTAGAGTTTTCCTGTTCTGTTCACTTAGTCAATGAAGAGGCAAAACCATGAGCTACACATTCTTGATATCAGAGATACTACATCCTTAATACTTTCACCCAGTAAAATCTTAAGCTGAAACTGTTGGTGTGTGTTTAATACACACGTACTAACACTACTCCCCTAAAACAACACCAAACCAAAAAACAGATCCAAAAGAGCTGAGCTCCTCCCTCCTAAACAAGTTCTTGCTATGGAACACGGGATACTCAAGGATGATGCTTCCTTCAGAAGAACCCCTCTCAAAAGAATAAACAAAACAACCAACACCCCTCCCCACAGAGTACCTACAACTGTCACCTTATGGGATACTTCACCACAACACAGCTACAACCCCCGTTTCTGAAAAAACTATTCAGCAGTCTGGCAGTTGTTGGTTGCTTAAGAATGCAACAGTTCCAGAGAGCAACTTCAGACTTGGAAACAAAGTTTAATCATGCTATTTGACGTTACCACACAGTTTTCTCAAATGCTCTTCCTTGTAGTAATTCACTGAGAAATGAATGGGAAGGACTCATGTTCTAGTATCCCAAAGGAAATACAATGGTTGCCCAAAAGTAATTGGGAGCTATAACGTTAGTGAGTTCAGTCAGATCGCTTAAGGAATCCTGCAAAATCTTTGTGTTCTGCACGTTTAAAACTAAAAGGACAAGACACTGACAGAGCTGTATCATATCCATACCAAACATATAGCTGCATTAGTGTCAATAATAATTATGATAAAGCTCTTCACCTAGGAAGAGCCCAGACATTACCATGCTGTCATGAATCCTCTCAACATTTAACACTTTTGGTAGGCAGGGAACAGGCCACAGACTCTCTAGACTGACTAATTACAGGAACAGTTAAGCTGATGTAGTGACTTGCCTTTAAAATAAATAAAATAAGAAACTGAAAGCTAAGAAGTTTTTTTGCTTGGACAATCTTACCTATAAAAATCTGCAAGAAGCAAGACTGTAAATTCAGCTGTGTTCATTCTGGTATTTTTTTTTCCTAAATTAAGGTATTTCTGTTAGAAAGAAACACAAGTTTTGTTTCATACAGCTACTTGAGACTTATCTGAAGCTTGACTTACTTGATAACTCCTAGTTTTAAGTAACATTTCCAAAGAATGAAAAAGACCGCAATGGTGAGATCAAATGGTGCAGGAAGCATTACGTGTATTTGGTTTAAATGGATTCCTACGCATTTGTGGAATACTCACACTTTTGCTCCATTTCTTTCATTTCTTCAGGAGGTATTTTTAACTTGTCAATATGTTCTCTTACAACACTTGCCCATTTTTGTAAAGAATCCAGTGCAGTCCAAGGCCTAGACATGTCTACTACCAACATAATTAGAGTGTCCTTTAGAGAGCTTGCCTCCATTGCAAATTTAAGAAGACCTTTGTGATAGAGATCACCATCCAAAATCCATACATTACATCTTGTTTGGTCTACAAAAAAAGGAAGAAGATTTTATGAGACTTACTTGAAACAGTTCACTACATAACTGCTATTAAATCTTCTTCAGACATGTAAAATACAAGGCAGAAAGCAGATGACATATTTTAACACTCAATCATACAAGTACATAACACAAACTGCAGCTCGAGGAGACAAGCCCCTCCTCTTCCAAACCCTGATGTTTAATGGCTGACAACTAAAGATCTGAAATACATTATCTGAAAGTGAGAATCCAGAGAGAGCATTCAACACTTCCGAAATTGACATTCACAATTTTAGAGAGGGAAAATATTTTCTTCAAGATGCAACTTAGAAAGAGGGAATTAGGTGAATTCAGCCATCCCTTCTCAGCTTTTGGGTTCAAGGCTTAGCTCTCAAGGACTGCCACCTCCCCTTCCAAACGCTGATGTGATATGCCTGTAACTCTTAAAGCCCAGAATGTACCTTGGCCCTTCAGAAAGCTGGAGCAGAACTGCAAGTTTTTAATGACTTGGGTGGACTTAATCGACAAGAAAGTTATTCTTCAGATTTGCAAAGGGGCAATCACCATACAAACAGACCATGCCACTGTTTTTTTCCCCAAAAAACACCATAATCCAATATTCAGAGGCACTTCCGCAGTAAATGAAGAGCTGTTGATGCAAAATTAGATAGCTTAATATAAATTACATTTTGCATTCCAGTAAGTTTTTATTACTTGTTACAGAAGTTCTGAGGAAAACATTTAGATCAAACTATCAATCCTCTTAAGCCTGGTCAAGTCATCTTTGAGACCAACAGCCATACATGGAAGTCAGGAAAGCAGATGATTTTAGAAAAAAAAAAAAGGGGGGGGGGGGGGGGGGAGGGCCAATTTCTTCTGGTTCTCCTTCTATCTGTATTTGTTTTTATAGCATAGACAAGAGTTCCCATTTTTCCCCAGAGCTCCCAGTATGTCCTTATTCACACCCCACTCCCTTTAAGTGTTGCCTCTAGATAATTCATCACACCTCTACAGTACCTGGTCATACTCCTTCCCTTGTCTCCCCATATATAAGCATCAGTTACTGATTCCATAACTGCAGGTATTTGGGGTCTGGATCTTAAAACATCTTTTTAACATTCTAGCCATAAGCCAACTCAAACCAGTTGAAACGCAGCTTCTATTTTACTTCTCCTTCCTCCAATTTTTGGGTTGTTGGTGGGGTTTTTTGTTGTTTTTAAAACCTCCTTTAGTACTGTGCACATTTTCCTGCCTAGGCACCTTTTCCTCTAGGCCTGAGGAATGCACATCCGTTCAGAATGTTGCAGCTAAGACTATTTCCCTGGTCTTTTCTTTTCAGCCTTTTCTTTTGACTGGTTCTTCTCCTCCTCTGCTACTTAAGTGGTCATTCACAATACCTACTGAAGGAATTACACAGAGAAATTTTCTTATGATACAGATCACCCATGGCCTAAGATGGACTCCTGCAAATTACAAAGAAAAATATCCCACTGTCATTCCAAATATCACACTACTGAACCACTGCTTTCAAATTGGTTTAAGGTACTATCAGAAATACAAACTTACCATCTCGATCTTCATCATGCACATTTAAATACAAATACTCCATTCCTCTTCCTTTTTTGTACTCCTCTATTCCTTGGATTTTTCCTATTAAGCTAGTTTTACCTGCTCCATCTTCACCTGGAGAGACAGAAGTTAGATACTGCTCAATCTTTTATCACAGTTACATACTAAAAAACACCTGGGGCAAGAAGGAATCCATATACTAACAGGGTGACTGACCTCATTACAGTTTTGAAACATAGGGGGCTTTACCCAACTCACCCATCTGTTCAAAGTGCATGCTTCGGCTTCAAATCTTATTTCTAATTATTGATAAATGCAACTTAGTTGAACTCTACTCAAGTACAGTTCAAGTCACAGTAAGCTCATCTTACAATCAGAAGAATAAAATTTAGAACACTCATACCAAACAGCACACAACAACAGCTGAGTAAGGCAAATCTGTTTCCTTAGTTTTTACGGTTTTGTTTCTTTGAACCTTCTCTCTATTACCTGTCTAAAGAAACCTTTGAAAGAGGTGACAAACAGTAAGCCCGCTACCTTACAGTATATATGTATTTGGGTACACACAGTGACAAGCCTGCAATCCAGATCCATGCACTCCTGCTCTCTCCACTCCAAAGGGAGCTTGGATAACCAGTGAACCTTAGAGCATAAGCACAGTGTAAACACCTCAACTATTGCCAGAGACAATTCTCGAAAAAATTCTGTTTCTAGCCGTATGTCCCAGAGCTGGAAAACTGCAGTTTTTCCAGTTTGAAAGAGGAACCAAGCTGAATTTTGGCACAAAGTGGGCTTTGGCACCGATTTGGTAGTACAATAGGTACATAACAGTTAGACATTAGGAAATTCTTGGAACTCGCTTCACAGGTTATAAAATTGAGATTAAAACCAGGTTCCTAAGAAGTACCTTATCTGTTTTGTGCTAAACTTTTTTTTTCCCCAAAGTCTCTCCTACACAGAGAGAGTATAAACACTTGCTTTCAACTACGTAACAAAGAGAAAAGCTCAAGGACAGTAATTTTCACTGCTAAACATAATGAAGTTTTCCCTTTAAAAGGGAACTGACCGACATCTTACAGACAATATTATGGCTACATTAAAAAAACTACAGATATAACCACAGAGAAGAGCAGAAAAATCATACTTTGATAGACTGATTTTGGATTTACTCAGTATATCATTCCCGAGATTACTGCATGAAGCCTTAAATTTAGAATTCAACTTTATTCTCAGATTTCACTAATAGTCTAGAAGCTACCAGAAAGCATAAGACTGTTTACTCTAAGTAGCCCAGCGAATTTTTCCCAATGGAATGAAAAGGCTTTTTTTTAGTAAGTCAAAAAAAAAAGGCGGGGGGGACGGGGAGAGAAATACAAGTTCAGAACTGAAGTTTAAAGGTCTCCTTAAGTATAGAGAAGTGAAAAATGATGTCATTTTAACTTTTTCAACATTTAAGAGTTTGTTTGCTATTTCCTTAGCTATATTAAATCAAGACGCGCCTAAGAAAAAAATCATAGCTTGTTTTAAACATTAGAAAGCACAGCTATCTGCTATTCATACATCAAGCTTTTCCTCTTGTGAGAATATTCTTTTAAATAAAAATTCTACCCAAGAAGCGAAGAGTTCAAGCTTTGTCACCAGAGATTAATTACAATTCCTCCTCTGCCCTCACTCCAGTACTTATCCAGGCTTCTTAATAGTCTCCCCAGTTACTTGTAGATGACAAATTTCAGAGCTGCTGCACTGACATGTTATGCTGCTGAAGATGCTATTACTTTTGCCAACAGTTTCTGTGATTCATTCTGTTATTTTACCCTCTTCAATAGGCAGCTTCAATTAATTTGTGCCAGCAGAAGTCTCAAAAGGTAGGAGAAAACAACATTTGGTATGCCTTTTAAAGAGTGGATGCACTTTACGGCTTTCTTAGTTTCTCAGAACAGTTGACTTCCAGCTAGGTGCTCTTGTGTACTAGTTTGTTTCACCTAAGTGGCAATAAAGATTACAACTTGTTTGCATTGGGAAAATTTACTATCTCCTGCAAAGTACATCTACCAGTACTTAACAAAAGTGGCTGTAACTTAAGTGTAAGGAATACCTGTGGTTATGAGAAGTTCTAAAAATGACAAAAGATACACTTAAGCAGTCTAAACTAAAACATACTTATGCAAATGCTAGTATCTGTGCAACTTTATTGTTCAAAAGTGCATGCTAAACAATATAGGCAAGCTTGAAATATATGTCCCACAAGCCCCTTGTTTATCATGGCTGTGTTGTGTCACTTCCTCCCCACCCCCGTATTTCCAAATTCTTGAAAATCTGAAGTTCAGTACTGTTAAGTTTAGTGTTTTATGGCAAAATAAGAGCTGGAATTTTATTTTATCTTCTTAAGTTTTCCAGTAATTACATTCAAACCCTACACAGAAAAAACTTTATCAGTATAGCATAAGACAAGTTGATTTGATTTAAAATTAGTACCTTTGGACACACATGCACACACAGTAGTCATTTCAGCTTTCTGTCACAGAATTACATTCAATCTGTTCTGCAAAGAAGATTCTCTACTCCCTTCTCCTCAGCAAATAACCACCCATCTCAAAACACCAAGATCAGGTAGGTGGATCACTGACATACATAATTGTATTATACAAGTTACTGCATGCAAAGAGTAGTGCTCATCATTCACTAGAACACCAGAATGATGCATCAATTAAGTTTGAAGGGACTGATACTCCTTTAATTACTCAGGTAAATGAAGAGAATAGTACAGTTTGCAGATGATATAAGAGAAACTAAAAGATCTGGGGAGAAAAGGGTTAGAAGCAATACTGATAAGTGGTCCAAACAAGTTAGCAATGCACAAACCAACTAGTCTACAAATAGGACGACTCACTTGCAAGGGTGCAAGGTAGCTGCCTGGCTGAATGTGCCCTATTCCACAGGAGATCCAGAGTTTTCAATCGTTTTAAATCAAATTAGAGTCAATGTTATGGAAGAAGAAGTCAGAAAGTAAAACCAGGACCATTATATGTGACATAATGTCTTCCTTCTTTGTGCCCACACAGTTCATCATAAAAAGTTAGGAAAAGATGGCCTGGGCCAAGAGCACGTGCTAAGACTGAGGTTCAATTTACCTCTACTTTCTGGTTTTAGCATTGTTGCCTATCTTTTAGAATTGTGACAGCTGCAAATGTAGTTTTATCCTAGTTGTTAATTATCTTTTTCCAACCTAAAGCCTTCAATATAAAACACCTGAAAAGTCAACATACTTCAAATGTGTTGAGTTATGCTGGGAAAGAGCAGCAGTATAATTTTGCTTTGTAGTTACTCGCCAACAAGAACATAAGAATACAAATCAAGCTTAAACCAGTGCTTATCTAGAACTCCTGAATAGTTATTACAAATCTCATTAGCAAATTAATTTTAAGTGCACGCAATGCTAGCTTTTAAGACTTCTCAATACTCAAACATTTCATTGTAATACCTTTAGTATGTATAGAAGCTTCTCTTCACGAGGACGGGGGGAAACATTTGTGAGGAAATTGAAGTCTGTAAGGTATTTTAGGTTTGATAGAGAATGTACAGCTTAGTAATGCAATTAGCATTAAGTACTACCAGGGACATATATAAAAGTACATATGCCTAAATTTTTTTTTTCCTCAGTAAGAATACATATATATACACGCATTATATGGCATTTGAAATTACAAACTGTAAGACATTTAAGCATATTTTGTTGTTTCTGGATATCTCTGAAGTATTTGAAAAAGTAATGCTGCTAGTTTCAGACAAAAGGGAAATGTCATATTCCTCAGATCCATTGCACATTAGTATTATGAAATATTTTTTTTTAAACTGCTATGGAAGCAATACATAAAACAGAACCTCAGGCACCTTCCTCCTCTTCCCTCCAAAATATTGAGATGGAAAATCCTTTAGCTTCTTCATTTCTGACTGTGTGATAATCAAATTAACAAGTGACATCTATAGGTAAGCTCACAGAGCAAAACATTTCCAATACACAATTTCAAGGTACAATAAAAATCAGGTAGATTGCTGCAAATTTAAGATTTTTGCATCCTGCTTTTGCAAACAACATGAAAGGTCCTCCTTTTCCAGAGTAAATCCTAAAGAACTAAAATTCTCCATTACATCAAACTGCACCTACACATATTAATACTACAGTGAGGAAACAGAAGTGGTGCTACTAGCAAGCAGTGGTATACATCAAAGCTGAACACACGTAAAAGAGGGACAACAGATTTAATTTTGCAGAAGAGTCAGGCTAGGAAGCAGTTGAAACAAAGCCAAACCAATCTACTTACGCACAGTATTTCACCATCTTGTTAACAAAATGGTAAGTCTTATACTCAACTGAAGTAAAACCATTTCATTTTTATCGCCACACTGCTACACTTCACTCCTCTGCTGAGCTCAATTTTGGGTTTGTGCTCCTCAAAGCTTCTCTGTCCAAGGTGCTACTCTGTCTACAGAGTTTGATGACATCCTTCTTGTTGCTGCCCTCAAAGAGATAAAAAGCCATAATATAAAACCCAGCCCAGCCTCTTCCCTTCTCACTACTTCAAGCAAGAAAAGCATGCTTATTGAGCAGAAAATGGAGTATCACTAAATGTTCTGCTAAAATACAAAATTTAGCAGAGCAGTCACCCATAAATGGGAAGGATGGGCAACGAGGTGACTAAATTGCCATCTGTGAATGCAGGCAAGCAGGCACTTATCTATAAACTACTACTTAAACTGTTCAACCATAAACTACCACGTTAGAGAGAACTTGGGTTCTCTATTACAGAACTTCTCTGAAGTGACAAGTAAACATTTTAAAATTAATATTTACTATTCATGGTATTTCCACATTTCTTTCAGTTTAGAAAATGAAATCGGAAGTAGATTTTCACTTTTCTTAAAACAAGACATTTCTTACTTCTGAAAGAAGTCTGTATGTGGAAGAGCAATCTACATGTTACCTCCAGAACAGACAGGACTTGTGACTTTGTTTAAATTGTTTCTCCACTGTAAAGTGCCATGTATGTTTAAAATATGGCAAGGCAAAGAAGCAAGAAGTGAATGGGATTTTTTGTGTGTGTCATCAGCATTGTTGCTGCCTCACTTCCATCCAGGCTTCTGATATTATTATTTTTTTTCAACAGTTCTTCAAGAAGCCCTGGATGCACTTTACTGTGTATAATATATAATCCTACTGGTTCCTTGACGGAGATTTTTTGTTTGCTTTTCAAAACCATCAATTAAAACACAGCTTCGTATCGGAATTATACAACTCATCTCTAAAACACATGTTCAAGCAAGGCCGAGCAAAACTAGAGACAACAGTCCTAATGAACCCCTTCCACACACACCCCACACCCCCAGAGGCGTATTTTTGTGAACTAGCTTTATACTTTTTACAAAACAAAAGACAGATTCTGGGTAGAAGAATGCACAACATCAAGTATTCTAACATAAAATACTAAATACTTTTGTTAATAGAAAACCCCCACCTCACTTAAATATGCTAGAACAAAGTTACCAAACAGGGCACAGATGCCTTCCCAGAATCACAGAGCAATCTCTGTTCCACAGTGTGTGGAATGTCTGAATTGTAATACAGTGGAATGGAGACATAGCAGTCTTCCTCCTACTAGAACTAAGTGCACATGTACTATCACTATTTTCAAGATAAAGTATTTCTCACAAGCTAATAACTGCCTTTTCCACAGCCACATATCAGTGAAAAGACTTGTTTACACATACTAATTGAAGAATGCCTTTTGCAGAACAAGACCAAAATAATCAGTATAAGCCAAACTTAGTTTGCTTTCAGAGAACTGAAGAACAAAATTAATTATGCTGATGAGATCCTTCTCCAGGATCCCTCAAAACAACATGGAAGTTCACAATAAGTAGGCCATACCAAGTCTTCAAATAACTTGCCAGTAAATTACGATTTACTCATTGGACAAAAAACTCCTGAGTTTGTTTTACTTGACCAGATAAGTCTTTCTCCTCACATACACTGTATTTGGTATCTTTGTGGCAGTGAAAAATTAAATAACTTCTGAGGAGCACCTCAACTGCACTTCTGCATTACAGCATGATAGAAAGCAGATTGCAGACAAACTGTTTCAGCATGCCTTTTGTCAAGTCCTGCACCGCAAGAATACACAGCCTGACTGTGGAAACAGGTACAGCAGTAATACTGTTACTTATGCTTGGAGAAAGCCAATTAGAGAAAGCCAATATTGCAGAGAATTCTATAGTGAACATGAATGGCATACATCTCTAATGCAAGCCTTCTCCTTTAACACAGCAGTAAGTCATCTAGTATATTTTACCCAGGTTCACTACCAAAATAGAATAATCCCGTATTACTATCAAATGGACATCTTTCTCAGTACTCCTGCCACTAACCTGCCTGAAAAACACAGAAGCACAACTCCATTCACTTTCCTCACTTTTGGAGCCATTTCCAAGACAGATCCAGTAATCAGCAGTACCTCTGCCAAAGCAGAGATAAGATAAATTAAATGCAATTCAAGAATTTCAGAACTTCCTGTGCTGTTCTAAATAAGTTTTACTGCATCCATGTGATTCCAGCTTTTTGGAAAGGTATTACAGCAGGAAGGACACTACAAAGAAGTTCTAAAAAAAACATAGCTGCAAACAAGCAGTTAGAACTTTATCTAGGTCAATGTCCCACCCCACCAAAACAACTGACACTTCAGAAGTATAACTCTACTGATTGAAACAAAACTTTGCTACCTTCAAAAGTCTTTCCCAGCCTGTAAAAGGTGAAAAAGTTGCAAGGAGAGGAGGAAAAGAAGCTACCAGACTTAACTTCAGCAGCATTAGAGAATCAAGAAACATCTGAGATGAACAACATTAACAGTATCAACAAGCAGTATTTCGTCAATTGTAATGATGAAGTGATCACAGCAAAACTTTCAGCTATTTGAATAGGAAAAAATAAAGTGGAAGAATAATTTTTATAGTGTTGAGTACAAATTTAAGTAAGCACATTTTATATTTTATATACTCTCATGACAATTTGCTGTATCAGAACTTAATTTTGAAGTTCACTATATTCCATGGGTCCACTAAAAGGAAGTAGCAAGCTAAAACTGCTCTGCAAGATGTACCATTTTCTACGGTAACAGCCACTCCCAATACACGTACACACAGAAAAGTGTACCTGTAAATTAGCTGTACACTGTGGAAACTTCTTCTCAAGCATCCTGACAGCCACTGGACAGAAGCAGAGCTCACAAATTCAAACAAACAGGCCTAGCCCTGAAAAGTGAGATGTCTGGGGTAAAGAGAAAATGTGGACATAAGGCAGCTGTACACTCACAGTCCACTAAACTCAAAGCCTTTATCATCAAGTGGGGTAAAATGCATAAAGAAAACCAAATGCTACTGATTCAGTAGAAGCATTAAGTGTGCAATACACACTTGGAGCGAGGTGCCCATGTGTCACCAGATGGTTTGGCATTGTTAGAACTGCAGGCAAAGGATCTACTATGCTTCAGAGACAGAAGAATGTATGAAATATGAAGCCAGATAGAAAGCAACTATTCAGTTCACTTGCAAGCTTGAGGCCTGTTTTCTTGTGCATCCTGGAATGATTGTGAACATTACTGCTTTAATGAATGCTGCTGTTTATTGGATAAATGATTAGTTTAAGTCTCCGAATCCAAGCCTTCACACATTCTAAACCACTATGAATTCCCTCTGTAACCTGCAATGGTGACTTCTTAGCTGCTCCCTCTATTCCACTATGCTGGTTCAAATATAATTACATTGGGAAGGGAATGAACAACAGAGCTCCCAGTTAAAAGCATCAGTTGTCTCACCATACTCGACAAACAGCATCTCCTCTGATCAGCTACCTTTATTACACAAGTAAGTAGAAGAGACAGTCCAGGAGAGGGGGAGAAACAAACAAACAAAAACAACAAAAAAAAAAAGCCAACAACACGCTCCTTTGGCTATCTGCAAAAAGTAGCTAGAAACGTTACCAAGAGGACTTAATATCCTTAAGAAAGCAGGGACATCCTTCATTTTCTGCTGGTCCGGTTCTCTAAATGAGATATCTATGGTCACTATGACAGAGCTACCTAGGAATCAGCACATACTGCCTTACAGAAAAGTTTAGGAAAGCTTACATTTTTATTATTTGTTTATACAAGAACAGAAAAATGCTTTTATGCTACATGTGGTGCCAATCAAAATTTGAAGTCTTCACAGAAAAATAGTTACTGGAGAAAAAAAAATGTCCGTAAGTGAAACAGCTTTGGAGAAGTAAAGCTCTACATTCATTAATTATTATTTAATTCTTTTGGGGGCTGATTTTGAGCAGAGAATTACCAGTATGATATATTAACCTTCAATTCACAAAACTATGTGCCATATCTAGAGATTAACATTTGGCATTCCAGTTTCCTTTAGTTATTTCTGTGATTGTCTTGAACTGCTTTCCAGGTTCTTAAAACTGAGATGTTAGCATAGGTGAAAATAAATACTGAAATAGCAGAATTAGCATGCCAGACACAGCCAGGTTCCCGAAACAGCTAGGCATACAAATATATGCAATGTTTGAAAAATATAAATGCTGTAGGCAAGTTAGAAAACTTGTCCTAGCAAACAAAAGAACACTAAGTGGTGGGTTTTACCATGGGTGGTTGGTTGGTTGTTTTTTTTTTTTAGAGGGAGGTGGTGGTGGTGTCGTCAGCGGATTATTTTTTTTAATGCAGTTTTGTATTGAAAATAAGCATTCATTTGTCACTTTATATCATGTTTCAGCTAGGAAGTTTTAACCAATATAATTGTTTATACTGCAAATATTTGCCTACCACAAAATGAGTGAAAACCATCAAGACCCTGGTCAGCTTTACAACTCCCTCTTTAAGTCTTCAAAGAAGTATGAAACTGACAATAGTCATGGCAAGACCTGATCTGTATTAACAACAGAAGCAAGTACAAAACTAGTTAAAGAAATAAAGCTTAAAAATAGAGGAAATATGAGATAACGGAGAAACTGGAAACACACTGCTCAAGAATCTGTAGAGACAGAACTTTACAGACATCATCCAATACAGAATAGAGAAGACCTCTCCTTTTCCTGTACTTGTGTGCTTCAGAAGGAGCATCACGACTTAGAAGTGAGCAGCAAAGTGTAATGCATGGATTAGATATTCTCAAAGAACATGGCCATGGTCCTCAATGGCCAGCCCTCAGATCTGATCCTCTTTTCCCTAAACGCATGCCAAACTTTCTTTTTCCTTGGACCATGGCCTTGTAGAAAACACAATTCCTAAGAAAGAACTAGGATTTCTTCTACAAATCTGCACATCTTAAAATATGCATCAGTCAAAAAAGAGAAGTGTTACGTTACGTCATTATATAAGCTCTACATAAACAGGTAAAAGAGAAAATTTCTATACAACAAATTAAACATCACAAACTAAATGAGCATTTGGAAGCATTCTGTCATGCTCTCTCTAGTTCCGAAGAAAGCAGTCTTCAGTTACTGAATACTAAGGATTGCCTGGCTATGAAGGGAGGAAAAACAAGAGCGTAGTCTTCCTGACAAGGACCACAGCTTGACCAAGAATCTTCCAGCTTCAACAAGGATAGCTGTCCAATTTAATTTTAAAGTATCACATTAGAAGCTGTCAATCATTATGAAATCTTTCTTTAATATCAACAGAACTTCCAGTCTCAATATCCTACTTAATTACATAACACAAAAAGCAACAAACTAAAGAGCAGGAAGCCTTTTAAAAGGTTCACTAGACCATCCCATCATCTTTGCAGTTTTCTCCTTCATAGTTAGTCACCACTCCGCTTATCAAAACAGGAAAACAAGGGTCACAGTGATTGCTTTAGGACTATGGAGGAAAAACAACAAGCTGAAAAACCTCAAGAAAGGCCAAACCATAAGTCTACATAGAAACACAGTGTGCACAGAGTCCACATGAATATCTTTACTGGGTTTTAACCACGTTTCCAAATACTAACCCACAGATCCTTCTGGGGACTGGTAGGTTGTCAAAGGGGGGAAGAAGCAGCTAGTTAACAAATCCATCTGCTTAGACTCATTAAGATTTGTCTACTAGTAATTGTATTTAATAGTCTCTCAGCCAACCCCCCCTACCACTAATAATAGCAGCAATATGTAGACACACACACACTTGAGCACACCCATTTCTCCCCCTCCCACATGAAGTTTTAAATTTTGCTCGACGTATCGTTGTCCTTCTTTGCCTCAACACCACGTAATAGCTGGGTCTCTCACTAACGCCCTGTCAAAGTTCCATTCCGTAACTCCTGACCCTTGCCAGCCGCAAGGTTGGACTAATGCACTGGGTGGAGATAACACAAGGGAAGGCGGCAGCAGCAGCGCAGGATGCCGCGCTGCCCGTGGCACGGCTGCTGACAAGCGCGGTGCGTGTGGGCAGGCCGCAGCCGCAGCCCCAGCCCGCAGCCTACCCCGCCCTCCGGCCCGCAGGGCGCAGCCTCCGCGATGCCGCTCGGGCCACGGAAGCGATTTTCGAGTTCGTAAGACGCACAGCCCGTAAGGACCAGCAAGGCACGAACGCAGGAGGCTTCGGCAAAGGCTGAAGGACCCGCCCCCGCCCCGAAGTCAGCACTCACCGGGGAGAATGACAATGAAAACCACTCCTGCACGCCACCTCTACCTGAGGGACTAGGGTGGGGGGAAGAGAGTACGGGTATTATGGCGAGGTACCTAACGGTGAGGGGGATACCTACAGCATCTCCAGATATCGGATATACAGAACGGAGCCAAACCACGCAAGGGAAGACGCGAGAGTCAGGCCAGCCCCACGCCACCATCCACACGCGCGCCCGCGCCCGCCCCGGCACTACGCGGGGGAAGCTCCGGGCGCGCAGGGGAGGGTCCGGCGGCGCGCCCGGGTGCGGCGGGCAGGGTCGGGATGCTCTCCTCACCCAGCAGGAGGACGTTCTTCCCCGAAGGCAGCTTAGAGCGGGAGCGCGTGGACACCTCGCTGAGGATGCAGGACCTGGCGCGGAGAAACGACAGCGCTTAGGGGGGGCGGGGGCTCCCGCTCAACCCCGGCCCCCCACCCCCCACCCCCACTACGGCGGGGGAGCGCACGGGGGCAGGGCGGGAGTCCCACCGCCAAGAGGAGCGCTCCCCTCCCCCCCCGCTGGCTGACCGCGAGGGACCGAAGGCCAGGAAGGGGGGATTAGCCAGCCCTCCCGCCCCTCACCCCCCTGCAAGGCGAGGTAGCCGCTGCGAGGGCGGTAACGGCCAGCGAGCCCGGCTCCCCGGCCGCGGGGCGGGCCGTTACCAGAGGTTCTGCCCATCGTCCTCATCGCCGCCTGCCCGCAGCTCCACATTGTTGTTGGTCGTGGCCGTAGCGGCGGGCGAAGAAGGAAAACCAGCAGCCGAACCGAGCCCAGAAGAAGAGGAGCCGAAAGAACCGGCTCTCCCCGCCGCCGCCATCTTCACTGCCTCCGCCCTGCCCCGCCGCCTCCCCGAGACACGGCGCGGGCGGCGGCGCGGCGGCGGCTGGCAGGAACCCGGATGTTGGGAGGCCGGGGGGGCGGGGCCCGGGGCGGGGGCGCGCGGCGGGGGCTGCCGGTGTCCCGCGCGCGGGCGAGTCCCCTCAGCGGTGCCGCGGAGGGCGCCGCGCTCGCTCGCCCAGCCGCCTGCCCGCCCGCCCGCCGGGGGTGGCCCGGCGCTCCCGCCCGCTGCTCAAAGCTTTGTCAGCCGCCCCGGGAGAGGAGCGGGAGGCCGTGAGCGGGGGAGCAAGTGCCCTTCCGTTCGGAGTGCCTCCGGCGCGGGTCCCAGCCCCGCAGACGGGGTTGCCCCGCTGAGGTGAGGTGAAGCGGCCGTCGTCTGCCTTTGGGCCGGTTACCGCCGCGAGGTGCTGCCGCGGGGCGCGGGCCCTTGGCTCCGCAGGCAGCCCCAGCCCTGAAGGAAGCACCTTGCACCCCAGAAACGTAAGTGCGGTAGGGGGGAGACGGGTCTTCTGGGGAGGACAGGGTGGGCCTGTCTTCTCCGAGAGGCCTCCCTGTTACGTGTGCTCTCACGGGCACCGCTGCGGAGTCCCAGAAAGACGGGTCAAATCGCCAGCACTTTCACAACTCAGCGCTTGCTGGAAGGTGCAAAAGAAACAAGCGAGCACGTCGGCTCTCTTCCCGCAGTTTACAGAGATAGCGTTTGCTATGGTAACGCGCGAATGGCTTTCAGTCTATAAAAATTCGATGGGCGAGTTTGGCCAATTCGATTTGGAGAAAACCTTACACGGGGATGTTTCCTTGTGTACCTCTTTCAAGCAAAGGATGCACATTCCCAGAGCCTCTGGATGCACAGAAAGGTAGTGGCAACATTAGCAACTTATGTATGTCAGCAGTTTGAACTTAAGTTTTTTTCTTGCTGCTGTGTTGAAATTTTATTTTCCCCAGAAAAGACTGCTTTTTAACTAGTATTTTAAAACAGGAAAAATAAACACTTTTTTTTTTTTAATCCATTTGTTTCCGTGGCTTAATTTCATTTTGCAGCCAAAACTACAGATGCAGGTGTTTTTTTAGCAGAGATCAAGTGTTGGCACCTGTAGGTCACCATTCATGAAAGTAAATTTCGGTAAGGTCCTTTAGGTATAAAATAGGTGAAATGATGGTAGCCATATAATGAATTACAGGTATTTGTCATAACAGATGGACAGTTATTGGTCAGAAGTATTTTGTTGTGGACAGAATGCAGATGCAGAAAACTGGCAATGTTTTGGTGGAGATGTGTCATTCAGTAAACAGTGATGGCTGAATAGAGGAATGCTGCTGAAAAGCCACCAAGAAAAAACACTTGCTGCATGACCCACAAGGCCTCCTTCTGGCCTGCTATGAATTCCCTTCTTCTCTTAGCTCTGGTATTCAATAGTGTTGGGTCAACTGATTTAAATCACTAAAATAGGAGAAAATGTATTACTAGAACGGTGGAAGAGCTCTTCCTGTTTAGTGAGTTGAACTAGCTTGTGGAAAGGGTTTGATAAGTCACAGAGCTAGAACAAAGGGTGGGGAACAGAACTGACCAGAGAATAAGGAGAGAAGGAAGAGCAGAAGAAAGACAGGAGTTTGAATTTGGAAATAGTGGGATGAGAATGCCCTTTCAGTGACAGTAAACAGTTAGGTCAGCTCAGCTGCAGGTCAAGTTGCAGTTCTGAGAGAACAGAAAAAAACAAAGGAACCCCCTCCAACAAATTCCTAACTGAAACAACTTCTAAGAGTCCAAACTTCAGTGACCTGCTTCAGACAAAGGGGATAACATTGGTTTTAACACAATTTGACAAACAGATGGCTATTTATCTTGGTGTGTGGTCCTGAGATTTTTGTGAAGCTTTGCTAAAAAGTGGAAAGTGTCTAGAATTCAAGGAATTAGCTTTTAACATCTCTCTTACAAAGGCACTGAAAATAAGTAGTTTTAACCCTCATGAATGTTGCTCATTATTTTAAATGATGTTTCATATCATGTTGTTCACATGTGATCTATATTAAATTGAGGTATGATATTCCCCTAGGAGTTTTTTGAAACCAGTATGTGTATGACAGCAAGTAATATTTAAATATGTGAAAACAGTGGAAAATAAAAAGCTACATGGAAGAATGATAATAAGAGCATATTGTTTTGTGCTGGGTAGGGAATGTAGTGATGCTGAGAAAAGACAGTGCAATTTTTCTGCTTTTCTAGAGGCTAATGTTGCTAGCTGAGGAAAAAAAAAATATCTGGTGATTGTAAATCTACCAGAGATTATTCACAGTCAAGGAGAGACCACCTCTTTTTCTTTCTCGCCTCCTCCTTCCCCTGACATCCATTCACTCTGGAGTCTTTTTAAGGTGGCTTTCACTGTCTCATCCTCTAGTTATGGAGGATTTTGCTGCGTTCCTTTGGAAGAGATGTGTACAATCAAAATTCTCTGAGGATTCACTTAACAAATTGTCAGACCTGAACAGTTCTGATAATGGTTGTGTGGTATATTTGCTACCTTTACCAGAAGTAATCCCTCCCTCCTATTCTGCCTCCTCTCCATTTTATTTCTGTCTTGGGAGCTGCAGAGAAGGTGAAAATGGAAATGCTTGGTCATCATACTTCCAGGTTAGAGTTAAAAAAAAAAAAGATGGAAACAAAAATGTTGAGAGAATCAATCAAGTTGTCAACTGCAGTATGCTAATACAATATCCCAGTTACATTATTCATAGTTAGCTGTGCAGCAGGATAGAAAGGAAATTGAAATTTAGGAAAAGCCTGTAATGAGGCAACCACAGAAATTGGGGGGGGGGGGGAGCGGTGGGGGGGAGGGGATTGATATGATGTTATTTCCTTTCCTCCATGGTGAAATACGTTTCTATCTGGCAAAATGATCTTGTAAATGTATGGGAACAACCATTCCATACAGCCTTTTCCAAAAGGTAACTGTGAACAGGAACTGGTGTTAATGACGCCTAGCAAACATATAAGCCTTATTTTCTCCTACCTCACCCAACCTGTAGCTGTTTATCCAGGCACATTAAACGTAAGGTCCTCCCTGACTATCAAATTGTAAGGTTTCAAGTATGTTTTCTTACTTAAAGCTACCATTCTGATCTGATAGTATCTTATACCCAGTCACTGTTACACTTGCAGAGGTGGGTATGACTATACAAGACAAAGGAAGATAATGAAGAATCAGGTCTATCAAATATGATGAGAAATAAGTTTCAGCTGTTGATTGTTAGCAACAGTTTTAACTTGAAAAAGCATTGCAAATGGCTTAACTATGTGCATACATAAGGGCAAACTTGGACAACACCTCATCAGCAAAATAATGTCATTTCCTAATATAGGTAAGATCTGCATTCCTCTGTGAGCTGCCCTGGGGTGATGCCAAAGTGCAGGCCCTGACGTGGAGTCATTCAGTTGCGTAGCTGCGAGCTAGCTGTGCTGTGCTGACCAGGGACTGCACACTGCTGGTTAGTGATCGCAGGAGTGGAGTCTTGGTTTCTCTCATATTCTGTACCTTTTCAGTTTCCGATATGCTTCGATTATTCTGTACTTCTGTGCTTGTTTTTAGCATAGGTATCTTTGTTGGCTCTCTCTTCACATAAAAACTTTTGTCTGAATTAGTGTTGTATGAAAACCAGAAAGTAACAGGCCAGCTTCTTTGTCTGCATCTATTGTCAGTGGCCAAATACTATAAAATTGGTTACAAATTTAGAAGGCATTTTTCCCATAAGCCTATGGAAATGAATTTTTATAGTTCAATTACATTTAAAAGATCCGTTTTGGGTTGTTACAGAGGTTTTGCCTTTAAGGCAAACCTGGCTTCTTAGAGATGTTGACCTCATTGAAACCAAAATCATAAAGGTCACAGAGCTCAATATGGACTAGTAGTTCACTGTGCAGAAAGCACTTCTTTGAAAAGGCAGCAATGAAGAAATGGAATACATACAATTTCTGACAAGATGTTTTGTTGCCTTTGGCTGTAGTTTATTAAAGAGTATGGTACTAAACCTTAAAGAAAGAAAGACAAGGTGATTTGTCATTATTTGTTGATCTGAATTTGTGTGCCATTAATATTCAGAAAGCATTCGTGAAGATGGTAATGATTTTGAAAGTGCCTTTATTGTAGTATTAACAGCTAGTCATCTGAAACAATCTTGAAAGTGAATTACTGATTGTTTTCTTGTTTACAATGCTCAAGTTATTCTGTCAGGAAATGGAAAAATAATGTATGACTTTGCTCAGTAGTTGACAGTAGCACAAATTGCAAATGGATAATTTCAACATAATTTGTATTTCAATCTGTATGCTGAAATTTGTTAATATAAACTGTATGGATAATACTTAGGAATAACAAATACATTTTAGGAGACTTAATTTCTTATGGATTCATCCCATTAATTAGACTATGACTGACCAGTTAGAATCATAGAATCACAATTCTGTTTTTCGTTTGTTTGAATATAAGTCTTGTTACTCATCCAGTTCTGTTTTTTGCTGGTTGGTAATATAAGCTCTGCAGACCATGCAGCAATGTGTCACTTGTAAATTTATTTTCTACATACTGCACTGTCAATTTTTAAGAATGTGCAGGGCTAACTAATTTTATGAAGCAGAGTATTATGGCCTGCTGCAGAAGGGACAAATACTGTTTTATTTCACAGAGACAATGCTTTACTACTTTAATCTAAATTTGTTACCATTCTGCAGCAGGTGCAGCGCAGCACCTTAAACATATTTAAGTACACCCTTAAATTTACTTGGAATCAATGGGATTTAAAATGTGCTTTACATATCTGGCTGGTGATTATGTCTGGCTGATATGTGCTTTCTATGCATTTATAGAAGATAACTATGCAGGATCTGAGCAGCTGAGAGCTGAATGCCCTTACTTTCCATTGGGAGACCAGGTATATGCCCTCTCAGGGCACATTCAGCTCTTTCAGGGCCACATGGTATAAGTATGATTGTTCCTTTAGTTTGAGCAGTATGGTTTCCTTAAAGAGAGAAATGTCTTATATGGTTGTGTTTTTTTTAATGCAGTGCTGTTTGTTCAAAAAAAATATACAAATGAATAATTTCTCTGGTTGCTCTAGAGGCAGTCAGCAGCAGGCACTTCCTTGTGCATTATTTACAATTCTGCTTTTTTAGTCAGTTCTTTACCTCAGGGAGCCGAGTGGCTGCTTCTTATGTAGCTGGTTTGCTTTATGCTGGTTTTTGGTTGTCACATGGCATGGCTGCTTGGATAGGTTACCATAAAACAAGGAAGGATATTTTGGAGTGGTAGCTACTTGGTCAATGTTGTCTCCAGGTATCTGTGAAGGAACGTGTATTTCCTCTGTCTTCAGTAGGAATAAGGTAAGATATCTTCCATTTACTGTAAAATAAGAGTGCTCATGGAAACAATTACTGCAGAATAGCTAAAAATGTGTAAACTTGTACTCAGGCTACCTTGCAATAATTTATATAAACAAGCCCTTCTAAGCAGGGGCTGCCAAGCTGTCACCCAACTGCTCTGTTGTGTGCTCTGAGAATCTCTTGTACAGGACTTGGTTTCTAATTGATCGTTTCCCTCTGGCCCAGTCCTTGGGTGGTATTTCCAAAACTATTTATAAAAACTTTAAAAGGGGCCAATGTTTCAAAACCTGGAGCCCTCCTTGGAAGACACTGAGTGTTTTTAGCTGCCACTTAAGTAAGCATTCTAGAGTGCTTAGCTTGGAAAAAAATAGTCTAGTTATGTGAGTGTTGTATTAAATATATTGGGTTTATGTTTTCATCATTTCAGCAGCTTAATGATCTTGAGACCTACTCCCATTTTATCCTGCACAGGAGAGATTACTTAGTTTTTTTACTTGCCAAAAGACATCTCTGTTTCCAAAGCAAAAACTTTGGAATGTGTTTTATTTACTTACACAAACTCATGTGATTCCCTCCATTTTTCCCTTTAAATTTCTAGTCATTAAAGGTCTACAGAGTTCTTTTTAAAATATATATACACACACACACAAACAGAAATTGCTGTTTTTAACTAAGTGATGTGTTGTTTCATATGTTGGAGGAGGATATTCTTTTCCACATTTCTCTTTCTGAATTGCAAGTAGTATCTCTGGTAAGGATTATGTTCTTTCCAGTAAAACTGCCTGTTAAAAGCATCCTCAAGAAATGCATAAATGGATGACTTTGGTAAGTATAATCAAGTTATGAATATAAGACCAACCTGTACTTTACTTTCTGTGAATTGATAGAAAAATGTAGCCCAAACAGAAAAATAAAAATTTGGCAATGTGGAGAATTGTTTTAGAATAGCCTCATAGTGTCTTAGAATGTTTGTTGTTGATGGTGTTTTTTTTAAGAAAAAAGTTACTAATGTGATGAGAGGGGAAATACTGGTGGTAGGAGTTCTCACTTGAAAGCAAACCTTAAAGAAATAGTATATTCAGTAAACAGAATTACAAAGGTTATTTAGAGTGGAAGGAGGCCTGTTGTTGGGTTTGGTTTGTTGTTTTTTTTTTGGGGGGGGAGGTTGGCTTTTATTTAACTCCTGACAAAATCTATCCTTGTTGTAGTAAGAGATGCTAAGTGCAAAAACAATTAGCAGACCTGTACCCAGAGTGCCAAGAAGATGTATTGTCCAGACACATTTCAACATATAAGGCAATGTTTAAAAAGGGTGGGGGGAGAAACCTCAAATCATGAGTGGAGAAAATCAGATCTCAGCACCAGGCATTTGTAGCTGTCCTCGAGATAAACAGAGTAATGGGACAGGGCCATGTGATGGCCCTTTGCCTGACTGACTAAAAATAAACACTGTACACACTTCATATACATATCTCCCTTTAATGTATAGGAGGAGTGAAAAATCCATACAGGAGCAGGTGCTGCATTCTTGTCCCTTTCACAGCAGCCTCCCAGGTTCTTATCCCTGCCCTTTTCTCAGTGAAAAGCCTCTGTTTAATTCTTAATCCCTATGTGAAGGGAGCAGGTCCATGGATGTAGCTGAGGATTAACTGATCTTTTAAAATAATGTTAATTTTATCTGCATTTAAAAGTATGTGATCCAGGCTTTTATATATATATATATAAAAAAAAAACCAAACAAAAAACCAGAATATTTTCTAGATTTATATGTTCACAATAAAGGAATAAATCTTGCACCTCATGGCTAATAAAAGCAATTTCTCATTACTTTGGTAAGAATCTTGTCAGGGTAAGGAAAAAGGATCAAATCTTACTTCAGGGAAGTACTGTGCTATGAAACATTCACAGCAAGAATACCTGAGTGAGTAAAAGCACCAAATGAAATATAAAGGAAAGAAAGATTATTGTTTTATTCAACATGGTGTATTTTATGAGAAACTCAGATACTTTTTTTGTCAAAAAAGTGTTTATTGATAGTTGTCCAGCATTCTGTTTCTCATTGGGGGTTGCTGGGTTTGGTTGAATGTTTTCTTCAAATTCTTTGCAAACTGCCAGTGTAGTATCTGTCGTTAAGATGATGACTTATGGTGGAAGCTTGCTGATCCTTGACTGTAGGAATACAGTAAAAGTATTTTAGTTAGGTACTCTGAAGGCTTTGAAATGAGTATTGATATTTATTAATGCAGTGTTCCATGTTTTGGAAAGAGATTAACAGTGGCACTTCAGTTGAAGAATTTGTTGTCTGGTTCACGTCACATTACAGGCAAATTGCATCTAAGTCTCTGGTTGCTTTGTTTTGCCTTTGGACAGACATTCAAAATGCTAGTCAGGAATGTTAAGGGCTTGTTGCATAGGTATATGGATTCAGTGGTGGGGAGGTGTGTTTTGGGGCTGGTTCTTCTCTTAACTTGAACTAAATCAAGTGAAATCTCTCTTAAGCCAGAGGTACTGCGGCAGCATAGAATGAGTATGAGAGATAGTCAGGCACAGAGGCTTTCTGCAAGCTGTTTCCTCAGCATGTGAAGAACACAGGAGCCAGGTACCGTGGCAATAGGACCTCTATGGTGATGGCAGAAAAGGGGGTGAGGAAGTACCATTGCCCTGCCTCCTCTGCTAAGCAAATACAGCTCTCTCTCTAATTACATCTTGGGATTTCAGATATATGTTTGTGGTGGTTTCATCCCAGCCAGCAACTAAGTATCACACAGCCACTCACTCAACATCCCTCTGCCCCTGGTGGGATGGAGAGGAGAATCAGAAAATGGTAAAACCTGTGGGTTGAGATAAGAACAGTTTAGTAATTGAAATAAAGAAAACCCACAAACCAAACAACACCCCCTCACCCCCAATAACAGTAATAATTGTGATGGAGAGGGAGAATGGAATAAAAACACAGGGGAAAAAATGCAAGTGATGCACAGTATAATTGCTCACCTGACTGATGCCCAGCCAGTTCCCAAGCAACAACTGGCAGAGCCCAACCAACTCCCCCCAGTTTATATGCTGAGCATGACGTCCTGTGGTATGGAATATCCCTTTGGCTAGTTTGGGTCAGCTGTCCTGGCTCTGTTCTCTCCCAGCTTCTTGTGCACCTGCTCACTGGCAGAGCACGGGAAACTGGAAAAGTCCTTGATTTAGAGAAAGCCCTACTTAGCAACAACTAAAACATCAGCGTGTTATCAACATTATTCTCATACTAAATCCAAAACACAGCACTGCATCAGCTACTAAAAAGAAAATTAACTCTATCCTGGCTGAAACCAGGACAGCGTTACAGATTTCCAAAATTTATGTTAAAGTATACGTTACTTTGAAATAAACATTTTGTTGTTTCATATTGTGGTAAATACATATAGTCTGTATATTTGACTTTTTTCTTATGAAAGCAAGGCAAAATATTACTAAATATGCATATACAGCTGTTATTGTTGTGTGGTTATATTCAATAACTAAATATAAATTTGTGCAGAAGGCCACACGTTTTTAAAAAAATTCTCAGTGTTAAATGTTTTTTGGTATGTTGTTTCTCTTAATCCATTGTGTCTTTCACAGCTCTTTTCCTCTCACCATTTCTAATTCATCTATAGAACATGAATGCCCCTCATCCACCAAGTCACTCTGGGACATTAGGGTCCTGGAGCTTCTCGTGTTTTCTTTGCTTTGTGATAAAGCTCTTCCTACAACCCTGTGTTTTTGAGCCCTTTTCAGCCCTCAGATCCTTTTTTAAGATTTATATTGATCTTTGTGTTGGTCTTCCCTTCATGCTTGTGTCAGGATGGAGTCCACTGTCCAAGCAGTTGCTCTCATTCCCATTCCTAAAGCCCTGCCCTTCCTCAGTTCAAAAGAAGTGCTAACTAATATGACAGTGAAGAATTTAGTCGGATAAGTGGTAGATTTCCTGGAACCACATTCTCTGTGCAGTGTCTGTTAGTAAGAGTGACTTGCAGTAACAAATCTGCAGTATGGAACAGAGCCAGAAAAACCACAAAGAATTAAAGATGTCCAGGCTAGCTAGGCAAATTTGGTTGTACAGGGGAAACACTGGAATGTGTGAGAAGTTAAGACAGACTGTTCTTAAAAAGGCAAAAAAGTGCAGAATCATTGTCAAGTGCTCTATCAGTCTTCATGTCCTACTCTTTAAACTGCATTTCTTCCCTTCCAGGTGTCTCTTAGGATCTCTGATGATGATACCAGTTTTCTGCCATTACTATATTAAGGAGATGTTTCTTCCAAAAAGCGATGTCATTCTCATAATAGAGTTGTCACTAAACTTCAGAGTCATTGTGATAACTTTTAGGGCTAGGTACTCCAGCCAAGCTGTCATTGCAAACTCTGGAAATCTTTTCAGTTTGCATGTCAAAGATTATCACAGACTTTGATGTGTATGAAAAAATGGGAGTCTTTTCTATGGAAATTCTGCATTCCACAAAGGCAAACGAGTACAGAGTCTGTTAGGAGAAAAGGTATGGTGATCAATGGGATTAGAATTGTACAGTGTGAGATTAGGAGCATAATTACACTGCACGGTGAAGTATGGTATAGAAATAAATGATCTAATCACCACTAAACTATTTCCAGAAGTGAATTAGTACAGCCATATTAGTTCGGCATCGAATACATATTGAGGAAAGCTGGCCATCTTGGTGACGGGGCACATCGGCTTGAAAGGAATGTGCTAGCATATCTATACAGGTCTTAGAACCAGGGGCATGTGGGTATAGAGTGTTGCAGTGTGCTGCAGTGACTGGCATGGTGTCCCAGTCGGCTTGAACCTCTTCACGTTGCATGCCGTGTTGTGAGATAGACGTGCTGTCAGAGAGCTTGACTTTGTTAGCCAGGCAAAACATGTATTAACAGAAGATAGGATTTCTTTCTCTGAGTGTACCACCAGAGAAGTAAAACTCTGCTTAAACTAATGGACAGTGTTAGTAGGAGAGCATGTGTCATTGACTGGCTAGGGATATATTGAATCTAAAAATCAAAAAGAGTTTCCTGCCAGGGCAGAGAAGCTTTGAGACTGCCATCTACCTGATCAAGTAGTTATAAAAGGGGATTTGATCAGTTTCTGAAAGGGATTAAGTGATACGACTGCGAATGTAAGAGTGGATCATTTGCAGTGATTCATGAGTTCCCTTCTAGTCCTATACTCCTACTCTCACAATTCTGTTGAAGTGACAGAGCCACGAATAAATTCCGCTATTGAATGATCTGGGAAGAGCAAGATCCTAATTACAACCTTGTGGAGTGATAATCTGCTCTTATCTTTGTGCATATATTTCAACTATTGTGTATATATTTCAGTTAGCAGAGTTGAGGGGTGAAAGGAATGGGTTCTCTGGTAGCCAGAGTATATATCCTGAAAAATGTCTAGGGAATTTGGCTTCTCCAGTTGTACAGTTAATGAAACAGTTTTGTTTAATCTTGATTCTTTTTAAATAACGGTGATGGAACCAGGGAGGTCCTGGTCTAATTTCTCATACATTGTTTGGTGTATTTTTGCATCATGATTTCAGTCATTCTTGTCATGAGTATTGAGAACTGTTGAATTCAGCCAGATGAAAAGTCCACCTAACCTCATATCCTGTCTTAATAAGTAGAAACTTTTGGAAAAGCTGTACGGAGGCAGTCGTGCTTACAGGGGTTTTTCCGTCATGCTCTTCTAGCCTTCAGTGGCTAGGAGACTCTTTTGTTTAATAGTTGCTGCTGACCTACTGAACAGAACTGCTTAATTCATTAAGTCATGATTTTTTGGATCCATGTACAGTTTGGGCCTTGCAATATCTAATGAAAATTAGTTTAGTTTATTATTACCAAAAAATGTGCATGCCTTCCAGTATTTATGTTATGAAAACTAGTGAGTAACTGTTTCCAACTCACCTTTTTCATAAAATTCATGACGTAATGCATCTCTATCCTATCCTTCTTCAGATATTTCTCTAATTCTACCACAACCTTTTTGATAATGGAATGACCAAAACTGCATACAGTATTTATAACGTGTCTGTGGCCTGAAGGTATACAGGGCAGACCTTTCACATTTGTTCTTTGTTAATTTTTAAATAATTCCTAAGTTTCTGTTATGTTTTTAAAGCAGCAAGTGTTTTCAGATTGCTTTCCTGGTGATTCTGACTAACACTCTGTGTATGTATGTATATATGTGTGTTTTCCCTTCCTCTCTTGATGTGCATTACACTTACTGACACCGAATAGCCTCTGGCATTTTATCACCCATTCAGTATTGAACTGTCCTCTGAAGCTTTTCATGGCCAGTTTTAATTTCCTCAGCTTTTGTGTCATCTGATTATTTTTTTTTCTTTGTCCTACTACATGTATACTTTTCCACATTGTTTATGAATATATTGAAGGGCCCAGATCTCTCAGTTGAGCCTATGTCAGTGAATCCTGATACTTCCTTAGTGTGAATATTTTTGTTATGAAGCAAAGAATACAAGCAATATAAACTCTGATCTATAAAAATCACTTATCCTTTTTTTCTTCTTCCTAAAATGAATTTTTACCATTTTTGTTTCATTGTTTATTTATTGCATAAGTAGATGCAGTTTTAATCCATTTTCATTATGTAGTTCAGCTTTTCAAAAAGGGTTCATAGGATAATGGGAAAAGGAGACAACAGAAATTCACTACTACTTGATTATTTCATTATTACATGTTGAAGTTTAATGGCTCTAATTAACATTTTTATTTAATTGAAGTATGGGATTCTGACAGGTATCAACAATTGAGAGTGATTGTCAGGAAAAAGAAACTACTCTGTTTATTTTTTGAATGTTAGCACGTAAAGGTTGTCTTTGACTGTCTACAATCTTCTGTTGGCTTAATCCACTATGCTTACTTATTAAGCTATGAATACCTGCAAATCCTTTAAAGGATTAACTGTATCTGCCTGCTGAGCTTTCCAAGGCAGTTAAAAATAACTGCAGACTGATTCTACTGACACACTAAAAATTGGACCTACTCTACATTTCATGTTGGTTTTGCTGCTTTTGACAGATGTGATACAGTCTGGAGGTACTTAAACGTTCTATGAAGATTGGTTGACCAAGTGCTCTTGAAACCCTTGTTATCACTAGCAGCTGTTTTCCCTTACAGCCCATAAAGTGTCAGCATTTGCTTTGTTTTGTGAAAAATGCCAGTGACCAAGGGCACAAGGTGGAAACCCAAGTTCAGCTTAATACCAATGCATGAAATACAGGTATCCTCCTCTGTAGAAAAGGCTGTGACTTACATAAGGTGATCTGACCACTTCCTGCAGTGCAGTTCTTTATGATACGACTTTTGCTAGCTGCAGTTGGAAAATGTGGATCTTTTCCATATTTACAGATTACTGTTATATTCTGTTATATATATAACAGATACTGTTATATTCTAATACAGTATGAGCATGTATGCTTGATGCTGCTGGGTATTATTAGGAAGGAGCCAAACAGATGACATTCATTGTAGTGGAAGCCTTACAAGGAATGTGCAGTTTCTCTTGGTGCTCCAGAGGGTGCATGAGACAGCAGTACATTACAATGTGCATGGACTACCTCTATGCCCTATTATTCCTGCTGCCTATCAGGGAAGAAGGGTTGGCCTTCACCTGCTTCCTTGGTCAAAGAAGTTAAATTGTGGAATATATAAGATGGAAATGTTGAGACAAGGCTTTTCACTTTTCATTGTCTTTTTCCATTCATGGGATCTGATGAGATGTATCTGTGGGTGAAGTGGCTAAGTCACTACCCATCATATTTGAGAAGTCCTGGCAGTCTGGTGAAGTTCCCACAGACTGGAAAAGGAGAAACATAACCCCCATTTTTAAAGGTGTGTGTGTGCAGAAAGACCGGGGTAACTACAGGATGGTCTGTCTAAGCTCTATGTCCAGCAGCTCCACTCTCGTGAGACGCCCACCTGGAGTACTGCGTTCAGCTCTTGGGGCCCCCAACATAAGAAGAACATGGACCTGTTGCAATGAGTCCAGAGGAGGGCCCTGAAGATGATCAGAGGGCTGGAGCATGCCTCCTGTGGAGAGGCTGACAGAGTTGGGGGTTGTTCAGCCTGCAGAAGCAAAGGCTCTGGGGAGACCTTATAGCAGCCCTCCAGCACCTAGAGGGGGCTTACAGGAAAGCTGGAGAAGGACTTTTTACAAAGGTGTGTAGTAAAGGACAACGGGTAATGACTTTAAACTGAAAGGGTAGTTTTAGGTTAGGTATGAGGGAGAAATTCTTCACTGTGAAGTGAGGTGGCGAGACACTGGAACAGGTTGCCCAGAGAAGCTGTGGATGCCTCATCGCTGGAAATGTTCCAGGCCAGGCTGGATGGGGCTTTGAGCAACCTGGTCTAGTGGAAGGTGTCCCTGCCCATGGCAGGGGGGTTGGAACTGGGTGATCTTTCAAGGTCCCTTCCAACCCAAACCGTTCTATGATTCTGTGGTATTTTCTCTCTGAAGTCTTGTACTGATACAACAGAAATTCCAAGTTGCAAAAGGGTGTCGTACATGCTGGTATTTTCTTGTTGGTAAATGACGGAATACTTGATGTGGATCCTTCTTTGTTACAGTGATTCCTACCTTCCTTAACAGATTCTATAGGTTTCTGCAGAAAACCAGAAGTTAGAGTGTACGTAAAAGCTGAAAGTGTTCTAGCAGTTTTAAGAGCTGAAGGAACATGGCATAAAGCTACTTCGCTGCCAAGTGATAGGCCTCAGGCTGAGTAATACTTAGGCAGGTGCATGAATCCTTCGTTTATTCTGAAATGATGAAGGAGGAACATTGAAAACTAAATGCAGTGAGGTGTAGGTACTTACAGGGGGCAACTGTCATCATTGCTTGTAATAAACCCCTGACCGTAAAGCAGTACATACGTGGTACTTGGGTCTTGACTTGCCAGCCACCTCATCCGAGTGTAAAGCATTGACACAAATACAGAAGGAAAATTGGATTCATCAGTGTGGATTCAATCTTCAGTCCCCAAATAGTGTTTTACACAGAAAGGCTGCTAAACTTCTTCAGAGTTTAGCTACTCCAAGAGCTAAGTGGTTGTTACTTAGTTACTTAATTATTATGCTGTTTGGCTGTGGAAGGCCTGTAGATTTTCCTGCTCTTCCAAGTATGTAAGCAAACTCTGCACAATCCAAGCTGAAAGTTCTAGCTGGGATACAATAAGCAATATAACTCCATTAACATTAATATGTACTACTTTGTCTAAAACATTTTTGAACACTAATTAAAGTTGCTGAGGCAACTTCATGCTGAGCTAAATCGGGAGATCACACTATCCTTTTTATTAGATCCAGCTAAGGGAAGTCAACAAAAACTTAGGAGAGTGATAACATTTTAAACTATTTTTATAGTCAATGACTGCCCTATCATGTCCTTAGCCTACTTGAGGAATTGCCACAGTTAAGCAGAGACATTGCTTGTGATATTTCAGCGATGTCTCTTAGAACTAGTTGCGGAATTTTTGCAATGCACTATACAGGTGCTAGATGACACAGACTTACCAGGTAGATTATATGGTTCTACCTATTTCAATGCTAATTTTTCTGATTAGGCATATATTGCTTAATGTGTGTTTTTACCTCAACTTCATGAAAAACTGTCAGGTTAAATTTTACTCAGTGTGTATTTTGGAGGGAGAAAATGAACTTTTACAGGTGCATTTCCTAATAGAAACTATTTAGTACTGTGGTTTGAATAGAAGCTATCATTCTTATGTTTTAAATGAGAAATGTTGTGGAACCCAAGCTTATCAGATTTTTTCCGGAAACTTGCTGGTTTGCTGCCAGCTCATCTACCCATCCACCTGGCAGGCTGCCCAGCCTTCCAAAAGCTGCAGCTGCCTCTGCGTCAAGGATGGCAGCACTTCCAGGCCCGTAGGCTCCAGAGCGGGCAGCCAGATGGACTTCCTCTCAGGTACCACCCAAAGGGTCACCATCATCGTGGGGTGATGTGCTGTGCAGATGGCCTCCCAGCAGGGTGGTAGGCTGAGGAACTTTCAGGTCTGGAGTTGTTTTATCTTGTGCCAGCTTTTAATAGTTTTCTAAGAAACTGTTTTATAAGTGGACATCCTATTTCTGTCACTAAGGAAGACCTTTTGTCTGCAAAAGGAGATGTATGCATTTAACACATCGTAGTAGTGCTGCTTCCAAGGTTCATGTAGAAATGACACAAAATGCAAAAGCATGTCTAGAGGAATGTTGCTTTTTGAGTTGGAATTTGGCTTCTAACAGAGCATTAGGTTTTGTTGGGTTTTGGGGTTTTCTTTTTATCTTGACAGATGTTACTGTTTCTCCTACAAATATCTTATTTTAGATTCAGTCAGACCGCAGCCATATCTTGAGGACTAATGTGCAATTTTTGAATCAGTTAAACATTCATGTTAGTTAATACACCCTCGGTATTAATAATGTATTGTGGAAGGACTGCAATAATAAGTAAAAGCTGATAAATTTTACGTCAATGTGTACATGGGTGTTGACCTTAATGTTTTTTCTCCCATCTTTTTTGTGCTGAGAACAGTACAATTGAATACCATAGAGCAACACCAGTGAAATTTTGGGGATAGTAACTCTTCACATTTGTATAAAAGTAAGTGCTAACCATTACTCAAATGGTTTAATAAATAATAAAAGCACTCAAAGGAATTTCACTTTCTTTTTCTGATAAATCTTGAATAGTTCATGCGTTTTAAATAGCTTGTTAGAAAACTTGTCTTTCCTAATGGAGTTCTACTCCCAACAGTAAATCAATTCTACAGTAGTAGGTATGATTGGAGAAGAACTACTTTTTCTGCTCCAGCTATTGCTTGTAGATTGCTGCTAGATGCCATATAAATAAATAAATGAATCTCTTTTACTGGACTTAAATAATGCTATTGAAAGAGACATGTTAATGTAACAAAGCAACTCTGATACACCAAATATTTTACAAACTGTTGCCTGATGATACTTTTTATATATATATAATTACCTCAAGGAAATGTAATGAAGAATTTTTAATTAACATAATACACTAGAGCATAAGTTAGTTAATATTTCTTATCATTAATTTGTCAAATAGAAACAATGATGCTATAAAGGATGACATTCTGATAGATTTTTCTCCAGCTTAGTAACTTTTTCAGCAACTTTTCTTAGTACCTTTACTTCATATCTTGTCCCACTAAAGTTAGTAAGTCCATTCCTGCAGTTCCTACTCAGGTAGAATAATGGTTTCAGAATCTAGGTGGATAATCTTTTAGTTATGCAGTGTTATCTAGCAGTGCAAGAACTGAAGAAACAAACATTGCTGCCTTTGATTAGACCAATGGCTCATCAAAATCAGTACAAAGGATGGCAGCGCTATTTAAAATTAAAAAATATCCAGAAGGTTGGCCTTGTTGTACATTTAGCAGGTGCTTCCAATGAGCTGTCTGAAATGAAACCAAGCTCAATTGGTTTGTCTCTGTGCTGCTGCAGCTCTATGTGTATTGGAAGCATTGGAGCTATGCTAATAATAAAATCGGAATGAAACAAAGATAAATTATACAGTTTCTTGCTGAAATGGTGACAAGTAGTTTCTCTTTGATTTTATTCTTCTTTTGCACCAGTAATATAAAAATTTTGTTAACATGTTTTTCACAACATTTACAGGTTAAAAGTATTTGCCTAATTCCATTTTTGCTTACAAAGTTAGTAGTAACATGCTTATATAAAATAGCCTATGATGGTTATATCTTCAGCTACATACTGGCATAGTTCCAACTGCATAGCTGTTGACTTCCTGAGGATTAGATACAAACTTAAAGTTAAGCCCATGCTCAACTAACTGCTTTGTCAATCTGTCTATCTTGTTGCTACTAATATAATATAAAATCTATGAAATTTGGTTCATGCCAATATATGAATGATTCTTTAATTGTTTCTATATGTTCCTTGTACCCAAAAAGGTGGTTGATTTACTTTTGTTCCAAGCCCGAAGACTGTATCCTCTGTGACTTCCATAGTGTTACGGGGTGTGAGCATGTGTGTGTATCTGTTCTCAAAAACAATGTATGGGCCTTTTGCCTAACCAAAACTTCTGTAGTCAGATAGCCTGCATTTCAGAATAAATCCTTTGTAGTGAATTTGCTCCCAAATTTATGCTTTTTGCAGTAGATATAAATGAAGTAATCTTCTTTTGTGGCTTTTGATTTAAATCACTTGATGTTTATCACAGTTATTGATACCGATTTTCATTGTTTTTAAAAAGGTTTACAGCAAAATACTGCATTCGTAATATAGTAATACTGTAATAGTAATAGTACCAAAGATTTAGAAAGTGAATTACATAAAAGCTATTTTATAGCCTGAGACTGTCACCTCATATACAAAACATAACAGTTATTACACAAAGGAATTCGTAATAAAATTACGGCTGTAGGCAGTGGCTTTAACAAACAATATAGGTTTTCTAATATTTAAAAAGCTAAGAGATTTTACCAGAAGTGTAACCTCATATTTCTGTGATTTATGTATATTCTTCCACAGAATAGCATTCATCTACAATAAGATTTTAGTTGGGCATTTATGCCTGACCAAACTAATGAGAGTGCTATTAGACTGTCTAGAGAGCTATGGATATATTTAAGTAAAAAGATTTGTAAGTGCTCTAATTATCTTGATAAATCAGGAGCTAAGTGACAATATTGGGATAGAATAGAATAGAATTAAAAAAATAAGTATTAAGCATACATTTCCTTAAGTTAAGTTTTCATTGCTAAAAATTTTGACCAGCATGTCCATGTATCTCTTCATATTTTTAGTATTTGCTAGATGTACTGTAGTTTGCCCTGGCATATGTGTCCTGTAAGGCAGGGGACAACAGAATCAAGAAATAAACATCTGACCATGTCACAAATCCAATTAACTCTGACAAGTCTAGTAAAGTCAAGTGAATAACAAAGCAATGCTGTCTGGAAGCGGCTTTGTATTTTAGATTGTACTGGAGATGGTAGGACACCAGCTGGACAATGCAAAAATACTGTGGGCAGCTGAATTTTCTGCATCCACTGAGACCATCTTATACCCTGACAAGGTCACAGCACTATAGTATTTTCAAGTGTCAGATCTCATCTCTTCACTGTTTCTAAGCAGCAGAGAGGAGGGAAGCATTCCTCTTACAGAATGTAAGAGATGTGCTAATGTCATTAGAAGGTAATGCAGTGAAGCAGAAACCGCAGTTAACATTACGCAGCCTCTCCTCAACCACCACCACAGTTGGTTATGATAATAACCTTCAGTAGATTTCAGCGCAATAATCCTCAGGCAGAAATGCTGGTGATTGCCTAGTCCCAGGACCTATGCGTGTTAAAAGTGGTTTTCCTTTTTCTAGCTCCTGACACATGTAGTTATTCTGGTTCCCATTTAATGAAACCAAACAATTAAATGGTTGCTTCACTGGTCTGCTGCATTCGTTTGTACTTCAGACTCAAAAATATGAGTGAATTTCCCATCTCTAGTATAGCAGTGTAAATCTAATGAAACTCTTCGCAAAATTATTTTGGATTTATCTTGAGCATAGAATCCATTCCCTGACCTTCTGACTAGAAATCTAAGTTCTTCACTGCATGTTTCTGCATAGAAAGGAAATACATACTGCATTTCCTTTACCTATGTAACTCAGACAATGCTATATTACACCTGGAAGTTCTACAGCTTTGTCTCTCTTGTCACTCAAACCTATTTCCCAGTTATGCAGTAACTTCAATTAGAATGCTCGCTTTCCATTTACACTTGAGTAATGCAAGAAATTTTAGACCATCAAGTTTTACACAATATTCAGTATTATCACTGTTAATTGTCAATGTTATTTGCAGCTCATAATAACCTACTTTTCTAGTTGTCAGAATAGTCAAACATACAGTTTATCAGTTCTAGTATGGGCTCTAAAACTGGAACAAACAGCTGTCCTCAATTTTGGAATGGGGGAAGGAATGTTTTCTTGGGAAACAACATGAGAGTTGGGGTTAGCTCATATCTTGCAGCTAGTTTGCAGCTGACTAGCATTGGAAATTTCCCAGCACTTTTCTAATATTTCTATTTCATTGAAACTAAAATTGTATTAACTTCAGTAAAGTTTTCCAAAGGGTGATTTCTCAGGTTTAGAGTGGGATTTCTGTTCTAGAAATAAATACACACAATGACTCAGTGCTTAGGTTATTACATTATTAGATTTGGAGTAGGGAGCTGAAACTGTTTCCTCTCTCCTAATTCCACGTGTTTGCATGCACTGCATCTTTTGAATCTTTTCCCCCTGCAGCTTGAAGAGATTGGAGTTTTGCTCTCACACAGAGGCCAAAAAAAAGTAAAAACTTCCAGAAGTCTGTAGTGCCTGTTTTCTAGTTAATCTTAGTGTTGGTCCCATCTTTCCTGACACTAAAATTTAACATGGGCTAAGGTGAGCAAATTAATTTTAAGTGTCAGAACGGTCTCTGAGGTCAAAGAAAAGATAAGGAAAGAATAAATAATGTGCAAGATGGCTTCTACAGAAAATGAGAAAGTAAACATATTATGCTTCTACATTTTTCTAGCTGCGTTTAAACCTGATCTTGCTACAGCTTTGGACACAAATAGAATTTAGCAAATGGATATATACTGTAGATGCAGCACAGGCATATGCTGACATACGATTACCATATGTCAGTCCACAGTGATTCTCTAGCTCCTGAGACATGTTTAGTTCTTTAAATAGCTTTCCATCTTTTTAACATTTTGGAACATCTGACTATTGTCATTATGCTTTTTTCCTCCTTCCTATGAAGCCACATGTATTTACAACTGAGATTAGGCAGAAAGGACTAATTAAAAGAAGCTTTCATAATAATAATAATAAAATAGCTTTCAGAGATTACTACTATAGTCAAATATATTTGGAACTTGAAGAGCCAACATGAACTATTGAAACAAAATTAAATCTACATTGATCTTTATAAGTAAAGAAAACATTACATGGGTTGGGATTTTTGTCCTGGATTCATCTGGGATCATATACTATATTTTATTCCTGGTATATAACACAGCAAGTTAAACTGTAATCTGAAGAAAGAGAAAACCTTTGTCTTTAATCACGTATCATTAAATTTTGAGATTTTGACTTGAACTGGAGACCACTTGAGTCAAAACCTTTGTCTCTCACACAGAGAACAATGGTAGCTGCCAACAGTGTTTCCTGTTGGTTTTCACAACAAACCAACAAAAAAATGTGAAGTCTTCATATGATCTGCAGATGTGCAGTATGAAAGCATTTAGATGTGAGGTTTACAGAAGCCTACTATTTTAGGCAAATATTAGATAAACAAACCTCCTATCTCAAAAAAACAACTCCATCAGAATGGTCTTAACATCTTTCAGCATTTTGTATGACAGTATATTGATCAGTATTTTGTGTGTCACACAAAATACATTCAATCCTATGTTCTTAAGTTCCTAAAAGTTTTGGAGGAAAAAAGACTTTAAATTTACTTAAATGCCTCTAAGAACTTTTTTTAAAAAGGAAACATAATGAGAACATAC